>NC_083097.1:92872098-93205850 GCF_949774975.1 Lagenorhynchus albirostris | reverse complement strand
TCAAGTAATTCAGACATTGGCTAACTGATTAAGTTCTGCCTTCCAAGTTTCCAGGTATTAAAAAATTATCCAATAAGAGGCATTATTTTCTCTGAACTAAGGATCGAGAGGGATGGAGAGAGATGCCATTACCATGTACAGACATACACAGTGGGAAGTAATATGCCCTCGCTTCCAGGCACAAACCTGGTATTACTCATTTTTTCAGAAATTATTTTGATTCGTCTGGAAAAAACCCAATTTAGGGCTTCCCTGGTGGCGCAGTGGTTGAGAGTCCACCTGCCGATGCAGGGGACACGGGTTCGTGCCCCGGTCTGGGAAGATCCCACATGCCGCGGAGCGGCTGGGCCTGTGAGCCATGGCCGCTGAGCCTGCGCGTCCAGAGCCTGTGCTCCGCAATAGGCCACAACAGTGAGAGGCCCGCGTACTGCAAATTTAAAACAAAACAAAACAAAAAAACAATTTAATGTAGATACTTCCTCTTTCTCCATCCACATACTCATTTGCATTTTCAGCTTTTAATTATGTTTGTAATATTAAAAATACTCTTTAAATATACAGTCCTTTGAGATTAACTGCTTTATTCAGTTTGTACATTTACAGAGAAATGTTCCAGGCCCAAAGTCACTGTAAATAATTGGTGGAAAAAAAATCAAATTAGATCAATATGTTCTTGCCAAAACCCATGTGGTCCAGAAGCTTTTTTAAAGTGTGTATGTCATTCTGGTCCATTTATTTCCTTTGTTTCTTTATATTTCTCATTCTACACCCTTCTCTGGGTAAAATCATCCATGCCCAGAAATTGACAAATATTATCAGAATTACCTATAGCCTTTACTCTGAGTTCTAGACCCATCTAGCAACTGCCACTTGACATTCCCTTTTGGACATTTCAAATGCCTCTCAAAATCCTCATAACTAAACCCTAACTCATGAACTGCTCCTAAATTTTCCTTCCCTAAAATACATGGGCTTCTTCCAATGATGTCTGTCTCAGGGACTGGAACTACCATTCATCCAGTTGCACAAACCAGAAGGCACTATTCCAGTAAGTCCTGCTGATTTATACCTCCTAAAGTATCTTTCGCATTGGTTTTCTGTTTCCAGTAGCTCCACTCTAGCCCAGGCTACATTATCTTTTACTGCAATATCCATCCTACTGATCTCCCTGAACTCACTCTTGCCCCCTCTTCAGTCTATTCTTTTTTTAATTATTATTTTATTAAAGTATAGTTGATTTACAACATTGTGTTAATTTTTCAATCCATTCTAGACTGTACACAAAGTGATCTTTTGAAACTAAAATATGCCTCTTCCATCCTGATGTTTTAGGAAAAACAATAAAATCCTTAACCTGGCATAAAAGAATCTTCATGACCAAGCCCATTCTTCTACTATGACCCATGACTAGGATATCATGTGTCTCCTTTTCTGTGCCCTAACTAGTGTCCTAACTTTACTATGTGTGGGTGAATCACTGATAAGTCTGACACCTCACTAGACTAAATAATCTTGAAGGCAGGAATAATGTGCATTTTTCTCACATTTTATTCCAGCACTAACACAGTTCGTAGCACCAACAGGTGCTCCACAAATAACTGTTCAGTGCGTGAATGGACAGATGACTTTTCATTGAAGGGTCAGTAGCCCTCTGTAGGTATGATTTCAGAAAGATATACATTCAGGATATCACTTTCCTGTGGAACTCTTCTATCATTCCCAGAATAGTTGAAATTCTAACATTAAGGTACAAGGCCTTTTATTCCACTATTTGAAAGAATGCTTAAAATAGAAATGTCCTTAGGAAATGGAGGGAAATATATTTAGGCCCTGGAGATGGTAAATCAAAGAGAGAAATAGGAAGCTGTAAAGGGAGGCTGCTTATGTTGCAAGCTCCCTGAGGCCTCAGAGGAGTCACCTGACAACTGATCCCACAAGGCTTTCTGTTTCTAGAGCTTCTTCTCCTTATAACTGCAGGTTTACTTCCATTCCAATTTCCAGACTCAATCCTGCCCAAGGGCAGGAGAAATCGAAGGACTTAGGAATCTTAAGCACTCCAGAATTCAGCGGAGTTTGTCTTGACCTTGTAACTTAGGCATGAGATCTATGTTTCTTATCCCAAGCCCTCTACTGAAATTTCTGCCCCAGTTCTAACAATTTGTACACAATTGTTATTTCTTAGACCCTTGTCTTTATTTTGATATCTCATCCAGTACTGGTTCCTTCCTCATGTTCCTACAAGTCCAGGAGCTGGGGTACTGCTAGAAATCCCACACCTTAACAGGACATGCTAGCTGCTGACAAGTCCCCAGATGGTGAGCATCTGCCTAGATTCTCTACCCCTGTGCTCTGTCGGGGTATTAAGGAGGCCCAGTTTTGGACCCCTTCTTGGACTGTAATTGGACTGTTATCAGCTGGTTGTCTATTATTCAAATTCTTCTTCCTGAGAGTCTCTGCTCCACATGAATGGATAAGTCTAATTACAAGCCCTGATCCCTCCCTATTTGTCCTGTCCCATTGCATTTATTTGGTCATATTCAGTTGTATCATTACTCTCTGGGGTGTTACGGCTAAGAAGATAAAAAAGATGTGCTTCACTGGAGAAGAGATGTGATTATCTCTGAAACTAGTTGTGATGGACAGACGCTAAGATGGTCCCAGTTATCCCCACGTCCTGATATCCTGATGGTCCCAGTTATCCCCACCTCCTGATATCCCATGTCCTTGTGTAATCTCTTCGCCCAGAGTGTTGGCAGGACCTGTGAATTTTTTCTAAGCAGAAGAAAAAGGCAAAGTGGATGAGAAGTCATTTCCTTGATTATGTTATATAAGACTGTAACTTCCTTCTTGGCAGATGACTTTCTCCCTTGATTCTATCCATTGCTGGCTTTGAGTGAGTAAACTGCCCTATGGGGTAGCCTACATGGCAAAGAACTCAGGGAAGCCTTCAGCTAACAGGCAGCAAGGAGCTGATATTCTTCAATAGGGGAATGGATAAACAAGCTCTGATACATCCATCAATAGAATACTATTCAGTGATTTTAAAAAAAGAATGAAATATCAACTCATTCAAAGACATGGGAGATTCTTAACTGCATATTGATAACTGAAGAAGTCAGTCTTAAAAGGCTACACTGTATAATTCCATCTGTAGAACATTATCACAAACATAAAACTGAGATGGTGAACAGATCAGTGATTGGTGGAGATTTGGAGTGAGGGGTGTATAAGTGAAGCATAAAGGATTTTTTAGTACAATTCAACTATACCATATTATACTGTAGTGGTGTGTATACGATAGTATACGTTTGTCAAGACCCATAGAATTTTAGAGGAGAAAGTGAATTTTAATGTATGTAAATTTCAAAACATCATTTAGGAGTTCAGAGAATCCCAGAATGGAATGCAGATTGTGACAAAAGAATATGCTTTACAAATACATAAAACTGTGGGAGTTAGGGCCAGGAGGTACAGACCTAAGTAACTTTGGAAATGAGTAGACTCTGTAAGACTGAAGATAAAAGGAACTACACATAAGCACTGTCCTCTAGTTAAGGGTATAGGTGAACAATTCTGAAACCACTATTCATGTATATTGGAATCAAACACATAAGTAAATGGATAGCTGATGATGGGGTCCAAGTTTCTCACTGGTTACGTGGGAGATCGCAGAAAAGCAAGAAAAAAGCCTATAATGTTCCATGTTAAAATTACAGTTAGATGCATCAGAATGAACTCATATTTAGCATAATACGGATACAGCTGGTTATCTAGATATGTATATATTTATGGGTTCATATACATACACATATTATATTGCTTTGTCAGCTAACAAGACCTAAAAGCAATGACAATCTGATAGCAATAAATAACTAACACCAGCTATAGGTTTCTAATTACATTCTCCAATAAAAAGAACCAGGGCTCCCTGGAGACACGGAGATTCTAGGAGTGGAGCTGGAAACATACAAGATGAGCCTAGAGCATCTTATGATGCCAGGAAGTAAGGAATTGCTAAACAACAAACCAATAACAATGAATACCTCATAATGGGAGTATATTAAAGAGACACAGGAAGCAACTGAAGGAGTGCCCAATGTCCAAAGTTGGAAAAATTTGAGCAAAACATAAATAAAGTAGTATTGGATTATAACCCAAAGGATACAATAAACACACAGGAGGCTATACTGATATAACTCAATCAATGAATAAATGACAATCGACAAACCACCTGTGCAGAGAATTCCAAATAATTTATGTAGATAACTCTGCCCTTAAGGAGATGGAGCATAACTTTACATTCCTTGAAGTGTGATCTGACACAGTAACTTTCTTCCAATGAGTATTGGTATGAAAAAGAGGAAAAAGAATAACTTTACAGTGGAGAAACCTGACAAACAGCACCTTAAGTCAGGTGATTAAGACTAACATCAACAATAAGTCATGTTAATAGAATGTACCTTAGATATGAGGTGTTAAAATGGGCACTTAACCTCAGTGGTCCTCCTCCCAAAAGCTCATAACCACAGTCTGAATCATAAAAAAGAAATTCCAACAGAGGAACAGCCTACTTGTGTATTGGACCAGTACTCCTCCAAACTATCAAAGGCATCAAAACATGAAAAATTCTGAGAAACTGTCACAGCCAAGAGAAGCCTAAGGATACACAGCAACTAAATGTCATATGATATCTTGGATGAGATCTGGAACAGAAAAAAAGATATTACGTAAAAACTAAGAAAATATGAGTAACATATGGACTTTAGTTAATGATACCATATCAGTATTGGTTCATTAACCATGACAAATGTACCATACTAATGTAAGATATTAATAATGGGAAATTGAAGGTGGGGTATATGGAAACTGTACTATCTTTGCAATGTCTCTGTAAATCTAAATTTATTTTCAAGTAAAAATGTTTATTTCAAAATAAGGCAAGCCAGACACTGGGAGAAAATATTTACAGTGTATATGTGTAACAAAGAACTTATCCAGAATATATTAAGAACTCTACAAGTCAACAATGAAATGATAAACTCAGTTTTTAAAATGCTCAAAAACCTTGAACAGACACTACAAAAAAGAAAATAAGTAGCCAGAAAGCACAGGAAATGGAGCTCAATATCACCAGCATGAGGGAAATACAAATTAAAACTATAAGGGGATAGCACTTTACAACCCTGGAATAGTTCAAAGTGAAAAAACCAAATATTGATGAGGATGTGAAGCAACTGCAACTCCCATCTACTGCTGATGACAGTGTAAGATAAATAACCACTTTGGAAAACTCTTTGACAATTTCTTATAACTTTAAATGTACACCTATCTTGTGATCCAGCAGTTCCACTCCCACTGACCCAAGAGAATGAACACAAATGCCCACAAAATATTTTGTAAGATTTCTAAGACATTTAGAAGATTGCTGATTGCAGATTTAACTACAAAATCCCCAAAGTGAAAATAACCCAACTGTCAATTGATAGAATTGATAAATAAATTTTGGCCTCTTCATTCAATGGCATATTGCTCAACAGTAAAAAATAATAAACTACTGATACATGCAACAACATGGACGAATCTCACAAACATTGTGTTGAGACACAGAAACCAGAATGCCCCTCCAAAAAATATAATTATTCCTTTCATGTCAAGTTCAAGAAAAGGAAAAACTAACCTTTTAAAGAAGTAAAAAAATGTGCTGGAAATTGATTGCAAGAGGGCACAAGGGAATTTTTTGGTGTAATGAAAATATTCTAAATCTTGATAATGTTTTTGAATACATGGGCAAAACTTGCCAAATTATAAACTTAAGTTCCTTACAGTTCACTGTGCCCACATTTTGCCTTAATTAAAAAGACAAGAGACACTGTGAACAATTTTATGGAGATAAATTCAACAATATAGATGAAATTAACAATCTCTTCCATCTGGAAAAGAGCTCTTAGCAAACTAGGAATAGAGGCAAACCACAAATCTAACAAAGTGTTGCTAACAAACAAATAGAAAATATCTTACTGATGGAATATAAAAATCTTTCCCTTTGAGCTTTCCCTTACTACCATATTCACAACAAGAAGGTCTGCTAAAACCAGGTCTATTCAATACTGCCCTGGAGAGCCTACCTAGAAAAAGAAATAAAACGTATAAAGATTGGAAACCAAGATATAAAATTATCAATATTTGTAAATGATGTGATAAGATACAGATTAACCTGGAGTAAGGCTACTGGATAGTCTATATACCAAATGAGAAAATAAAATTTCAAAACAATACCATGTCTAATAGCTTTAAATATCATTAAATACTTTGTAATGAATCTAATGAAAGAAATGGAACCAATAATACTACAAAACATCACCAAGAGAAGTGAAAGACCTAGATAAATGGAGTTTTATATTCTATTATATTCAAGAATGGGAAGACTCAATATTGTTGTTTTTAACTGACCCCAACTTGATATATACATTGAATGCAATCCCAATCAAAATTCTGGCAGTTTTATTTTGGGTGGAAATTGGCAAGCTCATTCTAAAATGCAAATAACACAAAATATGAACACTAGGAAAGGAGATCTTAAAGGAGAACAAACTTGAAACACTGTGTCATTGGCATAATAGACAAATACACCATTAGAACAAAACAGAGTTCTGAAGCCTCCACATGTATGGCTACCTACTTTATAACAAAGATGCCATTGCAGTGCAGTGGGAAATAATGGTTTTCCCAATAAATGGTGCTAGATTATTTCGATACATACGAGAGGAAAAAGTATCTTGGTCCTTAGACTTTATACATAAAAATCAGTTCTGGATGGACTGAAGATTTAAATGTGAAAAGTAAAACTTCAAAGCTTGTAAAAAATTACACAGAAGGGTATCACCATGACCTTGCAATTGCCAAAGATTTATTAAACAAGACAGAAATAACATCAAGCATAAATAAAAAGGTTGATAAACTGGACTTCATTAAAATATAAAACTTCTGTTCATGAAAAGTTACTATTAAGAGAATAGGAAGATAAACCATGGAGTGGAAGGTGCTTTCAATACATATATCTGAATGAAGACTCACAGAACATATAAGGATATATTGTAAGTCAGTAAGAGAAAGCAGGCAAGCTATTTTTTTTTAACGAGTAAAAGTATGGAACAGGAATTTCACCCCCCAAAAGATATTCAAATGACCAATAAACAAATATAAAGATACTTAATTTCATTAGTCATCAGGGTAATTTAAAATAACAATATGATGTGTTATGTATCTGCCAAAATGGCTTAAAATAAACACAACAATACCAAGTGTTTGTAAGGATGTGGAGCACCAACAACTTTCATATATTGCTGTTATGATTTTAAATTAATGTAACAATTTTGAAATTCATATAACCACTTTGGAAAACTTTTTGGAAAATTCAGTATAGACTAAAGCTGTATATATGTAAATCCTCTGACCCAGCAATTCTACTCCCAGATATATACTCTATATCAATGAATGTATATGTACAAAAATACACTTGTAGGAAAATGCTTATTACAGCACTCTTTCTAATAAAGAAAAACTAAAAACAACCTAAATGTTCATGAACTGTAGAATGGGTAAATTGTAAAATTCAAACAATGGAATATGACATGGTGATAAAAGAGAACAAAGTATTGCAACATGAAACAACAGGTATAAATCTCACAGAATTAACCTTGAGCTAAAAGGGCAAATATAATAGAGTCCACTTTTTATCATTCCATTTATATTAAGTTCTAAAACAGATAAACTAATCCATGCTGATAGAAGTTCTCAGAATAGTGATTCCTTTTACAGGGGTTGCTGACTGGAGGGAACAAGGAGAAGCCCCCTGCAGCTGTTAATATTCCCTTTCTTCATATGAGTGGTGGTTACACTGATTCTACATATACAAAAACCTAATTTTTGTGCAGTATTATATTATACTTCAATTAAAACACACACCAAAACAGAAGTATAAATCATCCCAGAGGCCAGATACATATTACTGATGTGTTGTCAAATACCTAGAATGTTAGCAGAATCAATCTTCCATTTTCAAACCAACATATGAATCTCAATATTTCCCAGGAGAATGAATGATCAAACAACTACTCTGGAGAAAAGAATTGTCATTAAAGCAATTTCTACCATCCCTACCTTGTCTCAGGGAGTTTGTGGCACGTTACTCCATGAATGGAATAACTAAATACCAAATGGCACAAACAGAAGGCTACTCCTGTATTTCACAACTGTGCTATTAAGCTTAGAAATGATTAAATTAATTTTCACAAAATTATGGCTGAGTCAACTTATTTTATTTTTCTTACTATTGGTTATTTTGTGTTGACGTAGCTCCAATTTTGAATTTTGACCGTCAGACCACTGATGTTTTAAAGGAAAGGCCTAAAACACCATGGTTTTAAGGATTCATTGTACTGAAAGGAACTAAGTTAAATATTTATTTTCAACTCGAACTTTTGAAATATTTGCTTGATAAAATAAAAGGAAGTCTCAACATTGGCTTTGCAGTCCTCAGAGATGGATTCTATTTCTTATTTTTATATTGATTCTCTACATCTATGTCCACATATATACACAGAAATGGTGATTTATTTTTCTTCTATTTTGTTTCTTCTACCTGCCCATACCTTCTAAGTTGTATTTTCTCTACAAATTTGATCTTGCAAGGCAAGCCATATAAATTTGATGCTTTCTAGGACACTGTGGTTTTAATTCTGGTAAGTCTACCAGCTGTACAGTGATGTTTTGGGATAGGAATATAGAAAATAATTAGCTAGGCTTTACCAAGTGAGGATAGCAGAGAGTAACATTCACTTCAAATCTTCCTTTTCTTAATAAAATTGCTATTCTTTATTCATATGTCATCATCATCAGTCTTTAAGTGCTACTGACATTAGGGGTTAATAATGTTTAGAGCAAGATGTTAAGAAATAGCAACCTCTAAATATGTCAGCAATGTAGTTTTTAATTAAACCATGGTCCCTGGACCACTGCATCAAAACATCTATGATGCTAACTATGAGTTCAAAAGCTTGGGCTCCTCCCAGTGCCATGGAGATAGGCCCTGGGAACCTAAAACTCAACAATTCCTCAGGTGATTTTTATTCCTATTGGCACTAATGTTTGAGAATCAGTGGTTTGGGTCTTATTAAAGGTTTAAAATAATATACCGGAGAAAGAAGGGCCATACCATATCTATTTATCAAGGTCCCCAGCTGGTGGTTTAGGGCCTTTATGGAGGCTTAATTCTTCAAGTGTGGTCTCCAGACCCCCAACATCAACATCACTGAAGAACCTGTAAGGCCTCACCCAGAGCTACTCAATCAGAACCTCTGGGGATGAGGCCCAGAAATCTGTGTTTTAACAAGCTTTCTAGGTATTTTGATACATACTAAGGTTTATGGACCACTGCCCTAAAAAAATGGTCACAACTCCTTTATCTTCCACCTACTACTGAGCTGTATTGCCACTATATTTATGTTTCCCTTGCCAGAGGACATACTTTAAAAAGGAAGAGCATAGGCTTAAACAGCAAACTAATCCAGAAATGATTCTTAAGATCAAGAGTTACATGGTACTGCTCCCAGACATTTGTACATTTTGTCCCTAACACTGTAGAAATTGAGAGAGAAACTGTGCCTTGACCTTTGATCGCCTGCTTATAATTTATTACAAAGTAGACACAATTGCTTTCCCAAGACTCTTATTTTTCTCTATTCTATGGGAAACCTTCATTCGATTCAAGAAAAAAAAATTACTTTTTTTCATTCTGAAGATTGTCTATATTTGACCTTCAGAGTTCTAAACTGCCAGTCCCTAAGAATTCATTCCTGCATTTCTAGGAGGTAGAACAACAAAAGGAATGAAATGATTCCTTGAGACCGCAAACCTCTGTAACAGTTTCTTTTCATTCTGGAGAATTCACTGGCAACCATACTTCAAATTCCACTCTTCTCTTTGACCCACAAGGATTGGTATTATCACAAAATGGATACAGAGGTATATACTCATGAATCTAGATGTTTCTGTTAGCCACTATCCTAATTTATTATGTTTTTTTCCTTCTGGATTTAAAAATAGTTCATTGCAGCATCATTTACAATAGCCAGGACATGGAAGCAACCTAAATGTCCATTGACAAATGAACAGATAAAGAAGATGTGGCACATATATACAATGGAATATTACTCAGCCATAAAAAGGAACGAAATTGAGTTATTTGTAATGAGGTAGATGGACCTAGAGTCTGTCATACAGAGTGAAGTAAGTTAGAAAGAGAAAAACAAATACTGTATACTAACACACATATATGGAATCTAAAAAAAAAAACGGTACTGATGAACCTAGTGACAGGGCAGGAATAAAGACGCAGATGTAGAAAACAGACTTGAAAACACAGTGGGGGAAGGGGAAGCTGGGACGAAGTGAGAGAGTAGCATTGACATATATACACTACCAAATGTAAAATGGATGGCTAGTGGGAAGCTGCTGCATAGCACAGGAAGATCAGCTAGACGCTTGTGACAACCTAGAGTGGTGGGATAGGGAGGGTAAGAGGGAGACGCAAGAGGGAGGGGATATGGGGATATATGTGTACATATAGCTGATTCACTTTGTTGTACAGCAGAAACTAACACAACATTGTAAAGCAATTGTAGTCTAATAAAGATATTACATTTTAAAAAATAGTTAAAATTTAAAATAAAATTTGCTAACATTAAACTACAGAAAAGTATAAAGAAAGTACTATGGCCTATGATCATGAAAAAGCATTATCCTGTTATTCAGTGAACTCATTTACTTTTTATAAAATAGAAACTAATGCATATAGTGAAAAAGCTAAAGCAGTACTGAAAAGTATAAAATTAAAAGGAAAGACATTTCCTAGCCCCTACTCTTTTTCTACAGACTTTGACACTGTCAACAGATAAAGGGAATCGTATTATGTATACTCTTAGGAGGTTATTTAAAATGTATCACCATTCCCCTTATAAGGATATACCATTTATCTCATGTAAAAGGAGACAGAACTTCAATTTTACAAATATTACAAATTAAAAATGAAAAAGGAGATAGAATCACTAATGGAGACTTCATAATAAATATTTTAAGAAAATATCCTATGCAACTCAATGTGAAATGGAAAAGTTCTTAGAAACATATAAGAAACCAAGACTGAATCAAAAAGAAATAGAAAATTTGAATAGACTATTACTAGTAGAGATTGAACCAGTAATCAAAAACCTCCAACAAAGAAAAGCCCAGAACCAGACGGTTTCACTGGTGAATTTTACCAAACATTTAAAGAAGAATTAACACCAGTCCTTCTCAAACTTTTCCAAAAAAATCGAAGAGGAGGGAACACTCCCAAACACATTTTACAAGGCCAGCATTATCCTGATACCAAAACCAGCAAAGGACACTACTAGAAAAGAAAACTACAGACCAATATCCCTGACTAATATACATGCAAAAATCCTCAATAAAATACTAGAAGACTGAATTCAGCAGCACACTAAGAGGATCATTTGCCATGATCAAGCGGGATTTAACCCTAAAATGCAAGTATACTTCAACATATACAAAATAATCAATGTGATAAATCACATTAATAGAATGAAAGAAAAGAATCATATGGTCATCTCAATAGACAAAGAAAAAGCATTTGACAAAATTCAACATCCAATCTTGATAGAAACTCTTAAATTAGGCATAGAAGGAACATATCTCAACATAGTAAAGGCTATCTATAACAAACCCACAGCTAACGTTATGCTCAGTGGTGAAAGTTGAAAGCTTTTCCTCTAAGATGAGGAACAAGACAAGAGTGCTCATCACTCCTGTTCAATATAGTACTGGAAGTCCTAGCTAGAGTAATCAGGCAAGAAAAAGTAATAAAAGGTATCAGAACTGGAAAGAAAGTAGTAAAATTGTCTCCATTTGCACATGACATTATTTTATATATAAAAAATCTTAAAGACTCAACAATAACAACAAAAATCTGTTAGATCTAATCAATGAATTCAGGAGACTTGCAGAATACAAAAATAACATAAAAAAATCAGAGTTTTTATACACTAAAAACAAATTTTCTGAAAAATAAAAAAACACATTTACAATAGCATCATAAACAATAAAATATTTAAGAATAAATTTAACTAAGGAGGTAAAAGATCTCTACTTGGAAAACTTCAAGACAATGATGAAAGAAATCAAAGAAACAAATAAATGGAAAAGCATCTCATGTTCATGGACTGGAAGAATATTGTTAAAATGGTAATATTACCAAAGCCACTTATAGATTCAATGAAATCCCTATCAAGATTCTAACGGATTTCTTTTTTACAGGGGTAAAAAAGCACTTTTAAAATTTGTATGGAAACACAAAAGACCCTGAATAGCCAACGGAGAAATCTAAAGTGAAATTCGTGAATTTGTGGGAAAACAAATTAAATTGAATTAAAAAGAATTAACCTAGAAGTTTGCCTGGACAGATTTTTTTCAAATCATTAAGGAAAAGATAATTCTCATGCTATGTAATGCAAATTTCCAGGTCATAGAAAAAGACAGACAAATTATAAAGCAAGCATAACCTGTGTGTGAAAATTCGGCAAACTCAGCTTAAAAACAAATCGAAACAAAAGTTACTAATAAATCTATTTGTAAATTAAAAATGCAAGATCCTCAATGAAGTATTAGAAAATCTAACTCATCCATATATTCAAAGACTAAAACACTAAGACCAAGTAGCTTTTACTCAATTAATTACAGGATGTTTTAATAGTAGGACATCTATTATCACAACTTAACATACATACTGTATTAGACTGTAATCCCCAAGAAGGTAGGATTCAGGACCTTTGGAGATTTTATCCCTACAAGTATATTTAGTGCCAAGCACAGTGCCTGAGACAAAATAGGATTTTAATAAATATTTCATAAAGTAGTGAATAAAATCAATTAATAAGTCAACCAGAAAAATCAAAGGAGAAAAGGAATGATTATCAATAAATGTCCAAAGTTATTTCAAGAAATTCAACCTCTAGCCCTGATGAAGAAATCATGTTATTCTATGAATAACAACACTTCCTTAATATGAAAAAGAACATCTAAGCCAAATCATCATCAATATTACACTGAACAATAAATTATTGGGCATATTCTTTTTATTCACAGGAACAAGTCAACAGTAGCTATTAATTATAAAGCATTTCTTGAATTAAGCCAGAAAAGAAGAGGTAAAATATTGATAAATAGGAGAAAATTATTTGTATAATACTTGTTTATCTAGATAATCCAAGAAAATTAAGTTTTAAAATATCAAATGAAAAGGATTAGCAGGCATGGTAAACTATTAATAGTAGAAACTAGAGGTTGGGTACATGGATATCCACTGAAAAATGCTTTCAACTTTTCCATATGTTTGAAGTTTTTCATGGTGAAATGTTCAGAAAAAAAGATTAGAACTAATAATATATTTCAGCACCATGGTGAGTTCAAAAGAAAAACACAGGTTAAATAACTACACTATAAACACAATAACAGCTTTGGAAAAATAAAAGATGAATGATCATATTTGACAGACAGAAATAATATCAAATCTCTTAGAAAAACCAAAACAAAAAACGATAACATAGCTAAAGGAAGATTTTGAAATGTTAACTAACTCAAAGGGACTAAATATACATTGCCAAGCAAAACCAGCTGAGGACTGAAGACTCATTTAGATATTCATTAACTTCCTTCAGAACTAACTTTAACTCCTGAAAATTTCACTAACCTAATAAAAAAAAGCAACCAAGATAGCCTATTGGCAACAAATTACCCTGATATATATGTATTTTTAAACATCTTTATTGGAGTATAATTGTTTTACAATGGTGTGCTAGTTTCTGTTTTATAACAAAGTGAATCAGTTATAAATATACATATGTCCCCATATCTCTTCCCTCTTGCCTCTCCCTCCCTCCCACCCTATCTATCCCACCCCACCTATCCCACCCCTCTAGGTGGTCACAAAGCAACGAGCTGATCTCCCTGTGCTACCGGGCTGCTTCCCATTAGTTACCTATTTTACGTTTGGTAGTGTATATATGTCCATGCCACTCTCTCACTTTTTCCCAACTTACCCTTCCCCCTCCCTGTATCCTCAAGTCCATTCTCTAGTAGGTCAGCATCTTTATTCCCATCTTGCCCCTAGGTTCTTCATGACTTTTTCTTTTTTATTTTTTTTTAGATTCCATATATGTGGGTTAGCATACAGTATTTGTATTCCTCTTTCTGATTTACTTCACTCTGTATGACAGACTCTAGGTCCATCCACCTCAATATAAATAACTCAATTTCATTTCTTTTTAAGGATGAGTAATATTTCATTGTATATATGTGCCACATCTTCTTTATCCATACACCTGTCGATGGACACTTAGGCTGCTTGCATGTCCTGGCTATTGTAAATAGAGCTGCAATGAACATTTTGGTACATGACTCTTTTTGAATTACGGTTTTCTCATGTTATATACCCAGTAGTGGAATTGCTAGGTCATACGGTAGTTCTATTTTTAGTTTTTTTAAGGAACCTTCATACTATTCTCCATAGTGGCTGTATCAATTTAAATTCCCACCAACAGTGCAAGAGGGTTCCTTTTTCTCCACATCCTCTCTAGCATTTATTGTTTGTAGATTCTTTGATGATGGCCATCCTGACCGGTGTGAGATAATATCTCATTGCAGTTTTGATTTGCATTTCTCTAATGATTAATGATGTTGAGCATTCTTTCATGTGTTTGTTGGCAATCTGTATATCTTTGGAGAAATGTCTATTTAGGTGTTCTGCCCATTTTTGGATTGGGTTGTTTGTTTTTTTGATATTGAGCTGCATGAGCTGCTTGTAAATTTTGGAGATTAATCCTTTGTCAGTCCCTTCATTTGAAAATATTTTCTCCCATTCTGAGGGCTGTCTTTTGGTCTTGTTTATGGTTTCCATTGCTGTGCAAAAGCTTGTAAGTTTCATTAGGTCCCATTTGTTTATTTTTGTTTTTATTTCCCTTTCTCTAGGAGGTGGGTCAAAAAGGATCTTGCTGTGATTTATGTCATAGAGTGTTCTGCTATGTTTTCCTCTAAGAGTTTTATGGTGTCTGGCCTTACATTTAGGTCCTTAATCCATTTTGAGTTTATTTTTGTGTATGGTGTTACGGAATGTTCTAATCTAATTTTTTACATGTAGCTGTCCAGTTTTCACAGCACCACTTATTGAAGAGGCTGTCTTTTCTCCACTGTATCTTCTTGCCTCCTTTATCAAAGATAAGGTGACCATATGTGCATGGGTTTATCTCTGGCCTTTCTATCCTGTTCCATTGATCTATATTTCTGTTTCTGTGCCAGTATCATACTGTTTTGATTACTGTAGGTTTGTAGTGTATTCTGAAGTCAGGGAGCCTGATTACTCCAGCTCCGTTTTTCTTTCTCAACATTGCTTTCGCTATTTGGAGTTTCCATATAAATTGTGCAATTTTTTGTTCTAGTTCTGTGAAAAATGCCAGTGGTAGTTTGATAGGGATTGCATTGAATCTGTAGATTGCTTTGGGTAGTAGAGTCATTTTCACAATGTTGATTCTTCCAATCCAAGAACATGGTATATCTCTCCATCTATTTGTATCAGCTTTAATTTCTTTCATCATTGTCTTATAATTTTCTGCATATAGGTCTTTTGTCTCCTTAGGTAGGTTGATTCCTAGATATTTTATTCTTTTTGTTGCAATGATAAATGGGAGTGTTTCCTTAATTTCACTTTCATATACTGCATCATTAGTGTATAGAAATGCAAGAGATTTCTGTGCATTAGTTTTGTATCCTACTACTTTACTAACTTCATTGATTAGCTCTAGTAGTTTTCTGGTAGCATCCTTAGGATTCTCCATGTATAGTATCATGTCATCTGCAAACAGTGACAGCTTTACTTCTTTTCTGAATTGGATTCCTTTATTTCTTTTTCTTCTCTTATTGCTGTGGCTAAAACTTGCAAAACTATGTTGAATAATAGTGGTGAGAGTGGGCAACTTTGTCTTGTTCCTGATCTTAGTGGAAATGATTTCAGTTTCTCACCATTGAGGACGATATTGGCTGTGGGTTTGTCATATAGGGCCTTTATTATATTGAGGTAAGTTCCCTCTATGCCTACTTTCTGTAGAGTTTTTATTATAAATTGGTGTTGAATGTTGTCAAAACCTTTCTCTGCATCTATGGAGATGATCAGATGGTTTTTATCCTTCAATTTGTTAATATGGTGTATTACATTGATTGATTTGCATATATTGAAGAATTCTTGCATTCCTGGGAGAAACCCCACTTGATCATGGTGCATGATCTTTTTTTTTTTTGTGGTACGTGGGCCTCTCACTGTTGTGGCATCTCCCGTTGCGGATCACAGGCTCCGGATGGGCAGGCTCAGTGGCCATGGCTCATGGCCCAGCCGCTCCATGGCACGCAGGATCTTCCCGGACCGGGGCACGAACCCGCATCCCCTGCATCGGCAGGCAGACTCTCAACCACTGCGCCACCAGGAAAGCCCCATGATCCTTTTAGTGTGCTGTTGGATTCTGTTTGTGAGTATTTTGTTAAGGATTTTTGCATCAATGCTAATCAGTGATACTGGCCTGTAGTTTTCTTTCTCTATGTCATCTTCGTCTGGTTTTGGTATCAGGGTGATGGTGGCCTCACAGAATGAGTTTGGGTGTGTTCCTCCCTCTGCTATATTTTGGAAGAGTTTGAGAAGGATAGGTGTTAGCTCTTCTCTAAATGTTTGATAGAATTCACCTGTGAAGCCATCTGCTCTTGGGCTTTTGTTGGAAGATTTTTAATCACAGTTTCAATTTCAGTGCTTGTGATTGGTCTTTTCATATTTTCTATTTCTTCCTGGTTCAGTCTCGGAAGGTTGTGCTTTTCTAAGAATTTGTCCATTTTCCAGGTTGTCCATTTTATTGGCATAGAGTTGCTTGTAATAATCTCTCATGATCTGTTGTATTTCTGCAGTGTCAGTTGTTAGTTCTCCTTTTTCATTTCTAATTGTATTGATTTGAGTCTTCTCCCTTTTTCCCCTGATGTCTCTGGCTAATGGTTTATCAATTTTGTTTATCTTCTCAAAGAACCAGCTTTTACTTTTTTTGATCTTTGTTATAGTTTCCTTCATTTCTTTTTATTTCTGATTTGATCTTTATGATTTCTTTCCTTCTGCTAATTTTAGGGGTTTTTTGTGCTTCTTTTTCTAATTGCTTTAGGTGTAAGGTTAGGTTGTTTATTTGAGATGTTTCTTGTTCCTTCAGGTAGGATTGTATTGCTATAAACCTCCCTCTTAGAAGTGCTCTTGCTGCATCCCATAGGTTTTGGGTCATCATGTTTTCATTGTCATTTGTTTCTAGGTATTTTTTGGTTTCCTCTTTGATTTCTTCAGTGATCTCTTGGTTATTAGTGTGTTGTTTAGCTTCCATGTGTTTGTATTTTTTACAGATTTTTCCCTGTAATTGATATCTAGTCTCATAGCATTGTGGTTGGAAAAGGTACTTGATACGATTTCAATTTTCTTAAATTTACCAAAGCTTGATTTGTGACCCAAGATATAATCTATCCTGGAGAATGTTCCATGAGCACTTGAGAAGAACGTGTATTCTGTTGTTTTGGGATGGAATGCCCTGTAAATATCAATTAAGTCCATCTTGTTTAAATGTATCATTTAAAGCTTGTGTTTCCTTATTTATTTTCATTTTGGATGATCGGTCCATGGTGAAGTGGGGTGCTAAAGTCCCCTACTATGATGGTGTTACTGTCAATTTCCCCTTTTATGGCTGTTAGTATTTGCCTTATGTATTGAGGTGCTCCTATGTTGGGTGCATAAATATTTACAATTGTTATATCTTTTTCTTGGATTGATCCCTTGATCATTATGTACTGTCCTTCTCTGTCTCTTGTAGTGGTCTTTATTTTAAAGTCTATTTTGTCTGATATGAGAATTGCTACTCCAGCTTTCTTTTGATTTGCATTTGCATGGAATATCTTTTTCCATCCCCTCACTTTCATTCTGTATGTGTCCCTAAGTCGGAAGTTGGTCTCTTGTAGGCAGCAAATATATGGGTGTTGTTTTTGTATCCATTCAGCCAGTCTATGTCTTTTCGTTGGAGCATTAAATCTATTTACATTTAAGGTAATTATCGATATGTATGTTCCTATTACCATTTGCTTACTTGTTTTGGGTTTGTTATTGTAGGTCTTTCCCTTCTCGTTTCCTGCCTAGAGATTTTCCTTTAGCATTTGTTGTAAAGCTGGTTTGGTTGTGCTGAACTCTCTTAGCTTTTGCTTGTCTGTAAAGATTTTAATTTCTCCATCAAATCTGAATCACCTCCTAGGTTAGAGTCATCTTGGTGGTAGGTTTTTCCTCCTTCATCACTTTAAATATGTCCTGCCACTCCCTTGTGGCTTGCAGAGTTTCTGCTGGAAGACCAGCTGTTCACCTTATAGGGATCCCCTTGTGTGTTATTTGTTGTTTTCCCCTTGCTGCTTTTAATATTTTTTCTTTGTATTTAATTTTTGATAGTTTGAGCCATTTGTGTCTTGGCATGTTTCTCCTTGGATTTATCCTCTACGGGACTCTCTGTGCTTCCTGGACTTGATTAACTATTTCCTTTCCCATATTAGGGAAGTTTTCAACTATAATCTCTTCAAATATTTTCTCAGCCCCTTTCTTTTTCTCTTCTTCTTCTGGGACCCCTTTAATTCCAATGTTGGTGCATTTAATATTGTCCCAGAAGTCTGAGACTGTCCTCAATTCTTTTCATTCTTTTTTCTTTATTCTGCTCTGCAGTAGTTATTTCCACTACTTTATCTTCCAGGTCACTTATGCATTCTTCTGCCTCAGTTATTCTGCTACTAACCCCTTCTAGAGAATTTTTAATTTCATTTATTGTGTTGTTCATCACTGTTTGTTTGCTCTTTAGTTCTTCTATTCTTGTTAAACTTTTCTTGTATTTTCTCCATTCTAAGATCATCTTTGGATCATCTTTACTATTATTCTGAATTCTTTTTCAGGTATACTGAGTATTTCCTCTTCATTTATTAGGTCTGGTGGGTTTTTGCCTCGTTCTTTCATCTGCTGTGTTTCTCTGTCTTCTCATTTTCTTAACTTACTGTGTTTGGGGTCTCTTTTTTGCAGGCTACAGGTAGTAGTTCCCATTGTTTTCGGTGTCTGTCCCCAGTGGCTCAGTTTGGTTTACTGGGTTGTGTAGGCTTCCTGGTGGAGGGGACTAGTGCCTGTGTTTTGGTGGAGGACGCTGGATCTTGTCTTTCTGGTGGACAGGTCCATGTCTGGTGGTGTGTTTTGGGGTGTCTGTGGCCTTATTATGATTTTAGGCAGCCTCTCTAATGGAAGGGGTTTTGTTCCTGTCTTGCTAGTTGTTTGGCATAGGGTGTCCAGCACTGTAGCTTGCTGGTCATTGAGTGGACCTGGGTGTTGGCATTGAGATGGAGATCTCTGGGAGACTTTTGCCGTTTGATATTACATG
Organism: Lagenorhynchus albirostris; assembly: GCF_949774975.1. Lineage (NCBI taxonomy): Eukaryota > Metazoa > Chordata > Mammalia > Artiodactyla > Delphinidae > Lagenorhynchus > Lagenorhynchus albirostris. The sequence continues at coordinate 93,186,276 of NC_083097.1, read as the reverse complement.
GAGCTGGGTGGTCTCTTGTGGACCAGTGTCCTGAACTTGGCTCTCCCACCTCAGAGGCACAGCCCTGATGCCTAGCTGGAGCACCAAGAGCCTGTCATCCACACGGCTCAGACTTTTGGGAGGTATAAGTTTTTCTGCCAGCGTTCAGTAGGTGTTCTGTAGGAGTTGTTCCACATGTAGATGTATTTCTGATATATTTGTGGGAGGAAGGTAATCTCTTCATCTTAGTCTTCCACCATCTTGAAGCTCCTCCTCTACCCTGATATTTCAACAGCCAAATTAATGTGAAATATATTTGATGTTTTAAAATAAAATTATAAGATAATCTGATTCGATGAAAGGAGTATTACATAAACATTTTTATAAATGGGAATACAATTCATCTTGATTTTTTTAAGATTCTCTAGATGGACTCATGTCATTTTATCAATACAATTTTGTTTGCCTTACAATTTGTTTTGACTGCTAACAGGAAGCATACCAGAACAGAAGCAAACAGGACTAGCAAACAGGACCCTGTCAGAGAAAATGGTATGCTTTTGCTCTTAGCTTCTCTGTTTTGCTTTTAGTTTTTGCATATGCAGGTATGTCATATCTAGATCAAACGTGTTTCCGTAATAATTGTTTAAACTTCAGTTATGTATATTGATGGAGACTTCAACAACCAAAACATCTCTGAAGATGAACTCTGGGCAACCAATCAATGGATGCCGTGTGTGTGTGAAGATGAGAAGGACATAGCTACTGCCCTCTGCAACTGACAAGCCCTGGTCTAGGGTGGTGATTTACCTGAGGTCACACTGTAGCATAGTTGCTGGCAGAACATTTCCCAGGGTATATTTTGTACTTGTGATGAATAAATCTGCTGTAACTTAATGTGTTCATTAATGAATCAGAAGAGAAGATAGGGTAGGTGACACTACGCAACTCACTTAATCTCTTGCAGCCTCTAGTTTTTCAGACCATTTCTGTGTTTCTTCGGCAGGACTATTTCTACTCCCTGAGCACTAGCCTCTCTCTTCACCTTCAAGAACTTGCCATTAGGTTGGCCAGAACAATCTTCCTCCATCTCTTTCCCCTTCCTTTGCTTTCTTTAGCCTGTCTTTTTCATTCAGACCTCAGCGTAAATGAAACATTTTCTTAGGAAACCTCCTCTCATCCTCCAGATATGAGGTAGTTGCCCCTTCTATGATCTCCCACAGAAACCTGTCATGTTGCCTTTATCAGCTGTATATTTGCCTATTTTTTATGTGTATTTTCTTCTCTAGACTGAGAAGTTTCAGAGGTCTGGGGCTGTTTTGTCTTTTTCACTATTTTATCTCAAGGAACCAAGGTGTTGCAAACAAATGTGGTTTGCAAAGCACAAAGTGAAACACAAGTGGTGCCATTCCATAAACCATCATGTGAATGGTGACACCTAGAGATGTATAGGATACAACCTACACCAGCTCTACTATAATGCTGTCATGTCAAAGTCTTAATACATTTTTGTGGGATTAATGAATATTAAACCAAATATTCCCTAAAATCCTTCCAATTCTAAAATTCTTCAACTATTCATAACACTTACAAAATAGATCCCAGTATAAATTACAAAAACTGCCAAATTATACACATAAAACTTACACACACAAATAGTTTAGAATACATAGGCAATTCAATTTTACTGTACAATCAAATGAAATACAAGTTATAGTAATAATAGTGAAAGATATTTATTAAAGTACTTAGAAGTAGATACATATGCCTGTATATATAATAAAATTGTACATTTTGAAAAATATCTAAAAGGTTGATATATTTATAATTATGTATATATGTAAAAGTTTGCATCACTATGGACTTATAGATTCTTTTCATTAAGTGTTTAATAATTTATTATTGTAACTATTCTTTTAATATTCAAATTGTCCAAATTTGGTCAGTAGAAGTCCTTTCCTGAATCATTTGACATCTCTATATCAGTTTTGGGGCACTTCTTACTTTAAGCTTAATTTATACTTCTTCCATAGCAGAATCCATAATTTCTGCAAGGAGTCCTAGTTCCTTTCATTTAGGAACCAAGGACTGGGCTCTAGATATCTCAGTGCCATCAAGGGGTCATTGCTACTAGGCCCTTTAGGTGCACAGAACACATACACACACACACACACACATGCAATATACATATTTATTATATATATTCATACTGATACATCCAAAGAGAAAATTCCTCTTCTTTTCTCATTTCATATTTTATTTTGCCTCCTCCACAGTGAGAATATTGGTTTCCAAGAACAATATATTAACTTTTTTGATTAATCCTTTAATACACAAAATTCAGCAATACTACACCCACACCACTTGCAACAAATTTTTCTCTTAGAATATATCCCACTAAATGAATAAAGTTAGAGAACTACATATAAAAGTTACTTGGACTATTTTTTTCCTCTTTGTGGTTATAAAGTTGATAAATATTTAAAGTCAATTAACTTTAGGAGTTTTTCCCATCCTTTTAAATTCATTTTTCCTTTTGGAATATGTAAAACATTAACATGGTTCAAAGTCAAAGCTACATTAAAATTATACTCATCAATGCCTCATTCCTTTCTAGTCTATTTTCATCCACTGCCTATAAATAACTAATTTCATTTACTTGTGGCCTATAAGATTTATAGGGATGTTTCAATTTGGAATAGAGATAAAATAGATTGTAATTTGTGAAGTAATACATGGAGCATCTCATATTCCTATGGAGTTAATATCAAAGGAGCACATTTTAATTATGGTATTTTACATTTTAAAGCATACAAATATTTAATGACTTACTTGAATATTGTTTTAATGTTTTAAAATCAATATTTTAAACATGTGTTAAGATAAATCTTTTTGTGTAAGGATGTCTTTAACATCAAGAATAGAAACCAATTAAAAATGATTAGTCATTCTAGAGACAGTCTTTTTGACTAAGTATCTTTTTACTTTTGAAAAGGAGGGATTACTGCATTCAAAGAAAATTAACCTGGTCAACATATTTTTTTTCAGAAGAGAAATTTAAATAGCTCAACTGTCAATGAGCTCTGAACGTGATGCCTGAAGACTTCATTTGTAGTCTTGACTCTGCATCAAAGTAGTTGTTGGGACCTGGGCAAGAAATTTCACTCCTCTAAATCTCAGGTTTCTTATATGCAAAATGAATATGAAGGTGGGAAAAGGGAGTGGGATAACCTTTTTCAGTCTAACAAGTTGTGATTTTTGTAACGTTACAAGCTGTAACCAGTAATTATGTTTACGTTATAGTAACTCTCAAACTTTATTGTCCAAATTATTCACTTTAAGCCATTCATTATATGTCACTTATCAGCCCTTATAACATAGGTCTGGGCTGGGGCCCTGAACTAACCGTTTTTAACAAGTGTCCCAGGTGGTATGATTGCAGATGACCCATGGACCACACTGAAAAACCTTGGTCTACATATTCATGTATATGACTGGTCCCAAGTTGAACAGGCCTTAATATTGAAGGAAGAACTTGGTGGACTATGTGGTGTGGTTCCAGTAGTAAATATGTTTCTTTGCCTAAAGAAAGTTATTCTCACATCAAATTTGATGAATTATTATTTTTAGAGTAAAGTCAATCCTTTGGAGAAAAACCTAATCCACAGTAAAATTGCTTCAAGTCATTTATATTTTAATATAAATAAATTTGTCAAGTATGGAATTTTATAGCTAAGAGAGACATCAGTGAATTAATCGAAGACCATAATCACACAATTTTATCTGAGAAGTGAAGTGCTTTGTTCATGGTCTGACAATGGGCATAATGTCAGATTCAAGACTGGAGTCTAATTCCTGCTCCAAGTTTCACATCATGTTCATGACACCACAGAATACTTCTTTTCTTTGAGAAGCCCTTCATAAGAAGGAGGTATGGTAGACAGAACAATGGCCTCCTAAGTTATGTGGACACTTCATAATCCCTGGAACCTATGAATATTATCTTACACGTAAAAAGGGGCTTGAAGTTGTGATTAAATTAAGGACCTTGAGATGGGAAAATTATCCAAGTGGGTCCAATGTAATCGCAAGGGTCCTTAAAAGAGGGAGGCAGGAAAGTCAGACAGAGAAGGCCCAGTAATGAAGCAGAGGGAAAAAAGGTGACAAGTCAAGGCATGAAGACAGCTTCTAGAAGCTGGGAAAAGCAAGAAAATGGATTCTGCCCTAGATCATCCAGAAGAAATCAGCCCTGCCATTAGCTTGTTTTTATCTCTGCAAAACTCTTTTTGGACTTCTGAACTCCAGAACTGTAACATAATAAACTTGTGTCATTTTAAGCCCCTAAATGTATGGTACTTTGTTACAGTAGCAAAAAGAAACTAATACAGGAAGTTAAAGGAAGCCTAGGGCACTGGAGACCAATTAGCATAAAATTGAGAGGAGGAACCAGCGAGGAGGAAGACAAGGCACTTGACAAAGGTGACTCACTTGACAAATCTGGGTGGAGCTGGTGGCCAGACCCAGAGCTTAAGGCAGAAGAGAGGTTCTAATTAAAGAGTTTGTATTCCAATACTTGAAATGGATGGGGAACTTCATCTACTTTATCCATAAAGCATGGATGAATGTTAAACAAACACAAGTGACACTTATGACTCACCAACAACAGGACACAATTTTCCAGCAGTGCTAATGAAGTTTCACAGATATTGCAACACTCTTTGTTTTTATTCTCCTCTGAAATGCTGGAACTCATTTACAGGTCAGAGAGTTTGTAATCCAAACAGACTGAAATTGACTGAACTCTGTGGGAACCACCTGCCCAAACATAGTTACTTCCCACCATGTGAAAACTAAGGTAGCACCAATATTTAACCTGTAATGTCGCCTAGGGAAAAAAGCTTCCTTAAAAGTTTATTGTCAAAAGAATTTTTTATCAAGTCTAACCGTTAGTCTAGGTCTACCCTTTAGAATTAATACATTCAGGATCCCTTTATAGCAAGAGATATAAATGTCAGAGCACAGAGTCAGAGAGACATGTGTTCAAATCTCTGCTCATCTACTTACTAGCTGGGTAATTCTGGGCCAGTTACTTGGTCTGAGTCTGTTTCCTCATCTATAAAATGGAATTAACAGCAGAACCTGCTTCATTAGGGTCATGGACTGACTAAATGGGATATGGTACAGAAAGTATTCTTGCTTCAGTAGCCATTATTTTGGGCTACCCTCTGAAGGATTAAACATAAAGTTCTGTCTGAGCTTTTTTTCTTTCATATCTTTGGTTTTCATTCGGCTTGGTGGATCCCTAGAGTTTCTGTGGCAGAGTCTTAGGGACTTCCTGCTGAGGAAAAATGAAGCCTGCAGGGCTCTGGATCCTCCACATCACCTTTCACTAGGGCTGACACACGTCAGTCCAACAGAGAGGTTCAATAACACTTCTATGCATATACTAAGTTAGGGGGACTTTCTCTACCTGCCATTTCCGTCTTCCCTTCCCCATCAAGCACACTGCACATCATCTTCTCCCCACCCCTGGTATAGGTTTGTACAGAGTCCCAAACAGAAATAGCCTGCAAGGGCTTCCTGGCATTTGTGATAGAAGCCTTGGCTCTCAGGAGAACTGGGAGTCAGGTGAGGATGTAGGAGGGAAAGGAGAAGGTCTGTGGGAAGAGGCAGAGAGCTTGGCAGAACCAGGAGGGAGAGAGAGACTGTCCTGAGGTTACAGTGATACCGCCCACATCTGGGGGAAATGAGAAAGGTATGAAGGTCCAGGTCTTCTGAATTCTGAACAACAGCCCCTGACAAAGAGGTGAGAAGGGAATGATACCCCATAGAATGACCCTGTGAAGTATGGGTTATCATTATATAACTTGGTTACAAGTCTCTGTACCAACTAGACAGTACAAGTCCTTATTTTGATTTCATTATGTAACACAACTTGTAATTCCAGATTGTGTTACCAAATCAGCCAGGATCCAGTGTGCCATGATCAAAGTTGGTTTATCATTCTTTATGTCTTTTAACTTCCAAACCATGGACTCCTATACAGGAATAGGATGCTGCCTAAGTACTTTAAATGCCTGATCTCATCTAAATGGGACAATGAGGCCTCAGAAAAAGGTAGTCTTTTTGGGGGGTGGTTGAGACTCATGACCAAGATCATGGAACCTCTGGGGTTGCAGAGTCATGGTTTGAACCCAAGTCTGTTTGGCCCCTGAGCCTGGCTCTCTGCCATTACATTATGCTGCTCCAAAGCAGTGATCTCAACCTTTGGACTCCAGACCCAGGAGACCGTCAAGTTAAGGCAAGGTGTCTGAAAATCCATATGTGCATTTTCCATAGACCAGATATATACTAATATAACCCATTTACAGAGACATGTAATGTTGATGTGCTTAATAAAAGACAGACTCACTCATATAAATGTAGATTTAAATTATCTATTTTAAGCACTCTGTGGAAAGGATACAGCAAGTGCATGTACAGGGCCCAATTTGAAAGCCATATAGGAATTATTGGTGACATAAGTGTACAGATAAGTAGAATATATGGTGAGAAGAATTTCACCCCAGGGAGGAAGAGATAGGAGTTAGGCAAACCAAGCCCTAAAGGAAGCCTGATGCACTAAGCAGAGAAACAAAGTAGGAGATGCAGATAAGGAATTAAGGCCAAGTGGATCGTGGTTAAGAGCATGACCTCTGGGGGGGGAAAAATATATATATATATATATATATATATATATATATATATATATATCAGAATTGTATCTCAGTTCTGCCACTTGCTTTGTGATCCTGGGAAATGAAACGTGTTAAATAGAAGCTTTTAGGATAGAATTTGTAATTCTATCACGTTGCCAAGTCGCCCCAGGATCCAGTGTGCCTAGGTCAAAGTTTGTGCTCTGTTTTACCTCCAAGTTACCTTCCTCCTGTGAGATACATAGAGATGTTTTGATCACTAAGGGAAATAATATATGTAAAGCACTTAGTACAATGCCTGGAAAATTTTGCTCTAAGCCTTGTTGTGAGGTTTAAATGAAATAAGGCATAGTGCTGACAACCTCACAAGTGGTCAGTGAAATGCCAGTTACTAAGTAGGTCTTTGGCCAAGTTCTGCTTCCTCTCTCTCCCTTGGACCCAGTGATGCTTTGTGTCCAAGCCTGCCTGGAAACAACAGATGTAAATGGAAGAGTTATCTGCGTGTTACGAGAGAAAAAACTGCCACAAATTCTTCACCCTCTACTCTAAGAGAGGGTGGGAGGCCATGTGTCATGCAGACTATGTATAAAATAAGACAGAAGATTTAAAGCAACGGCAAAGAATATATTAACAGCCATCAAAAGGAGCAGTTAGTAGAAAAATTAGCATTTAAAAATATGTAGGAAAATACATTAAAAAACAGGATGGAATTATACAAAAGCACAGGTACTCTACTGGGTGGTCATCCAGAAACAACAAGACCCCTAGGTCTCTAAGGAAATAGTTTATATTAGGAGTGGTGTGATTCAAAAGGCAAAGCAGGGGTGTGTGCAATAGATCTTAGAAAGATTTCAACCTTATAATGTTCAAAATAGGTTTTTATAAAGTTTTTGATGCTTAAAGTGTTTCTTTAAAATTCACTTATGGAGCAGCTCTTCCTCTGGCAAAGCTGAATTGGGAGGTTTTACTGTATTTAACCTTTAAAAAATCATATTACTTGTTCCTTTTCTTGTTCACAAAATGTGGAAGTATTTTTTCTCAAGTCTAAGCCCATTTTTCTGCCATTTGGGCTCACAGGGGTGTTAGGGGACTGTCTAAGGGCAGGTAAGCCAGCCAATACAGATTGAAACAAATAGGAAGAATCCTTTCTTTTACCTTCACCTATCCACTACAGGGTGTCTTTGGAAAGACTACAATTGTGAAGACCCATTCTAAGATAAAATGGTCAGCTTGGCTGGATCAGATCAGAATCAGATTTCAAATGACTCAGGCCTGGTGGATGTGGTTCATTAGATAATCTATTCTGAGAGGAAGTCCTGGAGCATGGGAATCTGGTCTTGAGGGGGCAGGACAGGCAAAGAGTATCACAGCACAGCCAGGGAGCCACACAGACATCATCCCTCTACTAGGGTGTGAGCAGAAGAGCTTATACAGTCAGATCAGCAAACTTTCTTTAGGGAACAAAAATGGTCAGCCCCACACACACACACACACACACACATACACACACACACACACACACACACACACCCCACCACCACCAAAAACCACCATAAGATTTTTAGTCTTAAGCGGCATGGTAATTGGCAGACAGAATGGTTAGTTGAAATGAGAATACACTTTATTCAAGTCTCCCCACTATACATATAGATCAGTTACTTAACCTCACAGAACCTCAGCTTTTCATCTGTGAAAGGTTGCAAAAGTATCTGTAATGGGGAAAATTCTTTAGGTTGCAAATAGAAAAATCTACTGTCATGAACTGAATGTTTGTATCACCCCCCCAAATTCACATGTGAAAACCCTACTCCCCACTGTGATGGCATTCAGAGGTGGACCCTTTGGACTAGATGAGGACATAAGGGTGAAGCCCTCATGTATGACATCAGTGCCCTTATAAGAGTTACCAGAGCTTGCTTTTTCTCTCTGCTATGTGAAGGTACAGAAGAAGTCAACAGTCTACAGCCTAAAGGAGGGCTGTCATCAGAACTCAACCATGCTGACACCCTGATTTCAGTTTTCTAGCCTCCAGAACTCTGAGAAATAGATTTCTGTTGTTTAGAAGTCACCCAGTCTATGGTACTTTGTTATAGCAGCCTGAATGAACTAAGTAAGACAAACCATCTTAAACTACCTTAAGAAAAAAAGGAATTTATTAGCTCACGAAACATGGTCAAATATGGCTAGATCCAGGGGTTCAATGCATTAAGTAATTCTTATCTTTTTATTTCATCCATTCTCATCTCACCACGTTAACCCCATTCTCTCTTATTCTAGACAGCTTGGATTTTCAAAGCATCTGCAAATTTGTATCCATCTAGTAACACTAGCCCAAAAGCAAGAAGATATTTCCTCTATTTCCATTTCAGCAGCAAAGTACCAGGGAGAGCCCGTGTAAGGCCCTTTAGAATCACATACAATTTCTTAACCAGTCACCGTGAATAGGAATGTGAAGGCGGCAATTTTGACTGACCAGACACTGTAGCCTAGGGACAGTTAAAGAGGAGACTATGAGTAACAGCCTTTCTTGGAACCATGTTAGCAGAGCAGGGATTTCCCTAAGGAAGCTGGAAGATGGTTATTGGTATCAGAAGAAACGAAACCGGAAAAAGTGCTGAGCAGAGAAAACCATAAGTATCATAGATCTCTACACTATCTTTTTCAGGGTGGTAATAGGAGGATTAAAATAATGCGAAAAATATTTTACAAACCATAAAGCTCTATTCAAATGTCCTTATTCAATTTATATTTGGATCTCCCCGAAATTTATAACTATAAAGACATACTGAGTCTAGTATAAAGAGAAAAAATATTATGAGACCATTTTTTTAGATTTTGTCACAGTGCCTGACTATGGTGATTGGCTGCTGGTTCTCAATTTATCTTAAGATTTGAGGTCTAAAGTATCACAATACCTGTTCCAGTCTGACTAAGGGAAGAATTCCTTCTGATAGAAGGTTGAACAAGAATATGATTAAAATTATAACCTTTCTTCACTGAAGAAATTTAATAAGAGAAGGCAACACGTACAGTAATGGTTACAGATGCAGTCTTTCCTGTAGGATACATAAAGCTGTGAAGATTTTATCCAACCTTCCAATTTTAGATAATTATCCATGGCTGTTCTCTGCAGAGCAATAAAACCAGTTCTCCTCCTTAGGTTATACATGTACTGATGTATTTTTTCCTGGAAACTTTAGCTCATCGTTGTGTTATTTGGGTGTGCCATAGAGAAACTTAAGAGAATCAAAGTATCCTGAAATTTTTCTTCTCACTCCTAAGGCAGGCTTACTGACCACTGTAAAACTGTAAAGATTTTCCTGAACCTTTACCCATCAACTTATATAACACTATAAGACATACCACCTCTCCGATTTTAGATCATTAAAAAATCTGTGAAATTGCGTTTGCTCTAAATACATGAAAAGATACCTGAAGCGACAGCACAGCATAGTTCACGTTCCAAAATTCAGTTTTTCCCACTTAATTAAGGGAATCTACTGATTCAAGCCCTCCAGTTTTTCCTTAGACCCAACCATGAGAATAAATACCCATTCAACCTCCAACCTCACAAGGAAAATATTATAAAACAATAAAGGTATTAAGAAACATTTAAAGATACATATTTATATCCCTGATTTGTACTTAAAATACATAAGAGGAGGACTGAAAAATTCTAGAAGCTTTCTTAAATTCTTCAATTACTCTGTTATCTACGACAATGATTTAACACACATTACATCTCAGTAAGCACAAGCTAATTATCAATAATTATTGTGATAGGTTTCAATAATACTTTTTCAGCAAATGGTGAAAGATAAAATTGAGTAAGATAAAGAAGACTTAAAAAAACCACACTATCAACCAACAGAGTTAATAACATTTATAGAACAATCTACTCAAGAACTGCAAAATAAAATTATTTTCAAGTGCACCTGGAACATTTACCAAGTTTTATCATATGCTGGGTTATAAAACATGTCTCAGCAAATTTAAAAGGATTGAAATTTTAGAGTGTGTTCTCTTACATAACAGAATTTAACTGGAAATCAATTTTCAAAATCTGTGATTACAATAAAATTGAGGATACAAGGTTAATATATAAAAGTCAATTGCTTTTCTATATATACCAGAAATAAGCAATTGGGATTTGAAATTAAAACATAATACCATTTATAATAGCATCACCCAAAAATGAAATACATAAGCATAAGTCTAGTAAAATATATACAGGATCTCTATGGAGAAAACTATAGAACTCCAATGAAAAGCAATGAAAGACGATCTAAATAAATGGAGAGAGATTTCACGTGCATGGATTTGTAGATTCATTATTATTAAGATGTCAGCTCTTCCCAACTTGAAGCTCCTCCCACAATCCCAATCAAAATCTCAGCAATCTATTTGGTGGAAATCAGTAAACTGATTCTAAAGTTTATGTGAAAAGGAAAAAGACCCAGAATAGCCAATACTGAAGAAAAAGAACAAAGTTGAAGAATGGACACAAGTGACTTTAAGACTTACTATTAACCTACAGTAATCAAGACAGCATGGTATTGGATAAAGAATAGGCACACGTATCAGTGGAACAGAATAAAGAGCCCAGAAATATATCCACACAAAGTCAACTGATTGTTGACAAAGGCAATTCAATAGGGAAAGCATAGTGTTTTCAACAAATGGTGTCAGAACAGTTGGCAATCCATATTAAAAAAAAAATTAATCTAGACACAGACATTATACCTTTCACAGAAATTAACGTAAAATGGACCACAGACCTAAATGTAAAACACAAAATTAGAAAATTTCTAAAACATAAGAGAAAACCTAGGTGAACTTGGGTTTCATAATTTTTAGAGAAATACCTAAAGCAGGACGCATGACAGAAAAATATTGGTAAGTAGGGCCTAATTAAAGTTAAAAATGTCTGCCCTGTGAATGACACTGTTAGGAGAATATAAAGATAAGCCACAGACTCAGAGAAAATATGTGCATAACACATATCTCATAAAGGATCTCTATCTACAATATACAAAGACTCTTAAAACTCAATAAGGAAAAGAAATATGACAACAAGCAAAAGTCTAAATAAACACCTCACCAGAGAAGATATACAGATGGAAAATAAGCATACAAAAAGAAGCTCCACATCACATGTCATTAGGGAACTGCAAATTAAAGCAACAATGAGATACCGCTACATACCTCTAAGATTGGCTAAAATAAAAAACTGACAATATCATATGCTAACAAGGCTGTGGAGCAAGAACAATTCTCATTCACTGCTGGTGAGAATGCAAAATGACACAGCCACCTTGGAAGACTGTTCGGTGTTTTCTGTTCGTTTGTTTTCAAAACTAAGCATAGTCGTCTTATATGATCCAGCAGTCACGAACCTAGATATTTACCCAACTGATTTGAAAACATATCTACACAAAAACCTGCATATGAAATGTTCTATGAGCAGTTTTATTCATAGCTGCCCCAAATCGGAAGCAACCAAGATATCCTTCAAAAGGTGAGAGGATAAACAGGCTGATAGATCCACACGATGGAATATTATTCAGCAATAAAAGGAAACAAGCTATCAAGCCATGGAAAGACACGGAGGAAACTGAAATGCATATTATTAAGTGAAAGAAGCCAATCTGAAAAAGCTACATACTGTATGATTCCAACATTCTGGAAAAAGCAAAACTATGGAAACAAGAAAAATATAAGTGGTTGCCAGGGACTGGAGTGGAGAGAGAGGGATGAATCAGGGAAGCACAAGGGATTTTTAGGGCAGTGAAACTATTCTATACGATACTGTAATGGTAGATATAGGGCATTATGCATTTGTCAAAACCCACAGAACTGTAAAAATAAAAGAGGGAATCCTAATGTAAAATATGTACTTTAGTTAATAATAATGTATCACTATTGGTTCATCAATTGTAACAAATGTACCACACTAAAATAAGACGTTAATAACAGGGGAAACTATGAACAAGGGAGAGAGTGGGTGTATGGGAACTATTTTCTGCTCAATTTTCTGTAAACCTAAAATTATTCTAAAAATAGTCTATTAATTTTCAAAAACCTACTTCCAAAAATAGGTCAACAAGGAAATAAGGGAAATTAGAAAATATTCTGAACTAAATGAAAATAAAAACACAAATTTCAAAACTTACAAGCAGGGCTTAGAGGGAAATGTACAGCTTCAAACCCTTATTCAAGAAAGAAAAAAAAAGTGTCTAAAATTAATTTTGTAAACTTCTCTCTCAAAAAGTCAAAAAGCCTAATTGAACACAAAGTAAGTAGAAAGGAGATACAATAAAGATACAAGCAACATATCAAAGGAATAAAAAATAATGAAAAAAGTCAGTGAAATGCAAAATTGTTTTTCAAAAAATAAACTTCTAGATAGACTAATCAAAAATAAAAGAAGCTATCACTTTGGCTCCTACAGAATCATACAGACTATAAGGGACTATATTACAAATAATTTTATATCAATAAATTTATCAAAATAGATAAAATGGACAAATTCCATGGAAGACTCAAAACTTACACAAAAGAAACATGATCTAAATAGTCCCGTGTAAAGAAATTGATTGTGTAAATAAAAACCTTCTCACACAGATATCCACAGGCCCAGAAGCCTTCACTAGAATATCCTGTCAAACATATATAGATCTTATATCAATTCTTTCAGAAGACAGATGAAAAAACTCCCAACTCTTTTTATGTGGCTAGGATTCCCTTGATAGCAAAATCAGAACATAAATGTGCAACTAGTCCTGCTGTGCTATTTCCACTCTGCCATGCTGCCTAATTTAGAAAGAGCTTAACTTGATTCCGATTATATTTTACAACTTACTAGTGGAGTAACTGATTTGTATTTTATCATGGCTAATAGTGCTGTATTATAGTCACTGCACATCTGTTATATTTTTGAATGACTGATTTTGGATTTGAAATTTTTATGAGACTACGTTTAAAATTCTGCTAGGTGGAAATGCAAAAATTTTTAAAATACTTTTCCCCTTAATCGTGAAGTAGAAATAAACAACTTAATAGAGTCCTTGACCTCACCCAGAAACTTAGTGAATGGATGCCTCTGCAAAGGTTTTTACACAGGCTGTTAGGAGTTTGGTTATATTTGAAGCTGGGGGTAGTACGAAAGTATGATTGTACTTGGACTATAAAAATCAAGTCCTAATCCAAATCTCCACAATGCAAAGGGAACTTTCATGTAAACTTCTGATGTCAGATCATAAGGTTGATAGACATATACCAAAAAATGTCATATTCTTTCTTGCTAATAATTTTGATAAATACCTCACCTGCATTTGATGTGAGCAAGTTATCTGTTGGCAGTGGGAATAGGGAATGAGGTATCAAGTCCTAATTCCTGATTTGGAGTCCCAAATCTCCGGCAATAGAGCTCGACCCTACATTTTCTTACCCATGCCACAGAAGCCACTTTCTAAAGATTCCTCTAGGCCTCTAAAAGAGGAGCCATCCATCTTCACCTTTTAGCAGCCTGTAAGGCTCAACTACCTTCTCTTTCATAAAACCTCATCCCCGGGGCTTCCCTGGTGGCGCAGTGGTTGAGAGTCCACCTGCCGATGCAGGGGACACGGGTTCATGCCCCGGTCAGCGAAGATCCCACATGCCACAGAGCGGCTAGGCCCGTGAGCCATGGCCGCTGAGCCTGCGCATCCGGAGCCGGTGCTCCGCAACGGGAGAGGCCATGACAGTGAGAGGCCCGCATACCGCAAAAAAAAAAAAAAAAAAAAAAAAAAAACACACACACACACAACAACCTCATCCCCATGGTAATTCACCTCTTTCCACTTGGTTGTCAGAGAAAGTTGCACTATTGTCTGATGACCTGCTCATCATTTGTCCTTATCAGGGTGCGGGGCATGGGGAAAGGAGACTGGGTTGTGTCCTTTCTTCTTAGAGACTCATACTTTCTTACTACCCTCAGCCTCAAATATACCCAAACGCCTAACAACCTGTGTTAGCTAGTTGCTAGCAACTAGCTCAGTGATAACCCCAATTAGGCACTGAATAAAGAGCAAAAACATGGGGACCACCTTGGTGGTCCAGTGATTAAGACTTTGCCTTCCAGTGCAGGGGGTGCAGGTTTGATCCCTGGTTGGGGAGCTAAGATCCCACATGCCTCGCAGCCAAAAAACCATAACATAAAATAGAAGCAATACTGTAACAAATTCAATAAAGACTTTAAAAATGGTCCACATCAAAAAAACTTAAAAAAAAAGAGCAAATATATGAATTAACATGTATGGAAAGGAAATTAAGCCAAGAAACAAAGCTCCACTAGTTCACATGTCAATAGGACAGGGATGAGTCAGCGCCCATTCTCAATTCACCACCAAGGTCGTTGCTTTGTAGGGCCCATGTGTTCCATATTCTAATTTACCTTAAATCATTGACTTGATTCTCAATTTGGATTTCCAATTTAAAGCGAGACCCTTAAGGTACTTTTTTTAAATCTCTTTTAATCACTTTTTAATACCCATCAGAAGCTTGAAATTGAAATGTGATAACTAGACTGCCCTAATTTTCCTGTGCTACATTCACACAACGAATGGTCTCCTCAGATCTGTACTGTAGATATACAGATCACTTTCCTCAAGTCATATTTATTTTCCTTATTGGAAGCAGCATTATTAAACCAATATCAGAGATAAAAGAGTATGCCCAGACAGAAAGGCTTGGGAATATTTTTAAAATATATCAAAGACAAATACATTTGTCTAAGTAAGTAAATAATGTCTCTCCTGATCTCCCTTTTTTTTTTTTTTTTTTTTTGCGGTACGCGGGCCTCTCACTGCTGTGGCCTCTCCCGTCGTGGAGCACAGGCTCCGGACGCGCAGGCTCAGCGGCCATGGCTCACGGGCCCAGCCGCTCCGCGGCATGTGGGATCTTCCCGGACCGGGGCACGAACCCGTGTCCCCTGCATCGGCAGGCGGACTCTCAACCACTGCGCCACCAGGGAAGCCCCTGATCTCCATTTCTGACGGCACAGAGTGGCCGGTGAGGGGAGCAGCATGCCCCTGCCAGGCCCTCCTCTGATCCTGGCCACAGGGAAGCCTCCCGCTGGTTGGAGCAGAGTTGTGTTCTCCTGTGTTCACACACCTGCTTTGTGTCTGGCAGCACTTTTTTTGGCGATACCTCAAAGTGATTGCCTGACTGCTCCAGCACTGGGTGGGCTTGAAGCCTTCCCGAGAACATAGATGTGTACCCTCCCCCTCAGTGGCTCCAACCCCCAACTTCTCCAAGGCTTTTCAAGCTTTGCAAGCAAAAACCAGTCACAATGCTCTTAGTGAAGGTGAAAGGGAATGCCTCCAAAGGGCCATCTGTCACCTGAACAGAGAGAAGAGCTGCAGGCCCTCAGGATCCAGGGGCTCGGCGGGGAACTTTACGGTTTGATACTGGGATATGAACACCAGATAGCACTTTTAGTGTCCTGCATCCTATAAGTCTTGCTGCCCCTGCAGTACAGTAGAATCCCCACAACATAGGATCCAGTCTGGCAACCATGGCTGTCGGCACTCCAGACCTCTCTCTGCTGTACTGAGCCTTACTCCCACCCAAGGTCTCAGTAACGTGGAGGTGGTTCTGAGGCCCCCCATATGGACCAAGTGTGCTCCAGTGTGGAATCAGTGTCTGAGCTAAGGCAGACACCACGAGTAGCCGTGTGAGTTTCCATTGAGCGCACCACTCCAACTGCATGCGACCCTGATTGGCTGGGGGAAGCTGCTTAGGTCTCCAAATATCACCAGGCCTGCTTAAACTATAGCTCCATCTCCAAAGCACTTCTCAAATGAAACAGCCATTTAAACAGGCTGACACAAATCTGAAAGGGAAAATGGGTATCTGTCTCCCATTACAATCACACCTCAGACTTTTTACTTATCACTCTTGGTAAGTTCTCCCAAAACCTACATTCTTTTGGAAAATTAAGAAAAGCAAAACTGATATAAATGAATGGAAATAATCCCTAGATTTGGAGTGAAAAGATTTCTGTTCTGGTCCCAGATCTGGCATTCATATATCATGGGACCTTGGGCCAGTGATAAAGTTCTGTGCAAGGATCCTCTTTTATAAAATGAGAAGTTGGAATAGATAATCTCTAAGGTCCCTCCAGCTCTCAAATCACACATCTTTTATGATTTTGTCCTAATTATCCCTCTCCCTTTGTCCTAATTATGAAACAGCAGAGGTCCCAAAATGAGTTGGATTGCACATTACAGTGTGGGCATCTCTGGTAGATGCCAGGAGGGCTGTCATCGCCAGTGTCACCAGCAGAACTGCCCCTTTGGGCACTGACCACCACCAAAGACACCAGCACCACAGGGACCCTGAGTCAAAGAGGAGGAACGTAGGTGAGTCATAGCAGCCAAGAGTATCATACCTCAAAGAACATCAGCGAAATCCACTGGGGACCCCTAGAACTATTGAGGAGGAATTTAAGAAAGGGTGGAATTCCTGCACAGCACTACCAGGGTGTATTAGTTATCTACTGCTGAATAACAAGCCATTCCAAACTGAGTGGCTTAAAACAACTATTTATCTAGCTCACAATTTAGGCTGGGCACAGTGGGATGCTTCTTCTGCTTGCCCCACGTGGGCTAAATCATGCACCCATGGTGAGCTAAGTGGCTCTGCTTCTACGTGCCGGCACAACTGTGTGTCCTGTCATCACCCACTAGGGTAGCCTAGGCTTCTTCACATGGGTCCCCAGGGCTGTGAAACACAAGTCCAACATGCAAGCATTTTTCAAAACTCTACTTGAGGCCTATCTGCTAATGCCCCACTGGCTAAAGTAAGTCACATGGCCAACCCTGATCCAAGGGGTAAGGACATGAGCTCTACCTCTTGATAAAAGGATTTCTAATGTCACTTTCTATGTGTATGAGTGGAAGGAGGGAAAGGATTTGTGGCCATTCACACAACCTACCACAAAGAGAAATACAGATTTGTGCCTGTCAATGTGACCTTACTTTTATTCCCAAATTCATATTGCCAAGTAAATAAGTGAAATGATTCTTGCATTTTACTCAGCAGCATATTTTACAGAAAATTTCAATAATAAATGAAATTTGTGAGCCTGCAGATCAAAGAGGAATTGGAGAATTTTATTTATTTTTTTACAAATTATAAGCCTCACTTATCCTTTAGGACTCCATCCAAAGTTATACATGGAAATGCAAATGTAAGGAATTCCACATGGATGGTTTGCTCTGTATCTCATATTATTCTTGCACTTCTAAAATCCAACTCTCTGAGCTCATGCCTTCAGGCAAGTCCCTCAATGACACCTTTAAGAAATTCATGAGAAATCACAGCCAGTTAGAATTTTTAAATCTCTCAAGTGCATGGCTATATAATGTATACCACTTTTTCCAGTCTCCAATCTGTGTCTGGCAATTAAACTGAGCATTGTACCAGTTTCATTTGACAGTAACTCATTTAATTTCTATTTCTTACCAATTAACTAGGCACTGTGCTAAGGGTTCAGATATAATAGAGACAGGAAGGAAGGAGGATGGGAGAGAAGAAATGAACCAGCCTTCTTGTGTCTTGGGGTTCAGTGGGATGCAAACCAGTAACTTTTACAAGGAATACAGTTCAAGAACTTCAATTCATTTTCAAAATTAAAGTGAATTTTGCATTTTAAACCACCTCCAATGGATCCCTTTAAATTTTCATAGTCTGGCTCCTCTGAAGGTTTAAAAGTGACTTTTCATTGTTAAATTGTCACCAAGTTCTTTTTAATTCTGACAGTGTCCTCAAGCTCCTTCTGAGGACATTAATTTCTTTGGGCAGTTGAAAAAAATTCTGAGTCAATTTCCTCTTACAGGGAACCAGCCTCTCACTTAGATAATACTTCAAAGGAAGCTTGCTTGACTACACAGGACTGGAACAGCATGTAGAGGGACTGAAGACATGGGCCAGTGTCATTGCTCCTAACAACTTTCTTTCTTTTTTTTTTTTTTTTTTTCTGTACGTGGGCCTCTCACTGCTGTGGCCTCTCCCGTTGCAGAGCACAGGCTCCAGACGCGCAGGCTCAGCGGCCATGGCTCACGAGCCCAGCCGCTCAGCGGCATGTGGGATCTTCCCGGACCGGGGCACGAACCTGTGTCCCCTGCATCGGCAGGCAGACTCTCAACCACTGCGCCACCAGGGAAGCCCCCTAACAACTTTCTTTAAAAATCCACAAAGGCTGGTTCTCAACAGGTGTGAAACAAGCAAAATCCACTTTCGGCCCCTGATCTATCCTTTCAAATGTTCTTCTTGATGTCTTCCTCTCTATTTTAACTGCACAAATTATAGAGATTTTTTTGATGCTATTTTTAGTAACAACTTATAGTACTTGTCTCCTTGTGGAAGTTTTCATTTTTAATAGGCTACCTTAAAGATCCTCCCTTTCCTTCTCTCTCTCTCATATACCACAGCCTTTATAACTCATGAGAGATTAGCTCTGTTGATGAAATTTTAGATAGTACAGTAAGAGATATTTTGGTAGAGCATGCCTGCTCTCAAGACAGGTTCCATCAACTCAGAAGCCCAGAGAACATGAATTGTACCTAGCTTTGCTAATCAGTTTAAAGTCCCTCCATTTTCCAAGGAAGACGTACAGATGGCCAACAGGTACATGAAAAGATGCTCAACATCACTAATCATCAGGATAATGCAAATCAAAACCGCAATGACATATCACCTCATACCTGCCAGAATGGCTGTCATCAAAAAGACAACAAATAGCAAGTGTTGCTGAGGTTTGGAGAAAAGGAAACTCTGTGCACTGTTGGTGGGAGTCTAAGTTGATGCAGCCTCCATGGAAAACAGTATGGATGTTCCCCCAAAAAGTTAAAAACAGAACGGCCATATGGTACAGCAATTCCACTTCTGGGTATTTATCTGAAGGAAATGAAAACATTAACTTGAAAAGACATGGGCACCACCCTGTTCACTGCAGCATTATGTACAATAGCCAAGATATGGAAGCAACATAAGTGTCCATCAACGGATGAATGGATAAAGACGACATACACTAGAATATTATTCAGCCATAAAAAAGAGGGAAATCTTGCCATTTGTGACAACACGAATGGACCTTCGGGGCATTATGCTAAGTGAAGTAGGTCAGAGAAAGTCAAATACCATATGATCTCACTTATGTGGAATTAAAACAAAATTAAAAACAAACAAAAAACCAAATTCATAGACTCAAGAACAGGTTCTCGAGAGGCAGGGGATATGGTGGGTGAAATGGATGAAGGTGGTCAAAGGTATAAACTTGCAGCTAAAAAATAAATAAGTCATGGGATATAACATGTAAGACGGTGACTAAAGTTAATAATGCTGTATTGTATATTTGGAAGTTGCTAAGAGAGCAAAAGTTCTCATCACAAGAAAAACGTCATTGTGAGGTGACAGATGTTAACTGGACAGTGTGGCTATCATTTCACAACATGTACAAATATCAAATTATTATGTTGTACACCTGAAACCAACATAATGTTATATGTCAATCAGAGCTCAATAAAAATTCCTTTCTAGATCCCCATAGAAAAAAAAATCATTGAGGAAATTTTTTTAAATAGACAATTTTTCTTCAAAGAATAAAATACGGACTGTGAGTAGAAGTTCTAATAAAACCCAGGCAAAATTCTGAAAGTTGTTGATATTATCCTTAGAATCCCATCCTGAGAAACTTGAGAGAAAAACAATTCCTCTTACCACCAGAATATATTCAGATGAAACCCTATATTATATTGTACAAAGTGAAGGAACTATATTTTGTCTGATTTTGTAACTGCTTTCTTAAGCAAGTAGTAATCGTAGCTTATTTTCCATCACTGAGGTTAATACTCAATGTTTTCTTTTTATGCTGAAATAGCTTCATCTGTATGTACTATTCAAGTTACTCGTTTTTAAAAGTTTTTGAACATCTACTGTGAGTCAGGCACTGTGCCAGAAGCTAGGAACACAACGCTGAATAGACCTTCGGGCCTGCTCTCAAGGGAACTCAAAGGCAAATATAAGGAGTGAAGAGTCTTAAAAGTGATGTTCAGCTAACACATATGCCTATTTTCTACGGAGGAGACGGTGGCAATGGGGAGAGGGGGAGATAAGGGTAGACAGAAACTTTAGACCTGGGGTGTTGTCAGGCTTGTGGGACTGTAAATGGTAAGGCTCTTTTGAATCCACACTGAACCAGGTTCTAAAAAGGTTATTATAACAGCAGTAATACTAACAAGGAGCCAGCAGTGTAGTCTGTGCTAATTGAACAATCAGGATAAAGTCTGGAATGCAGATTTACAGGGAGAGAGTGAATGCGTCAAGAGAATAAGCAGATGAGAAGTGACTCAAAGGTAAAGACATTTTGAAAATGAATGATGGCCAATGTGATCAAGCCAGTTAAAGACATCCCACGTGCTTACCCTTGGGTCTGCCGCAGAGAGACTGCGGTACTCCTCAGACCAAACCTCTGGGGTACAACTGGTGAGAATATTCCAGTAAGATCAGTGCTACCCAGGGTGCAAAAGAATAGAAAGAAGACACTGACTAAGGGAGCAGAGAAGTTATTACAACAGTCTTGGATTTCATATGTAAAAAAAGGTATATTGGAGAGCCAATGCCTCTAAAACTCTAACAGAAGTTGCCTCCTACTTATGAGTGACCAGAGAAACATCACTGTGACTAAACAATGGTCACTGTGCATCTACATATAAGACTGCAGGCAGGGGATTAAAACTGTCCTAGGGCTTCCCTGGTGGCGCAGTGGTTGAGAATCTGCCTGCCAATGCAGTGGACACAGGTTCGAGCCCTGGTCTGAGAAGATCCCACATGCCACGGAGCAGCTAGGCCCGTGAGCCACAACTACTGAGCCTGCGCGTCTGGAGCCTGTGCTCCCAAGAGAGGCCGCGATAGTGAGAGGCCCACGCACCGCGATGAAGAGTGGCCCCTGCTCGCCGCAACTAGAAAGCCCTTGCACAGAAACGAAGACCCAACACAGTCAAAAATAAATAAATAAATTAATTAAAAAAAAAAACAACTGTCCTAATTATCTGAAAATAGACATTATTAGCAGCCTGTAATTTATCTAACATTCATATAGCTCTTATTTTTAAGTACTGTTTTAAATACTTTGAAAATATTAACTTATTCATCTTTGTTGCTACCATACGAGATATGAATAGTTACCTCCATGATACCGATGAGTGAACCAGAGGCACAGAGAAGTTAATTAAACTGTCCAAGTTCAAAGAGCCAGCCAATTGGAGATCCAGGATTGGAACCCAAGCACTTGGGCTCCAAAGTCCATGTGCTTCACCACTACATCATTCTACCTCACATGCTATCACTTATGAGTATGAATATAAGAAGGAGAATCTGACAGTGTCCTTCTGGTGCTGCCCTGAGAAGATGCTGGAGCTCAAAGAGAAGAACAGCAATAACATCACCTGTACCATCACTTATTGAGAGCTTTGTGTACCCAGCACCATGGAAACATTGCTTCATTTTTCTTTCCAAATTCAACACATACACTTTCTATCTATGAAGATTGCAGGTGATACACCAATGAACTTTATTTTAATGTGTGTGGCAGACTCTGTATTTTGACTTAACCCCTATTTCAGTCTCCCGGTAGTCGTCTTTCTCTACTATAGAGGTCAGAGGACTCAACAGCATTCCCTGGAATCCCCTGCCGCCCTAGTGCAAGCACGTGACCTAAGTTTTTTCAGACACATCTTCACAAAATGTCAGTGTGGGAATGAACAATGTGATTTTTTCAGCCCAGAGTGGAAGTTCAGATTTCCTGACAAGGTTGAGGGTGGTGAATGTCCTTCTGGGGTAGCTGTCATGGAGCAACGTTGTTTCTGTTAAATGGTGTTTCTCAGTGGTTTGGCATATGTCTCCTGGCTGTGTGCTTCTTCGCGCCAGTATTCCTAGATGATTATTCCCAAGGCTGATTCTCTGGACCGTCCAGAAATTCTGGGAGCTATCTAACATCCTTTAATAAAAGTTCTTCCTGTTTAAACTAGCTAGAGTCGATACTATTGTTTGCGACCAGTTACCTTTACATATGTAATATGTATAATACACACACATTATAATACATGTATACAGCTAGTGCATCAAACCTTATGATTTTAAAAAAAAATCATTACCTTGCATGAAGTTAATGTTAAAAAAAGTAGTTAATTTAGGACAGGTGGTGATGCACATGGACTTTGGAGCCAAATTGCTTGAGTTCCAAACCTGGATCTACCCTTGACTGACTCTTTGAACTTGGAAAATCTCAATAACTTCCGTATGAATGACTGGAATTTAGAAAAAGGCATTAATTCCTCACACTCCTCAGAAATAAAAAGTATCATTCCCACAATCCTACGTGTAAACACACTGACGTTTAGAGAGGTCTGGTACCCTGCCCTATGTCACACGCTAGTGACCACGAACCCTGGTCCATCTCACTCGGGGACACATATTATAGCATCACAACCCTCTGTAGTTATAATCGACAAACAAACCTGACGAATTATCACCAGGGCTGAAAGCTTCATCTCCATGAGTTTCATTAGTCTGCACCAGTTCTGAGGATACTGTTAATTGCTGAGGACACTGGCAAAATACAAGTTTCGGGACCTGCAGAAACAAGTGTTAGTTCCTGGTTTGTGGGAACTTCATCAAGTTAGCTCTCAGTTAACTTGCTAACTGGCCCCTTTAAGAAGCAGCCTAGTATCTCCTCTGAGGAAATTTTCTAAGACTAGCTCTTGAAGGAAGAGTGGGCATTACCAAATAGAGGAAGACAAGAAAGATAAAGCATAGGTAAAGACAGAGCTCATTGGGTAAATAATAAGTAATGAACTGCAGCTGAAACATGAAAATCATGCTAGTTGATCAGTGAAAGAGAAGGCTAGAGAGTAGCAGAAATGAACCCATGAGAGGCCTTGTATCCCATGCTGGTGAGTTAGGACAGAAGCCAAGGGAACATTTGAAAGGTTGAAACAGAAGCTTGCACAACCAGATTTCATTCCAAAGGAGGTCGTGGTGGCATTACGCCCCAGAGACGGGAAGCTGGCGAGACTGGTAGGAAGACCAGTCAGGAGATAATTGCTAGAGTCCGAGGTTGAGATAATTAATGACAGCTTAAACTATCAGAGGAAGGCAGGGATAGAGAAAAGAGTAGATATGCACACTATTAAGGAAGGGGAGCCCAGTCCAATCACTGTTCTACTAAATTTAGCAGTGACACAGTGAAAATAAAAGGCGTCTGGGTATAATTAAAATGTTTGAGTTGCCTCCTCAGAATTCACTCAGAAATGAATAAATGGTAAAGTAGGATGTACTCATATTCTCAATAAATCAAACTCAATAAATCTAGTTATTTAGCGGAAAATTATAACAAAACTTTCTCTTACTGGTATCTTGTGGCACACCCATGATCACTCGCACTCCCGTTGCTACACCTCTGACCTTTAGCTGAGATGAACCGATGAGGGAATGACAACTGTGATAGGATTGGCATCCACAATGGTGGATACTGGAGAAGGTCACTCAGGGTTGAGCCAGGAGGCAATTTAAGACCTCTGGAGGCAGGGCTGGGAAATCAGGTTCTGGCATTCCAGAACAATCTGCAATGATTTTGAGATTTTCATTCTGTAACTGGAAAATTATACTGCTGGTGATATATGTGGCTAGTGTGGAGACCCAGAAGATTTAGAGAAAAGGAAAATAAGGCTGGCCTCAGAATCTTACAAACAAAAATAATATTGCCATGAACCCTACTAAATGGTTTAAAAGTCTTGGAAATCTATAGTTGAAGATTTTTCATCTTCAACGGTATTTAATTTAAAAACTGGAGAGAAGGTGTTGGCACAAGTGCTTTCAAGGAGGAAATTACTAATTTATGCATTACCATAAAAAGCTGAGAGACAATAGACTGCATGCAAATTTTCCTGGTGAGGATGGTGGCAGTGAGATGTAATCTTGGGGAAGCAGAGTTAGGCAGGAAAATAAGGAAAGCAAACAGGAGGGAGCATGTAACGGGGCTCCACCATGGACAAAGTTGGCTGTGCAAGCCTCCATGTCATCTCCACATGGGGGGTATTGACTCCTGCATCTTAGAATAGTCTGCAGGTAGGAGAAGAAAGGCAAACGGTTTATCCACAGGCTTTTTCTCTCCTCTCTCTCTCTTTGGTCAAAGCCCATTTCGTTATGCATTAAATCCCACCCCTCCACCACTCTGGATTGTCACCAGCCCCTCCAGCAGCATGTGGGAAGGCAGAGCCTCTGAAGTCTCTCCTTGTCAGTTTGTGCTATATGTGGGGACCTGGAATGTGTGACAGAAGAAGTGACAGCAGCCTGAGCTTTCATCCATGGAAACAGTGTGAATAAACACTGGCTGCAAATCTGAGGCCCAGGGTGCAGGCAGGGTTAAGCTGACCTGGAACAGTGAATCAGTAGAGTCTGCTATGACTGCAGACCACATATAACCATAAAATTTTTATGTGGTCATAAATTTTCTGTTAAATCCATATTTCTTCTCTATCTTAAAAGCTAAAGTTGAGTTTCTGCACAAATCTGTCTTCTAGAAGAGGTAAAATCTTGCATGTAATGTTCAGAGATGTATTTAATAGTTATCTTCCAAGGACAACTGGCTCTGAGGCTAAGTATATTTGTTAGAGAAAATACATTCATTAGAATAGTTCATGTAAAAGTTAGTTTTTTTCAATTAAACATATAAACGATTTCAATAACAGGAGGTTAAATGTACTTAACAATCTTGTGACAATTAACCATCAACCATGACCTCTGTGACTTTGTTATAATATTCCCTTATTAAAAGCATATCTAAAAATCTCCCTCCTACAAAAAGTTACCTTTTGTTTGTAAAATAAATGTGATTCTATCCGTTTAATTTTAAAGTAAAACACAACACCTCATTCTTCCACGTTTGGAAAAACTACACATAATATATATGATTAAGGATCTGTAGGAATAAAATTCCATCTATAAAATAGACAAATGAAAATTTTGAGAATAGCCATTAATATCATGTAAGCAAAGAGTAACAATATGAAGGTGCTCTCAAATTAAATTGCAGTAAATAAAGCAGGAATCAAATGCTATATACAATATACTCAGACCTCTGTTTGGGAGGACTAGGATATGGATACCCACACATAAAAAAAGAAAGACAAGAAATGGTAATCAAAGTACAGATGATTTTACTAAATGCATTATATATTTCCACTCTTTCCCAACATTCTACATTATTACTTTCTCATCAGAATTTTATAATTAAAGTGAACCTAAAAATACCTTAAATTGAGCACTATGATGGGTAGTCAAAATGAAAATGTTTAATAATTTATTAAGCAGAAAGATGATCATTTATATCCTGTTAGAATAAAGACTGTGTGAAGAGGGTTTGATTAGCTAAGAGGAGAAACTCTCATGCTACAGAGACAAAACCAGAAGGTTGTTGAAATGTAGATTCATTTCATCAATTCCAATTAAGCAGGTCTGGGTGAGACCAGAAACCTGCATGTTATCAAGCTCCCTGGTAGTTCTAATGAGTTGGTTGGGGATACACTTTGATAAATACAGGCCAAAAGCACAGTCCAAAGTATCAAAATTTCATAGAGACTCTCCATATACCAGCCAGGAACAACGCTGCTCTGTCCCTGGGAACCCCTGTTCTCTGGTTCCCAGGGCAGATCCTACTGTGGGCAATTACACTATCTCCTCTTGCTCTGATCCATCCTTATTTAGCAGATTGCTTATGATTGGCTTTCCTTGTGGTTTTCCTACAGGGAAGAAAATGGACTGCTCTGTCAACATTGGCATTTAAGGTTGTTTCCATGTCCTGGCTGTGAACTAATAAATTGGCATTCGGTTTATATATCAGTCTCTCTGGACTCAGTCAATGTGAGTCTACTCCTGAAACTTGAGTCTATTTTCAGATAACTGACAAAACAAGGCATATGAGCTCTCAAAGCTAGTCTCTTAGCTAGGAGGTAGTGGCCCCCTTTCCCAAAGAAATGGGTATTTGTTGTTTTTGCCAGACTGGCATCCTTTTCCATTTTTCTGGTACAGCATCTTGAATTTCCCCTGGGGAATCACCTCTCTTCTGTTCTCAGATTCCTCCCAAATCTGAACATAGCTTGTCCTTTTAAACTCAATCCTAGAATGTTTTTAAACAAAGCTAAGCTTTAGAGGTAAAGCTTAGATCTGTTGGTGCCTGGCATGGAGCCACTAGAGAAAAGAGTGCCTGAGAACAACGCCATTGTAGACCAAAAAAAAAAAAAAGAATCAAGAGTTAGAGATAAAATGAGAGAGAGAGAAAGAAAGAGTTCTTTATGATATCATTGTTTGAATCATGGATACAGTTGGTCCCACCTGTACCCTCTGTCTTACATGAGCCAATGAATTTCCTTTGTTTTTTTGAGCCAGTTTGAATTGGACTTCTTTCATTTACTCAAGAGTCTTAAATAAAACAACACGTCTGTATCTCCGCATACAGAGTATACCTTCCATTCAAGAGCAACAATTAGGTCCAAAGATCTACCACCTGTTCAGGGGAACATTTACAAAATCCATCCTCGCAGGAAGCAGGGACCTGCTGGACATTAACTGCATGCCAAATCTCCTTCATTTGAGAATAAGGGGAACTTAAGAATTGTCACTGGAAAACAATGATACCACAGGCTTAGGACTTTGCACCATGGGGAGGGAACAAAGGCATGAGGTGTTTTACAATTTTTATATCTTGATCTATGGCATATGAGTCTTCCCATGTTTATTTCTCAGGAATATTTCTATAAAAATGAAAGGAAGTCTACCTCTCTGTGCCCCAAGTAGGGAAGAAAAATTGATGACCAGATATCATCACAGTCAATCACCTCAGTCATGGGAAATAGGAGGGGAGGTTGTTACCTGTCCACAGGAAAAGCAATGGCCAGATTAACTCCACAGACTTTTAATTACAGACGAGATTCTTTCTGCCTACCTTTTTGAAGTTAGATGACCTTCACTGCTTATATACGTGAGACAATTAAAAAGAAAATCTCATCAGCAAATTGATGAGAAACTAGTGGAAACAATTTTCTCCCCCCAAATCATACACTGAACACTAAACCCTTCAATGTGTTAAATAGACTTTTGATTCCCTACATAATGGTTCCTACAACTAGAGTGGGACTGGGTTACAAAATATAATGCCATCAGTCATATAAAGCCCCTGATGTTTAGGAACTCCCTAGCCTCATGAAATAACTAAACATGGCATGTTTTTGCTCTTTATCTCTTTCCCCATTTTGAAAAGGACCTGACTAGGAAAAGACTTAACAGCTTGTCAAGAAGGATGGATGTTCAGAAGTGATAGCTCATTGGTGTCCTGCTTCTCTCAAGGCTAGAAGGCACGCACACTCCATTCTATCAAGAAAAGACTGGGCTGTGCAAAACAGTAAAATAAAAACCAAATCCTTGGATTTGACTTTTGCAAATGTCCAGGGAGATGGTTGCGTTTCGTAAGATTATTGGAAGGGAAAAGACCAGTCAGGACTAATATTGCATTTATGTTGGAATTGATACTGAGCATATGGGTAAAAGCAGGATGGCAATCTAGGCTAACGGATCATCTCAGCCTCAGAACGTAATTTGCAAAAACAGTATCAAAGTCAGATACCTCATACTATGTTTTAGTTAAAACCAATGAACAAGCAAACAAACAGAACCCCCACAAAAACATTATGTACCTTCTCAGATTCCCTCAACCTCTCCTCATGTCTGTCTCTCTTGGTGAGCACCTGATCCACACACAGGTGCAGCGCCTCTACTTTCAGACTTGGGGAAAATAACGTACTGTGTAGCATGGTGCCCAGATTCCTGAGCAGCCAGAGACACAGGAGTAGTGAGAGTTAGCTTCCCATGAAGTAAAACTGCATCAGTGAGAAACGAAATGAGAGGAAACTGGGAAGCCAAGTTCCTCTTTCTTTTCCTCTTCCATTCACTGCACCAAGGTATCGTTCTTTTCTGCAACACCTCCAGGGAAGCCCCAAATGTCAAGTAAGACAGTATAGAGTGACACAGTGTGTCTCAGCGCAGCTCCTTGTTAAGCAGTAGCTAGTGTGGCAATACACGGCATTACACTGAATCACATCACTCTCTCTCTTGCCTTGTCACCCTTGCTCTCCGAGTTGCACAGCCCAAATCAGCTGATAGCACTCTGAGCATTGCCTTGGGCTCGGCTTTCTAGAGGACGCAACAGAAGGCATAGTTGAGGCTACTATGTTAACAACAGTGAAATCTCTTTGTCACCATCACTAATAATTTTATGAATATAATAATAATTTCCCCTTCAAATATTCAGCAATACGGTTTGCGTTTGCATTGCACTTTGATCTGGATGGCAAATAAATCATTCCTCGTTCATACGGGGTCTTTCAAAATGCCCCCTTCGCATTATTATTACCAATAAGCGCAAGGAATACACTTGTGTTTCAGCTGTATATTGTTCCAAAACCAACCACCCAAAATGAAATTACTTAAGGCAAAGATGAGGGGGGCTTGCCTGCACGGTTCTGAACCTGGTGACGCCGACCGGGGTCACTCACTTGGTCAAATTCAGTTGTTACTGGGTCGGGCTACAAGGTCTAAGAAAGTTTCACTCACATATACGTGCCCAGCCCCTCCTTCACACAGCGGCTTGCTCTCCCCAAGGCGAGCCGGGGTTTCCTCACAGCACTGTGGATTCAGAATAGTCAGACCTCTCTCAAGGAGGCTGGCTTCCAAGAGGGAAGAAACAAAAGCTACCAGGCCACAAGCCCCAGAATTCAAAGTCATTAAATTTCATTGTTTAAAGCAAGTCACAAAGGTAGGATGACTCAACAGGCAGAAAACAGACCTACCTCACGGCAAACGGCATATGTGTAGAAAGAAGGAAGCGTTGCTGGCAGCCATCTTTGGAGACTCTCTACCAGGCTGATTCCCAGACTGATCTGCAGATTGGAATCATCTGGGGGCCTTTTAAAACTAGCAGAGCACAGTGCACACCTTAAACCAATTAATTCACGATGCAGGAGAGGGTAGAACACGGGCACCCCTTTCTTTTCTTTTAAGCTCCCTGGATGATTCCAGTGTGCACACAAGTTTGGGAACCTCCAATCCAGCACAACTTGTGAGAAAAGAGATTTCGAAAAGCTGAAGATTCTAACTGGCAGTCCTCAGTTACACGTGATTACGTGTCATTTCACAGCATGCTCAGTGTTCTTTCTTGGGTTTAAAATTTAAGCCAAACGCCCATCTCTTCAAAGCACAGTAAAGCTGCCATGATAAGCCAGTCTGCCTTGTAGAATGACCAGTCTTCTAGTTTGCCTGGGACTGAATAGTTTCCTGGGACACAAGACTTTCAGTGCTAAAACCAGGACACTCTGAGTCTAACTGGACAGTTGGTCACCCTAGCATTGCCTTCCCTCCCTCTGCAGGACAGGTCATGTTCTAGTGAGCTTCGTTTCTAAAATGCATTCCCACTGTTAATACCTAAATTTCCTCAAAATTAATCACCTAGGCCAGAGCTGCCTGAGTGTGGTCCATGGACCTGCAGTATCAGCATCACCTGAGAGAGTTTGTTAGCGATGGAAATCTGGGGAAATTCTAACAGAGTCAGAATATCTGGGATTAGGGCCTAGAAATCTGTGTTTTGAAAAACATGAATTTGAGAAGCACTGGTCTGGCCTGCCATGCTCTCATCTCCATCTATCTCTACCCTTCCACGTGAGGCAAGATCAGGTTTCTGTTTTGCGGTAAAAGTATAAAAAGCACAGCAGGAAGATTCAATGCTAATTGGCCAGAGATGCCTTGACCAAGGGCAGCCAGCATCTTCGGACATAACCATGATAATCAGCATTTTTGGCATAGCTTTTGCCAGCCATTTATCTGAAAGGCTGTATAAAAAATTGTTATATTAACAATAGAGGCTGGAGCCTGGAATGAGGGGCGTGCTGAGCACAGCTGCCTGAAGTTGGCAGGGCCCATCTCTTCCAGAACACATCACAGCTGTCAGTACAATTCAGGTGGTAATTTTTGCTCCAACCTGAAAGGAAAAAAAAAATCTTTCCCTTAAAGTTAAGCAGAAAATCAAGCTTTATCTGGGACTGGATGCTTGGTTTTCAATTTGAATTTATAGTAAAAATCATTCAGGTTTCAGTAATTTAGAAAGTAGGTTTTTTTGAACCAGCTTGAGCTGAAGTTACCTAGGAACAATGACGAGTTCTGCCAAGCAAATTAATACCCTAAAATGTTAACCACTTTAAAACAAAACCAGATTTGTTGAAGGACTTACCTGTTTATATTCAACTGATTTTAATAACTGCGTATGAATTTTATCCATACATGAAAGAAGAGGCTCTCATCCAAAACACTCTGTTGGTACTATTACTGCATGAGCTGAAAGTAAAACAAAGATATTTCTTAAAGCACTCAGACACTGTAATTCAGACCTTCTACGAATTCAGACCAGTCTCCCTGAATACAGAACAAAAATTCTGGTAGTATTGTTAGACCTGCGCGGTCTCCTAGGAGTTTCGACTCGCCCAGGAAACAACAAGAGTCGGAAGTCGATGCAAAACGCAAGAGGTTTATTGAAGGCCGGTGCACCGGGGTTCCTTGGTCCTCACGCAGGAGGTCGAAGAAGGAACCTTTTTGGGCGCGAATATGTCAGTTTTATAGGTTCCCACTTCCCCGTATGTAAATTATAGATTTGGTTGTGTTCTCCTGCTGATTGGTCCCGGCTTAGGCTCGGACCAGAGAGGGAACTTGTCCCCAGCTGCCTGATTGGTCTTTGACAGACACCTTTTTTACATTTTGTTATCTCCCTCCTTCTCCCCAGCTGCCTGATTGGTCTTTGACAGACACCTTTTTTACATTTTGTTATCTCCCTCCTTCTCGGAAGGGGGCCGGACATCCTGGAAATTCACCCATTGTCTAAGAAGCCCCTATTGTCTGCAGAGTTCTTAATCATTAGCTGGAACAATGTCTCTCGAGTCCCACATTCCCCCCTTTTTCTTGTGACTATTGATTCCAATCATGGAATCTCAACCTTCTGTTCGTAAACTTTGGTACTGTTGTCTTAACATTAGAACTTGTACAGTACTGATACGTTCTCTAATAAATGCTATCAAGCGATTTAGAACACATGGTCCAAAAGTTAAAATCAACAATAAAACAATAAGAGGTCCCAACAGAGTAGAGATTAAGGTGGTAAACCAGGGGGACTTATCAAACCATGATTGAAACCATCCTTTTTCGTTTTCTCTCTCCCTTTGCCTTTTATCTAAGCGTTCCCTTAGTTTATCCATGGTTTTGGTAATGGTTCCTGAATGATCAATATAAAAGCAACATTCTTCTTTTAGAGCGGCGCATAATCCCCCTTCTTTAAGAAACAGCAAATCTAGGCCTCTTCTATTCTGCAACACCATTTCTGAAAGTGAGGTGAGTGATTCCTTTAGTTGAGTTATGGAACTTTCTAATGCTCGAAGGTCGATGTCTACAGCCTGTCTTAAACTTGCATAATACTGAGGTTGTTGTATGAGGGCTGTGGTTCCTGTTCCTATCCCGGCAGATATTCCTAGTCCTAGAAGGACAGCCAATGTGAGGGTTACAGGTTCTCTCTTCCTTCTTGTTTTTCCCTCGTATTCATCTAAGAAGGACGAATCTGAATGATAGATAAGTCTAGGAACTAATTGCACTAGCACACAAAAATCAGCTGAATTGTTGAGAACCTCTAGAGAGACACAAGGGGTGAGCCCCGTGTTACATGCCCACCATCCATCTTGGGGAGGTACAAGATATCCCGAGCCTGAAGGGAGGCTGAAATCATGACAAAGGTGTCGATGGGACTGGGGAGGTGTTCCTATACAAGTACCATTTCCAGAAACCGAAGACAGAGTTAATTTACTGTTCCCTTTCTGTTTCCATCGACAATGGTCCGGGGAGCTGACATTAGTATAATTAGAACTATATCCTATAGCATCATAATAAGGGGGAGGGGCAGCATAACAGAGCCAACATGATTTTGTAGCCTCCGGGTTTGTAGCATTAAGGACCGTAAAGGCTGCCTGCACCAAAGAAAGCATCCTATCCTGTGGAGTCCCAGGCTTAACTGTGGGTTCTTTGGATCCAGAGGTTTCATTAGTCTCATTCTGTGTTGACGTAGCTGAAGGGGCCGGGGGAAGCAAAGGGGGGCCAAGTACGGGATTTGGGCCTATTGATATAGGAGCAGGAGTCTCAATCTTTAGCTTAAGGGTCATTAATATTCCCAAATCATATCCATTCTTGTAAAATCTAATGCCCCATGAGTGGCCATTTACCCATTTTTTATCTCTTTTTCCAGGATTACTAAAGGAAATTTTGAGGGGGTGGCACCATCCTGAACATTCGGGGGCGATGGGTCGGGGACCCCTATAAGAAGTATGAGTGTAGTTGGCTGTTACTGTAATAAAATCCCAAGTTGAGGTGGGTCTCCAATAAGTATCTCCTGTGGTTTCACATCCCCAGTTTTGGCAATATAAATTTTCAGTTCCCCCACATTTATAATTCAGGGATCGGGGGCGATGGAACCCGGGGCATACATAGAAGGAGAGGGTTCTGAGCCAACTTCTTCGGACCTGGTTTTTACAACCCTCTCCGGAGTAATCAGCTTTAGTTAGAAGTTGGGACGGAGCATTATGCTGATCATAATAACTCTCTAGATCCCAAAAGGGAGCTCCTATGGCCAGTTTACAGACATCAGGAAAAAGGTCTGGCCACCAGGTCCAGGGAGGGGCAGTATGGCTAATGGACCAGGTTATATCTCCAGTTTGAGAAATTACCTGCCAAGTTAGACGTTGGGGCAGGTGAGGGCTAAAATCACTTACAGTCAGTAAAGGCAGTAAAACCAAAATTATAAGTCTTAGGTTCGTAGAAGCTTGAGTTTGAGCGGGTTGTCGGTTCTTTGGGCCTGCCATCCTGATGATGCCGCCGCTGGTGCAGCTTTCACGTGTGAAGCATGGATCCAGGCAGCGATGCCGTCCACTTTTATGGCCGTTGGGGTGGTTAGGAGGACGGTGTATGGTCCTTTCCATCGAGGTTCCAACGTCTGGGTTCGATGCCGACGGACGTATACGGAGTCCCCGACTTGGAAAGGATGAGTTTCTCCCGGTGTTCCCGGTTGGTAGGCCTCGGCGAGTTGGGACCATATCTCCTTTTGGACCAGTTGGAGTCCCAATAGCCTAGCATACAAGTCAGTGTTATTTTGACAGTCTGGTTTTATTTCTTCTCCTAAGGTGAGAAGGGGAGGTGGGGCCCCGTATAGCACCTCAAAAGGAGTAAGATGGTACCGGGAAGGTGTATTCCTAACCCGGAACAGGGCTAAAGGAAGGAGCACCGTCCAATCTGTACCGCCAGTCTCCAAGGACAATTTGGTTAGGGTCTCTTTTAGAGTTCTATTCATTCTTTCTACCTGACCTGAACTCTGGGGTCTATATGCACAATGTAATTTCCAATCAGTCCCCAAATATCTGGCCACATCCTGACTTACCTGGGCGACGAAGGCTGGACCATTATCAGACCCTATTACCTTTGGTGCTCCAAATCGAGGAAAAATTTCTTCTAAAATCTTCTTGGCGACTACAGCAGCTGTTTCTTTCTTTGTTGGGAAAGCCTCTATCCATCCTGAAAAAGTGTCTACAAAAACTAAAAGGTATTTATTACCGTACCTTCCAGGACGCACTTCAGTAAAGTCCACCTCCCAGTAAGTTCCTGGGCGGTCCCCCCTGAGTCTCCTTCCAGTTTCAAGTTTCCCTTTTTGAGCATTTACCTGTTGACATGGGACGCATTCCTGCACAATTTGTTCAGCTAATTTTGTCATTCCAGGGGTTTCGTACCCGGCTTTTTGTAACAAGGCTACCATCTTTTTAGTCCCCAAATGTGTCCATCTGTGCATCTGTTGTAACATGGATTCTGCTTGCTGAGGGGACAAAGTTCCTTTTGTTGTGGCCGGGATGATTTCTTCATCACGGCCTGGTTTTTCAGGAACTTTATCTGACAGTCCTAGAATGACTTCTCCCGATGCTATTTCTCGGGCCACTTGGTCAGCCATATTATTTCCCCTAATTATTGGGGTATTTCCTTTTTGATGTCCAGGACAGTGGATGATACTGACTTTAGTAGGAAGCATGAGTGCAGTCAACAAAGCCATGATTTCGTCTTTGTTTTTAACTTCTTTGCCACCTGAAGTTAGTAGCCCTCTCTGTTGGTAAATGGCACCGTGGATATGAGCGGTAGCAAACGCATATCTACTGTCTGTGTAGATGTTTACTTTTTTATTCTCTGCCATCTCTAATGCCCTCGTCAGGGCAATTAATTCAGCTCGTTGGGCTGAGGTCCCTTGTGGTAGCGCCGCTGCCCATATGACTTGTTTTCCGTCTACCACGGCTGCCCCAGTTCGACGCTTACCTTCCTCCAGGAAACTGCTCCCATCCGTGAACCAGGTGAAATCAGCATCAGGGAGGGGCAGGTCCATCAGATCTGGCCTACTGCCGTGTGCTGCGGCCAGTACTTCCTGACAATCATGTATGATGGTGGAGCCTTCCAAGTCAGGATCAGGTAGCAAGGTGGCTGGATTGAGTCCTGTGGCTGGAGCAAACTTGATGCGATCTGAGTTTAGCAACAGGGTTTGGTAATGGGTCATCCTGGCATTAGTTAGCCACCTATCCGGTGGTTGACGGACTACATTTTCCAGGGCATGAGGAGCTGTTATCGTTAGATTTTGTCCTAAAGTTAGTTTGTCAGCATCTTTGACTAGAACGGCCACTGCAGCGATTATCTTTAAACAGGTGGGCCATCCTGATGCCACAGGGTCCAATTTTTTTGACAAATAAGCAACTGGGCGATTCCAGGGACCCAATTTCTGAGTCAATACTCCTTTTGCAATGCCCTTATTTTCGGCCACATATAAATGAAAAGGTTTGGTTACATCTGGCAGTCCTAGGGCTGGAGCTGAAAGTAAAGCTCGTTTGATTTGGTCAAAAGCCCGTTGTTCCTTATCGCCCCAAACGAAAGGAGTGCTGTTTTTGGTTAGGGGGTACAATGGGGCTGCCAGCTCAGCAAACCCTGGAATCCATAGTCTACAGAATCCGGCCGTCCCCAAAAATTCTCTAACCTGCCTGGCGTTTTTGGGAGCCGGAATTTGGGCCACCGTATCCTTTCTGCTCTCCGTGAGCCATCTTTGCCCCCCTTTTAATAGATACCCCAGGTAACTGACCTGTTGTTGGCATATTTGTGCTTTCTTGGCTGAGGCTCTATATCCCAGGGTTCCAAGTTCCGTTAACAGTTTTTCAGTACCCTTGATACAATCTTCTTGGGTCTCAGCAGCTAATAAAATATCATCAACGTATTGGAGTAATGTTACCTGGGGATTTGATTCTCTATATAATGCCAAATCCTGATGGAGGGCTTCATCAAAGATGGTCGGGGAGTTCTTAAATCCCTGAGGTAGCCGTGTCCATGTCAGCTGACCAGACATTCCCGATGTTGGATCTTTCCATTCGAAGGCAAAGTAGGGTTGGCTCAGGGGAGACAGTCTTAAACAGAAAAAAGCATCTTTAAGGTCCAAAACAGTATACCACGTATGTTGAGGTGGA
The DNA here is from genome assembly GCF_949774975.1 of Lagenorhynchus albirostris. Taxonomy (NCBI): domain Eukaryota; kingdom Metazoa; phylum Chordata; class Mammalia; order Artiodactyla; family Delphinidae; genus Lagenorhynchus; species Lagenorhynchus albirostris. The sequence continues at coordinate 93,149,885 of NC_083097.1, read as the reverse complement.
AGAGTGCTCAGGAGGTTGTAAGGGTTTGGAACTGTGGGGTGGAGGTCTGCCACCCGTTTGTTTACCTCTCGTAGATCCTGCACCGGCCGATAATCATTTGTTCCTGGTTTCTTTACCGGCAGGAGAGGGGTGTTCCATGCTGATTGACATCTTATTAAGATGCCCAAGTCTAGTAGCCTCTGTATATGGGGACGGATACCGTCTTTGGCTTCTCTACTCATGGGGTATTGACGGACCATTATTGGGGTGGCAGTTGCCTTGAGTTCCACTAGCACCGGGGGCCGATTTTTGGCCATCCCCATTCCGGCAGTTTCTGCCCAGGCTTGAGGGAACCGAGTTACCCAATCTGTAACATTAACTCGTGAGGATGAAGGCTGCTCGTATAATTTATATTCATCTTCTAATTTCATAGTCAATATTTGAAGTAACCTTCCTTTATTATCAGTTATGGTGGAACCTTCTGGCTGAAAGTGGATTTGAGCCCCTACTTTGGAGAGTAAATCTCTTCCCAGCAAAGGATAGGGGCATTCCGGAATAATCAAAAATGAATGGGTTACTCGTCCAATCCCAAGATCTACTGTCCTTCGTGTGGTCCATGAATATTGTTTATTCCCAGTGGCTCCTTGTACCCATGACCTTTTAGCTGAGATAGGACCTTTTGAGTGGAGAAGGACGGAGTGCTGGGCTCCGGTATCTACCAAAAATTGAACAGGTTCCCCCTCCACTTTAAGAGTTACCCGGGGCTCGGGGAGAGGGTTCGAGCCCTGACTTTCCTAGTCTTCTTCTTCCAATGTTAAGATTTTGTTTCTGGTTGGCCTTCCTCCATTCTTTTTCTTAGGGCATTCTCTCGCCCAATGTCCTTTTTCTTTACAGTAGGCACATTGGTCCTTGTCTAATGGTCGCCTTCTGTCTGCCGTTCGCCCTTCCTGCCCATTTCTATCCCCTATATTTCTTCCTCCAACCACAGTGGCCAGTATCTTACTTAAATTCCTCTCTTGTCTCTTATCTCGTCTTCTTTCACGGGCTGCCTGCTCTTTCTGCTTTCTTTCTTCCTTCTCTTCCTCTGTTTCTCTTTTGTTATATACTTTATCTGCCTCTTTTACTAACTCCTGAAGCGAAAATCCCTGCAAGCCATCTAGCCTCTGTAATTTCTTCCTAATATCAGGGGCCGCTTGATCAATGAAAGCCATTGCTATAGTAGCCCTATGTTCCTCCGAAGTTGGATCATAAGGGGTAAAGCGTCTAAAAGCTTCCATTAAACGTTCCAGGAACACAGTTGGCGATTCCTGGGGCCCCTGAGTTACTTCCCTTACCTTAGCCAAATTAGTGGGCCGTCTGGCCGCTCCATGGAGACCCGCCACCAGAGCCTGGCGATACATTTTCAGGCGCTCCCTACCTTCCGGGGCATTGAAATCCCAGTTTGGCCTGACGAGTGGGAAACCAACATCAATCTCGTTAGGCAGCTGGGTAGGTTGCCCATTGGCGCCTAATACATTTTTTCTGGCTTCTAAAAGAACCCGTTGCCTCTCCTCAGTCGTTAGGAGAGTCTGAAGCAGCTGCTGACAATCATCCCATGTGGGCTGGTGGGAGAAAACAAGAGATTCTATTAAAGCGGTAAGGGCCTGTGGATTTTCGGAAAAAGTTGGGTTATGCATTTTCCAATTATAAAGATCTGCAGAGGAAAAGGGCCAATATTGGAGAGGTCTATTCCCTTGGCCGTCGGGGGGGCCATACTCTCTAAGAGGTAGGGCAGTGGAGTCCGGGGAGATAGCCCTCCGGCTCCTAGTGCCCGCTGAGGGACCCCTTTCTTCTTCCATCATGGATGGTTCCCTTGGTGCCGAGGGCAGTGGAGCTGGGGGTCCTCTAGGTGGTAGGGGATTTGGGGCCGGAGGATAAGGGGGTGGGGAATCCAAAAGAAGCAAATCGGACTGCGGGTCAGGATAAATCGCCTTCGGTGGATCCGGGGCGTCAGGTAGCTTTTCCGTGTTGGGGTTTTTCTTTAAGGCTAATATCTCCGACGCTGCTGATGTGTGCGCGGACGTACCTGTTGAGGAAACAAAGGGCCGGACCCACGGAGGTGGGGAGAGAATTAAATCTTCCCAGACCAAGACATATGGTACTTGGTCTGGATGTCCGTGGGGATCTATATTAAATATCTTAGACTTCAGCAGCTTAATCTTGTCTAATAAAAAGGATCCTTCGGGGGGCCATCCTATCTGAAATGTTGGCCATTCAGAGGCACACAAAGTCTGCCACTTTCCTTTCTTCACCTCTACCGAAAAATTATGGGCTCTGGCCCGAACTTCGGTCCAATGGCTTAGGGTAAGGGAAAGAGGAGTCGTCACAGTTTGTCCCATTGTCGTCCGTCAGAGAAAAAGAATAGACCACAATACAGAAACAGTTAAAACTCCATGAAACACATATACGCATGGGCCACCGCGAGCTCGCTTCAAAACCGAAACTTCTTCAGATGGCAGTTATCACCAAGGGAACTGCCGAAACCGAGTGAAGGGGAGACAGAGTTTGCCTCTCCTTCCAGATGAGCCACCAGGGCGTCCCCTAGGGCTCATGGACGCCGGCTATTAGCACGTCTGCCTAGCCAGGGGTCCGATACAGATTCCATAATAAGCCGATTCTTACAGCTTTCCTCCGATAATGGCCCACAAAGAACAAGGGACAAACAGACAATCAAGCTCGAGCTTACCTGGTACCTCCAACTCCCGATGTTCTTGTGGTCCGGGGCGAGTGGAATCCCGGACGAGCCCCCAAATGTTAGACCTGCGCGGTCTCCTAGGAGTTTCGACTCGCCCAGGAAACAACAAGAGTCGGAAGTCGATGCAAAACGCAAGAGGTTTATTGAAGGCCGGTGCACCGGGGTTCCTTGGTCCTCACGCAGGAGGTCGAAGAAGGAACCTTTTTGGGCGCGAATATGTCAGTTTTATAGGTTCCCACTTCCCCGTATGTAAATTATAGATTTGGTTGTGTTCTCCTGCTGATTGGTCCCGGCTTAGGCTCGGACCAGAGAGGGAACTTGTCCCCAGCTGCCTGATTGGTCTTTGACAGACACCTTTTTTACATTTTGTTATCTCCCTCCTTCTCCCCAGCTGCCTGATTGGTCTTTGACAGACACCTTTTTTACATTTTGTTATCTCCCTCCTTCTCGGAAGGGGGCCGGACATCCTGGAAATTCACCCATTGTCTAAGAAGCCCCTATTGTCTGCAGAGTTCTTAATCATTAGCTGGAACAATGTCTCTCGAGTCCCACAGTATTTCTTTACCAATCAATTAACATATAACTTGATTCCCCAATCCACTGAAGCATATGGCATTTTAAAAGCCCTTTTGAAAACTCACCTTTGATAAATTATGACTTTTATTTCTCATGTGTTTCACAAACTTCATATTTAAATTCAAAGAAAATGACCAGTTAACCAATTTTCCCCCTGCATAAAATAATCTAATTAAAGTTATTGTGGTAAGGTTAAAAATCTGGGGAAGGAGATTGCTCCTTCAGTATTTCTGAACCACTACAGTCAACATCATCCTCTTGCTGCACTGCAGGCCTGGCAGGAGGTGTTTGAGCTGCCCCACCCAGACATTCTGTGGGCAGCAAAAATACCTAATAACATCTTTCACAAAGGTGAAAAATACAGTAGATTTGAAAAACACATTTTCTCAACAAAAAACTCACTTCCCCATGTTATAATCACAGGACAAGTCTGTGAGATTTACTTTCTCTCATTAAATTTAAATATATAAACATTATTTTTGTAAATAACCATAAGCAGATTTTAATCAACGATGTATTCTGTAGACTTACAAGTATTTCATAAATGACCAACTTCAGTTAAAACATCTCTGAGAAAGTGTAAATAAGTCATTCCATTCTTAAGGAGGTTCGAGTGATCCCTATATACTTTCCCTTTTTAGGAGAAACATCCAGGAATACAACTGACTAAACCAGCATCGTGAAACTGGGGAATGAAAAGATTCTTCTGCCACTTCCTTCACTTCCCAGTTGCACAAGCATAGTTAATCAACCTAGCATCTATCCCCTTTCTCAGGGAAGCCGTCATGACCCTCATCTGGGCTTTGCCTAATGGCCAGTGGCCAGTACCAAGACGGACTCCTGGAGATCAGAAGGGTTGCACCAAGTTGACCAAATGGGATCAGGTGTCAGTTTAAGTCTACAGAGAGCAAAGGTCCCAACATGGAAGCTAAACTTGGCCATCAAATCCAACGGGATAAACTCAGAATCAAAACTAAACCCCATTCCACAAGGGTGGTGAGCTGGACAGACCCCTGCACGGGGAGAATAGGAGAGGCTGGAAGGACAGATCATGGCCTAAGACAGCTTGTCTCATGTAAATGCATCTGCTCAATGGAGTCTTAGATTTCATTCATAAAATGAGTAGTAATCTCTACCTACCTCATAAAGTTGTCATGAAAATCAAATGAAAAATTTCAAAGTGAACCTGACTTGTACCCTGTAAATACATGTGCAAATACAAGGGACCAACACTATTACTGAGATAGGCTGGGACCTGGAATCCTTTGTCAGGGCGCTTGCTCCCGGACAAAGGTCTCCTCCTGCAACAGAATACAAAGAAACTATAAGGGATTAAAAATAACTGCAGGCATGTGCAGTCCTAGCAAATTATGAACAATAAGATACAATAAGGCCACAAACCAACTGCTATTTCTGAGGTGCCAGGAGCAAAACTGAGTACCGTGCATGACCCCTGCACACAGCGCCACCAAGGGAGTGGGCCGACCACCTAAGCCACGCCTCCAGCCCCACCCACGGACCCGCCCCTAACCCTCACCCCACTTAAGGAACCTGCCCGCCCTCCTGGCCTCCTCGCTGCCCTCCTCGGGGAGCAGCAAGGGCACCTCTTACTTGTTTTTGCTCGCCCCTGCTGCAGCAGGAGCCTCAGTAAAGCCTTGCGTGAATTTCTCATCCGGCCTCTTATCAATTTCTGTTGATTAAAGAGTCCAAGGACCCAGGTCGGTAACATTACTACGTTTACATCATTCCTCCCAGCACTGGGCAGGGTATCTTGTGGTCAGGGGTCTGGATCAGAAGTGATCCGCTGAATGTGTACACTGTAATTGTCAGTATGTATTTGTCTGCCCCCCTAACTAGACTGTGATTTCCTTGAAAGCAGGGACTGTGTCTTAGTCATCACTGCACCTCCATTTACATAGTAAGACATTCAGTCACATGTTGAATGAATAAATTCTGAGTCCTCACTGTTATTCAGACTCCTGGCTGGCCATGAATTATGTGCAATGGAATACTATGTGGCGTAATGTGAGAGATGAGACATCAAATGCCCATGTGCCCAAGAATCGTTCCCCATCTGCCAGAAATGGCTACTACCTCACTGCCAGAGCACAGGCGCCTCTGGATAAGGAGCCTAAATCCTCAGAATTAGAAGCATTCCTTGAAGTTGGTCAATAAAGGAGGCATTGATAATCAAATGCCTTAGGAAATAAGAATACCTAAACTTTACTGTGTCCCTATTTTATGCCAGGCACTGTGCTTAGAAGCTTCACATCACTGTCTTATTTAAAATTCACAATGACAGCGTAAGGGAGGTTTTGTTATTATCTATATTTGACATATGAAAAAATTGAGTCTGTGAGAGGAGTGAAGTGACCTCACCAAGCTGTATGAGGTAGAGCCCAAACTGTATTCCAGGTCGATTTTATCCCAAAGCTTACATTCTTAAGCAATACTGTACCCAGCTGTCCAAGGAAAGAGAGGCCCTCGTGCGCCTCTCATTAGTGAGAATGGGATGGTCTCATCCTGATCAACTGAAAGCCAAGCAAAAAGGGGAATTCTTCCTCCTACCTCCCTCTCTTCCTTTCACAATTCCTGCAGACAGCCCCTAAGCCAGTCACTGTGCTCGCACCAGAGATACACCAGTGAACAGGAGCAAGGGGTACCATTTGAGGGAAGGAGACAGACAAGTGAACAGATGTGAACTACCATGCGAGGGTGGTGGCTGGAGAACTAGATGTCAGCAGAGTGATGGAATATGATGACATGGGGGAACCTTGTCAGGCCCAAATGTAGTCGTGCCGGGCCAGCCCCTCAAGCCTGGCACTGGAGGGTATTAAGGGGGAAGTACTGCCTAGGAGGCCCAGCAGGGGGATGGGATGCAATATCTGGGATGGGAAGGCCTCAGCAACCATTTTCTTTTTTCCTTCTTTTCCATCTTTTACTTTTATTACTTATATTTTATATTTCTCATTTGTATTTATTACAAAGAGTTATAAATGGAAAATCAAAAAAGAAAGGGAACTAAAACTTATAAAGTTAGGAAAATAAAGCCAATGACTGTAGTCCGTTACATTTCCTGAAAGAAACCAAGGGAAGAATTATAACCCATTCTCCCTTTATGCCCACAGTGGAATCATCGACCATTAAAAATACTCTCTGCCATCTAGTCCATCAGTTGTCCTGCATGGAGGCATTTCTTTCAAAATAAGGTTGGATTCTAACAATGGTAATAGAAGCAAAATAATTTTTTTATATAATGGAAATAAAAACATTCAGCAACCATCTTCTAAATGAGATGCCCCAAAGGACTGCACAGCCTGAGGTCCTGTGGGCCTGGGGGTGGTGAGAAGGTTGTGGCCAGTCCCAAGACAGTTACCTGGTGATTATCAAATATGTCTGCAATATACACTGGCTTTTAAACCGAACCTGTGGCTCCATGTGTACCCACTGCCTTGCACCCTTTCGTTCAGCCCCCGGGGCCTGTCTCCTCTTGCTGATTTCACCTGTCCCTGCCTCCACGAGGTCTGCTGTGTTTTTGGCTGAGTGCCTGTGCTAGCTCAGTGCTTCCTCATCTGGCTTCTCCGGCCCGCAGGGCTCTTCTGGCTTTCACCCTCTAGTCCGTGCCATTTTTGGTTTCTCTGAATAGCTCTGGATACCACACATGACAATGGCCCCAAGGCCCCTAGGTCACATCCTCCTAATGGGGTGCCACCACCATTAGACTTACTTCAGCCTCAGGAGGAAAAGGACACAGTGTCAACTTTGAGACACTGGCAGGGTCCAGTCACCTGGGACACTTCCTCCACGTCCCCTCTATTTCTCCACGTCTGTACTGTTGATGCACCCTTCTGTCATCTATTCAACCAATATGTACTGATAACCTACTCTACTTTACCCTCCTCTGGGGATTAAAAAAGACAAAGTAAAAACTTTCTCCGCCCCCAAGGAATTCACAATCTGACAATGACAACTGAAGTGGAGGAATTTGGACTATACCATCTACAGGCTTATACTTTCCACATTTAAGTCTCTTGCCCCAAATTCTCCTTCAAGCTTCAGACTCAAATCAGCTCCCTATCTGACATCTACACTTGGCTGTCTAACGGCATTTCAAAATTAATACATTTAAAATATGATTTTCTTCCCTTCTCTGCTCTTCCTCGTCTCTGTAAACAGCATCAATATCCTCACCGCCAAATAAAAAATCTAGGTGTCACTTTTGACTCCTCTCTTTCCCTTACTAACCCCCATATCTAAATCCATCAACAAGCCCTGTTCATTCTACCTTCAAAGTATGTCCCGAATCCATCTACTTCTCTTCAAGTCCATTCTCACAGCCCTGATCACCCCTGAGCTGCTGCTGGCACACAGAGCCCTTCATGTAGATTTGAAAAAGATGCCCCTCCTCCAGGCCTTCAAAGCCCTGTGACAGGACGTTTGCTGGCAAGAGAGCACAGGCTAGATTCTGACCTCCACTTGACCTCCAGGCTGGTGCCCGATGCAGTAAATAACCTGCAGAAACACAGTCACACCCCCGCCACCATCTTCTCTCCTCTCCTGTTGCAGTGGCCTCCCACGTGCCCCTCCCGTATTGTCTATTCTCTACATAGCCCCAGAGTAGCCTTTTAAAACCTCAGATTCAATTTTATTTCGCTTCCCTGATTAAAACCCTTCAATCTTTACTTTGACCTACGAGGCTCTGCATGCTCTGGTCCCAGATTACCTCTCTGATCTGCTGGCCCATGTTTACTCTGGCGGCCTTCCTCTTCCTGAAGAACACCAAGCTCCCCTTCCCAGACTGAGGTGTCGACCTTCTGCTCTTTCCTACCTTCCACCCTGGACCACAGTACATAAAACAGGATTAGTCTTAATATTTAGTTCATCATTTACTCCCGTTAGTCCATGCATGGCCTGTCCTATTTCATTATTTACGAGTTATTTTTTACAATGTAATAAGCACACCTGGCCCTACCAGCCAAAACTCAGCTGAGACCCTGCCACTGACTCACCTCTAACAAACCATATGGTCGCCCTGCTTCTCCCCATCTAAGGTAACCACAAGTACAAACCTCAGGTTCTCATTCTCTTGCTTTCCTATTTATATAATGTTATTGTATCTACATATATTCCTAAGTAGTAGGGGTTTTTATTATAGTAGTTTTCAATATTATAAAAGATTGTCATGTTATATGTAATGCTATATGTAATCTTTCGGCCAATTTTCATTTAATATTATATAGCTTATATCCAGTCATACTGTTACGTGTCACTTATTTTATTCATTTTTGATTGCTGTATGATATTCCTCTATACAACAATATTACACTATTCATCTATTCCTTCGTGATGGGCATTGAAGTTCTTTCCAGGGTTTCATTACTGGGAACCAGACTGTTACAAAGGTTCACACACAGGTCTCCTGTTGAACATATACAAGAGATTCTAATAGATATAAATCTAGAAGTGAGTTAACCGGTTGGATCACAGGGGTACAAATTAGGATAGATACAATGCCAACCGTTTCCCGAACTCACTGTGCCAGTTTATACTCCTGCCAGCAATGTTGGAAGGTCCTGTGGATCCAGATCCACATCCTCTTCAATCACTTGATATTGTCAAACCTTTTAATATGGGGCCAACTAAATGGGTGTAAAGGGATCCCCAATGTGACTTCGATTTGCATTCCCGTAAGTACTAAAGGTAATAACTATCATATGTTCACAAGCTATTTGTATTTCCTCTCCTCAGAGCTTTAAAGTCTCAGCCTGAATGTTCCCACCACACTCCATGTGAAGGTCGCCACTCCCTATTACACTACTCTGTTCTCTTTTCTTTGTGGCATCTACCACTACCTGAATTATCCAATCTGTTTGCTGAATATACTGTCTATTTCCCTCAACTTAAATACAAGCTCCAAGGATCCTGGTTGCCTTGTTCACTCCTCCATCTCAGAATAGATGGATGAACATGTGATGACAGAGCTATGTAATAGATTAAGAGTTATGGTCCAGAGTCAGATGTTCTGAGTTTCAATGGCAGCTCCCCCACTTAATAGCTGTGTGATCATGAACAAATTATTTAAATCTTCTGTTCCTGAGTTGTCCCCTGTGTAAGAAAGAGATAACAATTGTCCTTACTTCATGGGGTTGTTATGAGGTTTAAATGAGTGAATACTTGTAAAGTTCTTAGAACAATACCACAAACATAGCAAGTGCTCGATAAATGGTTATCATGATTAATGTGTGATTATAGTTAGTACTACTCCATAGCGTGAGAGCACAGAGGCACCCAACTAGCTTGGACCTAAGGAGCTTCCTCCTCTTCTGCATGTCCTACAGATGCCCATTCCCGCAGCCTAGAGGAAAGCAGAGAGGTGCCCAGGGAAAAGCTGGGGAGCAGTTTATTCTCGAGAAAATGAGAATCCGGTCATCGTACACATGAATAGTAATGTGGTCAGACAGAGTCAGTGCTCAGCAATGCTTGCTGAATAGATCCTTCATAGACCATCAGTCCATACCCCCTATAACCCCAGGCCTACATTACACACAGAGTCACAACACTCCCCCCTCCCTCCCTGCATCTTGGTTCATATTTGCAAAGAGGGAAAAGGGAACTTAGAAAGGGGAAGGGCAAAGAAATAAAAGTAGGCTGCATCAGGAGAGAGGATAGCAGGGAACTCAGGCAAGAGAGAAAGGAGGGAAGGTGGAAGAGGAGCAGACATGGGAAATTTCAGGTCGCACTGTGTCACCTGTGTCTAGTGTTGAACATGAAAATGCTGAAAATAAGAACATAAGGGAGTCTCCACCAGCCACCCACTCAGGGGAATTTTCCTTTATAAGGCGTGAGTGGGGGTAGGGAAAAGGTGAAGCAGAAAGGCCTGGGGAGGGGCAGGAAGAGGGGAAGCCCAAGGCAAACTTCATCTCGCCGTCTTGCCTAGGGGAGGATGGTCCCGGTTAAATATGTCCCCCTCCCCCCCCGCCCCCCCCATGTCAATGTCACCTTAGTCTCCAGCATACCTTGTTCTGCAACCGAGAGCCCCGCTCCATTTGGAACCTTCCTTGTCTCAAAGTGATAAATGCGGCTTATGTTAAATGCGCCAGGAGGCAAGGCCGAGGTGAGATGCCACTGAGAATTCCGGCAGGTTCATCGGGAGAAAGTGTTTCCATTTGAGAAGGATCAGGAGTGCTGGCCAGGGACCAGCTGCCTTTCCGGGTGTCGAATTCCGTGACAGTTCGCCGCCGGGGAGAGCACCGCGTCCCCTGCCTGCGCCTCCTCTCCGGGGCTCCGAGCACCCGCCGGGGGAGCCCGGGCGCGCGGGGGCCGGGCCGGGTCCCTGCCGCCCACTGGTGGCTCTTCCGAGTGCACCTTCCTGGAGCCCAGCTGCCCCTTGCCCGTCCCTGCTTCAGCACCGACCCTGCGGAAATCTGAACCTGTTAGCAGGATGCCCTGCCGGGACTGGGGACTCCCTCCTTTTCCAGTCCTTGGCTGGCAGCGACCAGCCCGGAAGGCGGGGGCCGAGAAGGCTCAGGGTATTGCCGACCTTGAGGCTACCGAGGAGTGTGCATCAGCCGAAAATAACACACACGGCCACGGACACAGACACACAGACACACACACACACACTGTCAAACGGTGTGTGTTTGACAGTTCCCTCCCGAGGAAAGTAACTGTCCAGAAGCAGCACGGGCGAGGGAACCCTACGGTGAAATATGACAACCAACATTATTCCGCAAACCAAATTGGGAATGGTTTTAATTTAAAGACTTGGATTTCAGCCGCTCAATTTTTTTTTTTTTTTTTAAGTCATGGAACAAATTCCCTCTGTGTATTTCAAGGCCGAATTTCAAGGGTTAACCAGAGCTTGGGGGGAAAGAGAGGGAGGGAGAGAAATCCCAGACTGTGGTTTGCCAGTACTAGGTGAGAAGCGTGTCTTCATTTCCCTTCCCAGCCCGTTCGCCATCACGTCCTCCCCGCTGCCTCCCGGAGTTGCCCGGAGTCGGGAGGGTTAACGCCGTCAGCCCGCAGAGCAGGCTTCCCCGGCAGAGAGCGCGCGCCGCGGGCTGATGGGGAGGGAAGAGCCGGGGATCTCCCGCCCACTCCCCCTGCGGAGGGCGCTTCCAGCCTAGCTCTATTTATAGCTCCGCTTCCAGCTGCTGCAGGGAACTCGCCAGCCACGCTGAGCCTTTCGAGCTGGGAGAGCCTTCCACAGACAGGGGGTTTTTCATAAATTCTGTGAATGGCAGAAACGTCTCTAGCCTTCGGGATTTTTATTGATACTGTTCAGTCTGTCTTTCACACATGCCATGTCCAAGGTTAAAAAAAGAGAGACAGAAAGAGAGCCAAGAGAACTTTGAGATAGGTGAATTGCAGGCAGGCGGTTTGTCATGCTGGCGACCTTTTGTTATCAGATGCCTAGGGAAAAAAAAAATTATCCTCCATGGATTTACCGGCTTCAGGCCCATTTCACATTTTCTGCAATACTCAACCTGTTTGGGTTTTTGTCTGTCAGTCACACGGTCAAAACAGGTTGGAAGTGACTTCAAGGGCAATGAAGAATCACATCCTCTGCCAGTGGATTGCATGCTTACCGGGGGTCTCAGGGCTGCTGTCAGCAGGATACACACCTCTGGGTGGTCTCTGTATCAAATCCCACACTGACCCGCCCCCCCCCCAAAAAAAACAACAGGTTAGTTATGGTGTCACATACGGGTTTCTGGCTCCAGTGGATACTGGTGACACAGGAGAAAACAACATCTGCTGCTGAGTCTTACCTTCAGCATATAATGGAGCAGATTGCATCAGCCTAGAAGATCCTAACCTAACACGTGGCTCCCAAGCCCCTTCCTTCAGGTACTCCTTCCCAAAACAGTTCTTGAGCCCCTGGGTTGTGCAAAGCCCCTGAAGAACCCCTGGATGCTGCAGAGGAGCATGAAACAGCATCTGCCCTCACAGAACTGAGCCAGGAGGGCTCTGTGCACTAGGTGTAGAGGGAAGCCTGGACCCCATCAAAGGGCACTCCTGCAGGTCTGATGTCGGGGTGCTAAGCCCCCCCAGCCCTGCCTCTTTTTCCCTGTCTTCCACCTTCCAGTCTCAGGGTCTTTCCTTTAGAGGTGATCCCAACAGAGTCAGAGGTTATTATTTATTTAACTGTATTTAATCAGAATGATCCTAAAATAGGGTAATTAATTTAACTTTGCAGTTATCTGTGGGCTAAGTGGAAACTCCTGCTTTAAGTCGTCATTGTTAAAACAGGTTTTCCTGCGTTCACTTTCCTGCCTTAGAGCAGAAAGGGTACTGGATGTATTATTTCTGTAATGAGTCAGGATCTAGGAGTGAATCAGGGAAATGCAAGAGAAGGGCTCCGGAGTCCCATGTCCTGAGTTCATCCCAGCTGTTTATATGATCTTGTTGAATTTACTTTACCTGTTTGTGCTTCAGTTCCTAATCTGTAAAATATGAATCATAGCGATAGTAAGTATTTCATGGGCTTCTTGTGAAATTTTAATGTTAATTTTAATCTTAATTTTAATTTTAATTTTAATCTACTTAAGTTGCTTAGACCAGTGCCTGGCCCGTGGTAAAGCTCAATATACATTGTATGGTATTATTACTGCACAAATATGAACTGGAATTGGATTGGCTGAATTTGTACAGACAAAGAGGCATTTAAATAAAGTCTATTTGAGCTATGTAAATCTACAATAGAGGCGAGTTTCCTCTGCATTACACTAAAGCAGATCCCTGAAGGCGTTCCATATATACGGGAGGCCCCTGGTCACTGACCCTGCATTTTCTTCTTCCAGGGAAAGACAAAATCCCCTCAAAAGGCTTTTAAAAAGTCCTGCTGCTAATCTATATAAGATACACCCTGACACCTAGGGTAAAGAATCACCCGCTTATAGTGGTTCACTGCTGTCCTGGGGATAATACTTTGATATATGAAAAGTTTGTTAAACATGAAAACACTCCATGAAGTTTTCCAAGGGACTATGAAGGAAAAGCATTTCTATTTACAAAGCTCAACAAAGGTTCGTACAATATCTTATTTCCCCTCCTAAAAATTAGGCTCTAGAAGGTAGGAACTGGGTCCTGTAAAGAGTAGTCCTCTGGTGGAAAGGTTTTGTTACCAATGTCATCCTCCCTTTCAAAAGAAGAGCACCTCTGATTTTTTTTTTTTTTTTTGCGGTACGCAGGCCTCTCACTGTTGTGGCCTCTCCCGTTGCAGAGCACAGGCTCCGGACGCACAGGCTCAGCGGCCATGGCTCACGGGCCCAGCCGCTCCGCGGCATGTGGGATCTTCCCGGACCGGGGCACGAACCCGTGTCCCCTGCATCGGCAGGCGGACTCTCAACAACTGCGCCACCAGGGAAGCCCAGAAAACCTCTGATTTTTAGAAATACAGCCCGATATGTTCTGCATGTCCTAGACAGTAAGCTATAAAATAAAGTGGCATATGGAAGCTTCCAAGAAACCTCCCCCAAGATACCTGGCAGTGGTGGTTTTGTGCTGTGTCAACCTAACTAAACTGGAACAGTGTTTCCCAGACTCCTCTCCTCTGTATCGTCCTGGGCTAGGATGGGGCACGGGAGAAATTCGCGCAAGGTTAGGAAGGCAGAAGTGAAGCGGCAGCCATGCTTACACTAGGAAGGTCACAGTAAAGTCAGGTCACGCACCTTGTCTCGGATCTGCTGGCTCATCCTGTCAGCATGACATAGCAGCTGGGTCTGCCGCAGTTCCTGCTGGATCCTGCTGCTTCTCCAGCTTCTGGACAAGGTGCGTTAGCTCCATGACAAAGGGGGCCAGCTTTTCACCAGCCTCATCAGAGCTGGAGGTTTGGAGGCAGTTAGAGATGAATGTAGGTTCTACTTCGTCCTCGTGGGTTCCAGGGCATCCTCGTTTCTCTCACACCAGATCTGTGTCCATCAGCGTTCTGCCAGAGAGACAGAACCAGTAGGAGATACAAATGAAGAGAATCACTGCAAGGAATTGGCTTACACTGAAAGCTAGCTAGGCAAGACCAACGTCTGTTAGGCAGGCCATCAGGAAGGGCAGGCTGGACCTCTCAGGCACGAGGAGAAGCTGCTATCCAAAGGTGGAATTTCTTCTTCTGGGAAGCCTCGGTTCTGCCTTTCGACTGAATGAATCAGGCCTCCTCAGGTTATCAAGGATAATCTTCCGTACTTAAGGTAAACTGATTACAGACTTCAGTCACATCTACAAAATACCCTCACAGCAACTGACTGAATGACTGGGGATGACAGACGAGCCAAGATGACACATAAAACTGACCATGAACACGTCCATTTTTCCTTTTAAATGGCCTGCCGTGCTATCTTCAGGCCCAGCACCATATACAGAACCGACATAGCAGAACATAAACAGTTTAACCCATGCCCTTTAGGGAAGGTCAAGTCCCTAAAATAAATCCCTTCTTCTACTTCACTCTTAGTAGACCTGCTTTTCTGATCACACCTGGCTGATACGGACACAGTAACACTCATACTTCACCTCTTTCTTCCCTTTACACTACGCTGCTCTCTAGAATACGGATATGATGGCCAGACGAGCCAACTTGGACGTGAGGACAAGGGCCACGCCCCAGGGATGGTGGAGAGGTGAGCTAGAAAGACCTGAATCATGAAGATTACAGAGCAACCTCACCACCCCTGAGCTGCCTATCTCTGCATTTCTTTTACATGAGACAGAAATCAATTTCTCTTTTATTTAAGCCACTGCTGTTTTGGTATTTACGGCTGCCTTCACCAAAACCATTTCTGAGTGATGTAAGCTCTATGTCTTCTATACAGAAATACACTCTAAGTAAACAGCAATTGGAAGACTCAAGAGTTGGAGCATCATGCATTGGGGTGGGTGTGGGGAGTCACTGAACTATTTTCTTTTATTTTCATCTAATTCTCAGGGGAAACTTGTTACAAGTAATCTTACATCTGACAAAGGCAGTCACTCGCTCTGAAGACATAAGCCAAGTTCCTTTTATTTTCTGGGCCTCAACTGTCACATCTATAAAATGAGACTTTTGGACCAGATGGTCTCCAGTATACTTAAAGATCTGAAGTGTGTGATATCAACTGAGAACACAGGACGTCCCAGAGAGAAGGGAGGCTTACCAGGACAAAAATACAGTTTGTCAGAAAGGCAGGTTGAACTAATGGAAAACTGTATCAATCAGGTGGGAAATTTTGTTTCCAGAAAACCTGTGCAAATTGTTTTACATGAATTATACACACCTTCCCTGTGCCTTCCTTATAACATAGGATACAGGTTGTACAAGGATGAGAATCTTTGCCTGTTTTGATCACTAACATACCTTAGAATGGCACCCCAGCACAATGCAGGCTCTCAATAAATATTTGTTGAATGAATGAATGAATGATACAGGTGTTACACCCAAGTTTGGTATGAAGGACAGCTTCAGAGTTACTAAATAAACCGGAGTACAGGTTAGTGCTTCAAGTCCTGCCGATATCCAGCCCAGTAAATTTGGTCTCATTAAACATGATTTTACTTTCGCCTCAGAAAAACTGATTCATGAATGGTGATTGCCCAATTTAAATGGTAACCAGTAAAGATGTTAAAGAAAATGTCACTTTTGTCATTGACTCCTGACATTACCATAGGCGTGCACAGTGCCTGGCACTGGAGGCACTGAACCACTTAGCAGATGGCTGTGTAACAATCCAGGAGAATGGGCATATTTAGTACTGTACCCACTAACTTCTGTTTATTTCCCACTGTGCTCATAGAGGAGAGCTGCCGAGCTCCATCCTCCTTTAGTTATCTACCTACCATTTTTCCCTTGATCCCTACCTCTGTGCCCACACTGAACCTAAAGATAAGTAATAATTATAGCTTATGCCTATTTCAAGTTACTACATGCCAAGTGCAGGTCTAAGTGCTTTACATGCATTGAATAACTTAATCCTCACAATATCCCCATTGGATAATTACTATAATTATACCCATTTTCCATGGAAGTAAACTGAGTCACGGAGAAGCTGCTCAAGGTGCCATGACTATTAAATGGTAGAGCCAATGCACCTGACTATGGCATTACCCGTGTGTAATTCAGAGAAACCAGTCATAGCTGCCCAGCATCTTGGACTGGTTCCAGTGCCTGCCACGGGAAGCAGTTCAGGCAACCTGTCTATTTTGAAGACTAGACTAGAAGAAAGCTGGTTGCCTCCTGTTCTTCCTGGCACTCCACCACTGAGCAGCCAACATGGATAAACACCCTTGAAGTCTTAGCCATGCATGTCTTTGGGGCCCAATCTGCCACTTGACCTGCTCCATCATGATCATCACCACAGCCATTGTTTCCACAGAGGTTAAGCTAAACTGACCAAGAGCACAGAAAGCCAGGGAAGCTTCTCTGGGGTACAAAAATCAATTGGGTTAGGGAGGGTGGGAGGGAGGGAGACGCAAGAGGGAAGAGATATGGGAACATATGTATATGTATAACTGATTCACTTTGTTATAAAGCGGAAACTAACACAGCATTGGAAAGCAATTATACCCCAATAAAGATGTTAAAAAAAAATAAATTGGGAAACAAGAGTCATACAAGCTCAATTTTGTTTTCTTCTCTGCACTCTCTTCCTAAATTCTTACATTCACTCCCTGGTTTTAACAGCCATCTTTGTGTCGTCAACTCCCAAATTTATCCTCAGCCCATACTTGATTTCTGAAATCCAGGCTCATATATCTGACTAGCAACTGGGCAATATCTCCACTGTTTCAGGTATAACAGATCTAAAATTAACCTTATATTCTTGATTCTTCATGCTTCCTGTTCTGACCCCCGACATGCAAACACACAGCCCTAGGTGTTACTTGTTTTACCTCCTTGATAGCTCTTGAATCCATTTGCTCTTTTCCCCACTGTAATTACCTGGGTTCAAGCCACGATCAAATTTTTTCTTCGACAACTGCAATAACCTTCTCGCTGGTCTCCCTGATCCCACTCTCGCCCCTGTCATAAACCATTCTCCATTTAACAACCAAATTTTTTCTTGTCACTGTCTTCCATTTCTACTAAGGAAGAAAATCCTGGTCTGGCCCTGTGGTACATCTCTCGTTTCATCTCACACCAACTGCTCTCTCACCTCCAAAAATACTGAACTTTCTTTAGCTCCTTGCAAAAGTCCCAGATTTTTGTTTGTTTTTGCCCTTTAGTCTCTGAATATTTCTCCCCAAATTTTCCCTCTGTTTGAAATGCGTTTCTCTTAACCTTTACAACAACATGGCCTTGAAAAATCCTGCAGGTGTTAGCTTCAATCACTTCCTCCAGAAAGCCTTCCCTCATGACTTCAGATTAGAATAAGGCTGACAACTATAGATTCTCTGGCACCCTTCCACTTTTCTAATTAATACAGCCTTTCTGCTACAATGCATATTTCCTGCAATATAAATAAGCTCATATGTCACTGGTGAGTAGGGAATAACAATGTACTCTTGAAGTCGCATTGGTTCATATATGATTTTTTTCTCTCCAGCATACTAACGTGTTACACAAGTAACACAGTTCAAAACAAACTCCACTAATATAGCAAAATACAGCAAGCCACAGAGAAATAGGAATGTGTACGTGAAACCTATTCAATCATATTTTTCGTGGGTTGAGTTTAGCCAACTGTTCTCTCTTAGAAGGGCTTATTGCACGATTCCCCAAAACCATGTATGTTTTTCTCCTGGCTCCATAACTCAAGAACCTCAACTCTTCTGTATAACAACTCCGTCAAGCCAAGCTTACCTTTCTGTTTTTTTAAGCAAAGATCTATATGTATCATAGAGTTTATGCTTTTTAACTGTGCAAGAATTTGTGATTGCTTTTGTTGGTGCCCTAGTTACAGAGTTGCATAGGTTCTCAGTGATGGAAAGGAGGTGGTGAGTTTCAATGTCTAAACTTATGCTCTTAAGGTAGAAAATACTTAAGTACACTAACACTAACATCCTCTAATCCTGAGTACAAAAAGGATAATACTTCTCTACCACTTTGACACTGTGAAGCTTTCCACCTCTCTCTCACCCTGAAGCCATGTATGGGGTCTCCCTCAGCCTGAGTCCCTGCGCAACAATGATGAGCAGAGCACCCCTGCAGAAGACTCATTTTGGACAAGTAATGGGCATGAAGCATAAATATCTGCTGCTTTAAGCCCCTGAGATTGATCGTAGACTAACCTGATTAATTCATAGTTTGGTGTGAGGAGTAGGATGATGTCACAACAAAAATCTTAAAATATGTGGGGTTGGCTTAAGTAGTTCTTCTGTAGGTAACGGATAATGATAATGGAAGTTTAAAAATAGTGTCCATGTTACACAATGGAAAAAATTTGATAACACTGTTGCCTGCAGAAACTTGGGGTTAGATTATGCACCAAGGAACGAGCAGCAATGGAAGATTGGTACAAGGAAATCTGGGGACGATTTATGTGAATAAACCTCTCTGAATGGGAAAAAAAATGTGAATATATTTGTATCCAATGTGAATGTTCACCAGTGGGTGACCTCAGCAGAGGAGGATTTGAATAATTAAACGGAAGAATGACCTGTTCTGTGGATACTAGTTAGCCTCTTTTCGCAGTCACCCCTGTCATCACCCAATGGGCTCAGGGACAAAGTGGCCATGGTGGCAAGGATAAAGGTTGTGCATGGACTCAGCAACATGGACTTCCACTCGCCAAGGCTGACTGCACTATTGCTGCTACTGAGTGCCCGGTCTGCCAGCAGTAGAGAATGATACTGAGTCCCCAGTGTGGCACCATTGCCCAAGATAAACAGCCAGTTATCTGGTGGCAGTTTGATCACACTAAATCCCTTCCACCATGGATAGGGCAACATTTTGTTCTTACTGGAAGAGACACTTACTCTGGATATGGATTTGTCTTCCGTGCATGCAATGGTTCTGCCAAAAGTAGCATCCTTGGACGTAAAGAATGCCTTACCCACTGTCGCGGTATTCCACACAGCACTGCTTCTGATCAAGGAACTCACTGTACAGCAAATGAAGTGAGACAATGGACCCGTGCTCATAGAATTCACCGGTATTACCATCTTCCCCACCATCCTGAGCTTGATAGAATGGTAGAATGGCCCTGTGAAGACTTACAGTGCCAGCTAGGTGGCAAAGAACTTGGCCAAACTGTGTTCTATATTTTGTGGAAAGTAGAAGTTAAAAGTGATGAACTTGGATACTTAGCTGAGGAGATTTCTAAGCAAAGTGTTGAAAGTGCAGCCTGATTCCTCCTGATGGCTTATAGTAAGATGTGAGAGGAAAGAGAGAAATTGAAGTAATTTTTAAGCAAAAAGTAACCAGCACTTGAAGATTTGGAAAATTCTCAGCCTATCCATATTGTAAAAAATGAGAAAATGAGTTCAGAAAAGAATAGCAAGGGAGTGGTTGGAAAATCATTTGATAAAGAGATCCTGGGTGTGACTCATGGGTTTAGTCAGCCATCGCAGCAGAAACCAGGAATAGAGATGGGATTATATCAGCAGGGACACTACCAGTATGAAGTAAAGGGGACAGAGGCAGGATGAAATGAAGGACAGCTGTCAGAATTCTGGGATTCTCCAGGATGGGACAATAGAGCTATCTGACTGCCAACATGCATTGTGGTTCAAGAAAAGGTAAGAGTGACCAAGGATGATTCAGAAATCAGTAGGGCTGCCACTGCCACCACAGGCAGGGTCAGCGCTACCTTCTCCTTGGCTTCAAAGGCAAGACTATGACTCAGAGCCTTGGAGGACTGTGTTGCCCCCGCCAAAGAGTTATGCCCCAGTGGGCCTGGAGAGCAGAGAGAGTGGAACCAAAGAGGATTATTCCTGAGCTTTAAGATCTAATGGAAAAAAAAAAAAATCTAATGAAATTTGCCTTGCTAGGTTGTGGACTTGCTTGGAACCCATCACGCCTTTTGTCTTTCTAATTTCTCCCTCTTGACCTGGGAATATCTGAACTACGCCCGTCCCACCACTGTATTCTGGAATCACATAACTTGTCTGGCTTCATACGTTCACAGTTGGAGAGGAATTTTGCCTCAGAATGAATTGTACCTCGAGTCTCACCCATACCTGATTTAGATATTTAGATGAGACTTTGGGCTTGAGCTTATGCTAGAATGAATTAAGAATTTGGGGTCTATTGAGACGACATGAATGTTTTTGCATGTGAAAAGGACATGAATCTGGCAGCAGGGGAAAGAGCAGAAAGTTACAGTCTGGAACATGTCCCCCCAGTTCCTGTGTTGAAGCCTTAATGCCCAATGTGACAATATTTTGATATAGGACCTTTAAAGAGGTAAAGTTAAAAGAGGTCAAAAGGGCGAGGCATAATCCAATATGACTGTTGTCCTTGTAAGAAGAGAGAGAGAGAAAGACACTAGGGACCGAAGCACAGAGACAAAAGCCTTGTGAAGACACAGCCAAAAGACAGCTGTCTGCAAGCCAAGGAGAGAGGCCTCAGGAGAAATCAACCCTGCCAGCACCTTATCTTGGACTTCCAGCCTCCAGAATTGTGAGAAAATAAATTTCTGTTATTTAAGCCACCCAGTCTGTGGTATTTTGTTATGACAGCCTTAGAAGACTAACACAGGCTGTATTTGACAAGGTAAAATAAAAAAGACTTGGACTCATAAAAGAATTGTTTGGTTTTCAAGGGAAAGTGGAACAGACAGCACACAAAATATTCAGGGTCTTGTAGAGGTAAAAGTTCAAAATGAAAAGTTTTTCTTGACTTTGAAGAATAAAGGGTAAGCTTGAGTATGCCTTTAAGAGACAAAGAACCATAATGTAATAAATCAACTGTATTTACGAACAATAAAATTCATATATTTTAAATTATAAGTTTGGTGACTTTTGGCAACAATACACAATCAAAATACAGAACATTTTCATCTTCATAAAGGGTTTCCTTCACGTCCTTTCCCAATCTCTCTCTACTCCTGGCCCCCAATCAGCAGTTGATCTGCTTTCTGCCACTATAGATTACATATGTATTCCTCAGAATTTTATAAAACAAAATTATACAGTATGTACTCCTTTGTATCTGGCTTCTTCCACCCAGCATGTTTAAAAAATTTGTCTGTGCTGGTATGTGTATCAGAAAGTCATTTTGTTTTTTTGCTAAGTAGTATACTATTGCACGGACTACTGCAATTTGTTTATCCATTCATACACTGATGAAAATTTGGATGGTATGCAGTTTTTGACTATGATAAATAAGGCTTCTCTGAGCAATCATATACAAGTCTTTGTGTAGGCAAATGTTTCTATTTCCCTTGAGTAACTATCTAGATGTAGAATTGCTGGGTCATATGATATGTACCTGTTTATCTTGATAAGAAAATGCCACAGAGTTTTCCAGTGTGGTTGTACCATTTTACCTTCCCACCAGCAATATATGACAGTTTCAATTGCTTCACATCCTCACCAACATTTAGGGTTGTCAGTTTTAATTTCAGCGATTCAAGTTAATGTGTAGTGCTATTCATTGTGAACTTAATTTGCATTTCTTTGATGACTAATGATGTTGAGTATTGTTTCATGTGCTTACTGACCACCGTACACACTCTTGTGAAATGCCTGTTCAGATCTCTGGTTCTTAGTATATTGGACAATTTGTCTTCTTATTATGAGTTGCAAGAGTTCTTTATGTATTTAGAATATATAAATAACTCTTACGTGTATTTTATGTACCTGTTGTATATTTTTATTTAATCTGTAGTTTCTACTTTCAGTTTCTTAATGACGTCTTCCAAAGAGTGGCTGTTTCAATAATGATAAACTCTAATGTATCAATGATTTTTATGCTTCTGGTGTTTATCAAAAAACTTTGCTTATCCCAAGGTCATAAAGATTTTTACCTATTTATTCTTATAGAAGCTTTATAGCTTTAGCATATATATTTAGTTGAGTTATCCATTTCAAGTTTATTCTTGTATATGGCATGTGGTAAAAGTCAAAATTCATTTGTCTTCCTTATAGATATAATAAAGCCAGCACAGTTTGTTTAAAAGACTGCATTTTCTCTACTAATATTTATTGGCTACTGGGTCTGTTTCTGTTGACTGACTTGTCCTCTAATTATGGGTTTCATTTTCCTGACTTTTTTATATTTACAATTTTTTTTTCACACCCAGGACCTCATGAAGTTTATATTGATGAGAATCTTGATTTTGTTGTCTTCCTTTAAGGAGTTTGGGCTTTGTTCTGCTGGACAATTAAGTTATTATACTTGCTGTTTAGTTGGATCCTTCCAAGTTTTGTTTAAGATTTGTTAGGATGTAGAGTAGCCTTTACTTTTACGTCTAGTTTAACCCCATGACTAAGGTGTGGCCCTCCTTGGTCTCTGCTGAGTGATTATCGAGAACTCTTTACTGTGGCTCTGGGTGAGTTCTGGGAACTGTTCAGCTCACAGCTCCCCAGAGGCTCCCTTGCTTGATCTTACAGAATTTCATCCGAGGCACAAACAGATTGTTTTTCAGCTAAAGAGTCTAGGGAACTCATAGTCAGATTTCTTAAGCTCTTTTCTGTGACATCTTTTTTCCCCTCTAGAACTCTTTCGCAATTTCTGACTACCTCAGACACTCTGAACTCTCACCTCTGCCTTCTTAACTTATTGAGGCAACTGAAGTTCTGTTTGGCATCCTCTTCCTGCTTCACTGGTCCAAATGTGGCTCCAGGTAGAAAATTAGGTCATCCTAGAACTCAATTCATTTGTTTCCTATTTCTCAGCAATCACAGTCCTGTGCTGCCTTATATCCAATATGTGAAAACAGTTGTTTCATATATTTTCCCAGCTCTTTAGTTGTATAAAGTGGGAGATTAAATCAGGTGCATGTTTTGCCATCATGGCCAGAAATGGGAGTCCTGACACAGTAACTTTTCAACCGGAAAAAAATGACTCAGTATAACTGATTCACTTTGTTATAAAGCAGAAACTAACACACCATTGTAAAGCAATTATACCCCAATAAAGATGTTTAAAAAAAAAATGACTCAGTGTAAAGAGTATAAGATGTGGCTCTTGCACCAAAGCCAACAGACTCAAGGTGCCTTCCATTAGTCAAAAGTGGAGAAAAATATTGTTGATTCAACTTTGCCCAGGTAGCAGTTTTGGGATCCTTGCGAAGAATGAGGGGTGTGGCTACTGGCAGACTGAGATTTCTAGAATCGAATAGATAAGAATGCTATTAAATTTTTGAGAGAGCTGTACTGATAAAAGAATCAAGAGCTCATGACTATTTGAGACTTAACATGACTCTTGGTCACCCAGATGCCCACACATAGAAAGTGATCAATTAACTTACAAAGTTCCCAGTATCAGCACATTCCCCAATACCTATTTCAGATTTGGCCAAGCAGTATAATAGAAAAGGCAGGCTCTCTAGGAGGACGGAGCTAAGGGCCACGGACAACAGTGAGCAAGGGATCTCCTCCTAAGAGTATTTTCAAGGGCTTATTAATGAGCAGTCCTCACTCCCAAAGTATGTGGCCCTCACCATTACCTGCCAGTGGAATTTAGAAAATGTATGAACCAGTGACTCTTGTGTGTCTTCTATTTTTTCTCATCATAAATGGGGTTGTTTATTACTGTTATCCTATCTTTATCTCACCATTATATATTGGGTATGTGGCACGGGGTCAGGGGAGATAACTTGTATTTTTACTTCAGAATTCTTAGGATCAACAGTAACCATAGCTGAATCTGATAACCACTACACATTATCCTTTGATATGACGAATACTTTGGATCATTCAGAAATCCTGGATTTTGATCTTAATGCCACGATTAAATGAGAATTGAGATTATCTCCCTTGTTGAGGGTGGAGTGTGTAACGTGGGTGGGAGAAAGACTATTGAAAATTTGATAATCAGATTTACGATCTGTGGGAAATATTACCATTGTTCATCAATGTTCTGTTCTCTTTTACTTCTCGGTACCTAGAGGATTGCACTCTTCCATCCTATTGAAATTAGATGGCCATGCGAAATGTGAGTGAAAATAACATATGTCCCTTTGGGGCAGAAGCATTTAATTGCCAGTACAAGAACTTCTACCTCTCTGCCTCTACTAAATTGGACCCTAAATGACCCCAGTTGAAATGGCAGCATTATAAGATAATTTTGCCTCCATCAGACTAAGATGAACAGATGCCCTTTGCCAACCAACTCTGGATATCTAGCTTAAGTGAGAAATACAAATTTGTTGCTTCTTATCACTAAGGAACATTTGTTGTTCTTGTTAACTCATCAAAACTTAGCTTATTCCAATAAAGCCCTGTTTTATTAAATAATTTTGTAGAATATGAATTATTTGGAAACTTTAATACCAGCTCTAGAAGATATACCTGTATTAAGTGCAACAGTTAATATTTGTTCATTACAGACTTTCCTTGATAAACTACAAATTTCACGAGGGTAGGGGTTCTCTTATTTACCGCCATCTCTCCCAAGTACCTAGTGCAGGTAAAGTAGGTTCACAACACTTAATTTAAAAATGAATAAGCATGAATAAGCATGTACTTGAACATAACAAATTAATATTATTACACTCCATTTCATAACCTTAGAACAATAACTTGACTCAGTCATATAAATAGTAGTTAAATATTATTGCTACTTTTGTATCTCAAAATCATCCATATCTTAAGAAGAGAAAACATTTATCAGACCAATGTTTTTCATTTTAGATACTAGGCTAATCCTGCAAATAAATACTAAACTTGCCACACATACAATATTTAATTATCCTCCTCAAATATGAATAGACAGTGAAACAAAACTAAATTTTTCACCCTTCCCAAAAGAGACAAATACTCTTTCCTAGCAAGTGTGAAAAATATAGTAGAGAGTAAATGACGTTTTGCAGAATATCAAATACTAACACGTATAACAAGTACTTTCTACAAAGCAGTGATTTACTTTGAAAGGCACTAGGGTTACAGTAAGGCTAGCATATGCTGTATCAACACAGGAAATGTTATTAATGTATAATTCAATGAACGCCTCATCTAAAATGTAGTCTCTGCTAATTGGTTAAAGTAGTGAGATAGTAGGTATTTAATTTATACTTAGAGAAATTGCTTTGACAAGGTTAAGTTTTATTAGCTTGTTGGTCAACTTGTATTTTGATAATTGAATTCAATTGTTGGAGCCATTCCTAGATCTATTATGCCACAGTGTCATATTAAACCAAGCAGACTTTGAATCCACATTTTCTACAATAATTTACATGAAAATGTAAGAACATTTGCTATGTATTTTCTTTGACTTTGATAGAAAATTTATTCTAGTTCTTTTCTTATGCACTCTGACTAAAGAAATACAGAACATAGGAATTTAAAATAAATATGAATAGGGCTTCCCTGGTGGCACAGTGGTTGAGAATCTGCCTGCCAATGCAGGGGACATGGGTTCGAGCCCTGGTCTGGGAAGATCTCACATGCCACAGAGCAACTGGGCCCGTGAGCCACAACTACTGAGCCTGCGCGTCTGGAGCTTGTGCTCTGCAACAAGAGAGGCCGCGACAGTGAGAGGCCCGCACACCGCGATGAAAAGTGGCCCCCACTCGCCACAACTAGAGAAAGCCCTCGCACAGAAACGAAGACCCAACACAGCCAAAAATAATTAATTAATTTTAAAAAATATGAATAAAAATCCTCTCTAACATATGTAATGAGTACCTATATTATAGCAAAACAGTAATATAATTTCTTATAAACATCTGAAGCTAACTAACATTTGCTAGTTCTATTTCTTTAAAAAACAACAACCTCTGAATTTTGTATATAATAGTGAGTTCAAACTTCTGGGCCCATACAATTGGCCCCTTACAATGAGGTAAAAGTCAAAGACACATGGGATCGTTTTCATTTTCCTGGGACCCGACCAAAGGTCAACAGTAATCCTTTTAATCAGCAACAGCTGTTTTGCAACCCCGACTCTGTCTAAGGCAACGTAGGTTACTCTCTACTCAGAGAAGTCAACACTACCAGGAGTTGATTTCCCAACAACAGCAAGGCAAGAACTAAGTAATAATAGTCTTAAAGTGATTAGAGAAAGTAGCCATCAAACAAGAATTGAATGCTCATTAATATTATCTGTCAAGAATGAGTTTGAATAAAGACATTTTCATTATCAGCAGCCTCTCACTAGAGAAAAGATGCCCCAAGACAAAGGAATAATGATGCCAGGAGGAAGGTCAGAGATGTAGAAGAGACGGAACGCACAGACCAGTAAACACAAAGGCAGTGTGTCCACATGGGAGTTCCTCTGCAGCATTTCCAGGCAGATGTGCAAGTTTTTCCAAATGTTAAATTCCAGAAAAATCAGTTGAGAAACAGAAAATTTGGAGAAGTATACTTCTGCTATGAGTCTTAGGGTTTAATCAACACAGAGATGTTAGTGGTTCAAAGGAATGCACCCACGTCAAGTAGAAAGCAAGATCAGGAAACACTAGCAGGTGCCCGGGGTATGGAAGAAAGAAGTCACCACTATCTAATCCACCTTGCTTGTAACGCTACCATATTGTAAGTGCTCCTTTGTGGCCCTGCGTGTTGGCAACAATGAGGCATTCTTACAAATAAAATTAAGATCAAGAAATTTATATGCATAATATACCCTATACACATCCTTTAAGTGGTATTCTAAAAAATAAGTTTCGGTAGCAAAATAAGTCCTTAAATTGGCAACATTGACACGTGATTCTGTGAAGTAGTGTTAATTTTGCCAGGAGATCAGAACATTACATTTTTTTTTAAAACTACACAATCAAGGTTGCTGCCTTTTCCACTGTTTGAATATTCACTACAGGCTACCATTAGAGGGACTGCAAAGCAAAGAAAATGTGAATGTTGAATGTTGTGGAATATTCTTTCATAAAATCAGAAACCAATCTAAAATCCAAATTAGTAAAATAGTATATGAACTTCAACAGTGAAACTAAAACCAGGGCAAGCAGACAAAACATTTTATCACTCTGCAATCATTATAGAAGGACATGAGCTTAGATGAAGGACATATACACAAACACCCAATTAAACAGGCTTTTGGATACACTCTTAGAAATCTGACTAATATCAATACAAAATTAAGTAATTTTTCTATGACTGATGATATATTTTTACATTTTATGGTTGAACCATAAGGAATTGCTGTTTTTGTGTGTGCAGATTTATGTATGTGTACGAGTGTGTGTCTGTATGGTTGGGGAGAGAGAGGAAGAGAGTGCAAATATAGCACAATGTTAAAAAATACTATGGGCTCTAGCTGCAGTTACAGCTAGAGTGATGCTCAGAAGAAAATTACACCTGTAATTGCTTATAGTAGGAGAAAGATAAATGGCAGAAGAAGTTAAAGAAAGAAAAACAGAAAAAAATTACAAATGATGTAGAAAAAATGAAATATTAAGATCAGAAATAAATAAAATGAAAGGATCAACAAAATCAAAGTTGGTGCTTTGAAAAGCCTAGTTTAAAAAAAAATCTTTGTCAAGATTAATCAAGAAAAAAGGAGATATAAATAAACAATATTAGCAATGAAAAGGGAGAGAGAACTCTAGATGGAACACAGATTTAAAAGATAAGAGCATATTATGAACAACTTTACATCAACACATTTAAAGACTTTGATGAAATGCACACATTCCTAGGAAAATATAAATTACCAAAATGATTTAAGAAGAAATTAAAAATCATTAATTGCTTGAGAAATTTAATCAGTAGTAAATATTCTTTCCCACAAAGACAGCATCAAGCCCACATACTTTTTGGTCAAGTGCTACTAAACATTGCACTTAATAGAAATAGTTATAGTGACAATAATAATAACAAGCTTAAACAAATTCTAACATGGGAAAAAAAAAGAATACCACCCAACTCATTTTATAAGACAAGTATAAACCTGATATCAAAATGTGACAGATACTATAAAAATAAAATTGACTATTTTTAATAATAAAATATATACAAATATTCTAAACAAAATATTAGTTAGCCAAAGAAACAATATAAAAATATACATTATGATGAAGTTGTTCTATTCCAGAAATGGAAAAATGTTTAATCATTAGATAATCTATTAGTTTATTTTCAGTCTCTCCTTTCCAGTTAATATGTTTTAAGACCATAAAATTTCCTCTGTGTGTAGCTTTAGTTATGTTCTTCTGTCTTGGTTGAATTTTTTTTCTCATTTTTGCAAATTTATAGATAATATTTGAGTTCAACTTTGATTTCCTCTTTGATACACACATTTTTAACAGTGAATTTTTACTTTTCACATAGTTAAAATTCTGGTAGTTGGTTTTACTAGATTATGGTAAGATAATATAGCCTGTAAAATTTCGGAATTTTAAAATGTATTAAGCTTTATTTGTCTAAGCACACAACTGGTGTAAAAATAACCCAGCATGCTACAGAAAAGGAAACCATAAACAACATGAAAAGACAACCCTCAGAATGGGAGAAAATATTTGCAAATGAAGCAACTGACAAGAGGATTAATCTCCAAAATATACAAGCAGCTCAAGCAGCTCAATATCAAGAAAACAAACAACCCAATGCAACAATGGGCAGAAGACATAAACAGACATTTCTCCCAAGAAGATATACAGATTGCCAACAAACACATGAAAGGATGCTCAACATCACTAATCATTAGAGAAATGCAAATCAAAACCACAATGAGGTATCACCTCACATCAGTCAGAATGGCCATCATCAAAAATCTACAAACAATAAATGCTGGAGAGGGTGTGGAGAAAAGGGAACCCTCTTGCACTGTTGGTGGGAATGTAAATTGATACAGCCACTATGGAGAACAGTATGGAGGTTCCTGAAAAAACTACAAATAGAACTACCATATGACCCAGCAATCCCACTACTGGGCATATACCCTGAGAAAACCATAATTCAAAAAGGGTCATGTAC
The DNA here is from genome assembly GCF_949774975.1 of Lagenorhynchus albirostris. Classification (NCBI taxonomy): domain Eukaryota; kingdom Metazoa; phylum Chordata; class Mammalia; order Artiodactyla; family Delphinidae; genus Lagenorhynchus; species Lagenorhynchus albirostris. The sequence continues at coordinate 93,120,652 of NC_083097.1, read as the reverse complement.
TACAATGTACATTGCAGCTCTATTTACAATAGCCAGGACATGGAAGCAACCTAAGTGTCCACCGACAGATGAATGGATAAAGAAGATGTGGCACATATATACAATGGAATATTACTCAGCCATAAAAAAGAAACGAAATTGAGTTATTTGTAGTGAGGTGGATGGTCCTAGAGTCTGTCATACAGGGTGAAGTAAGTCAGAAAGAGAAAAGCAAATACCACATCCTAACACATATATATGGAATCTAAAGAAAAAAAAAGGTTCTAATGAACCTATGGGCAGGACAGGAATAAGGATGCAGATGTAGAGAATGGACTTGAGGACATGGGGAGGGTGAAGGGTAAGCTGGGATGAAGTGAGACAGTGGCATGGACATATATACACTACCAAATGTAAAATAGATAGCTAGTGGGAAGCAGTGGCATAGCATAGGGAGATCAGCTCAGTGCTTTGTGACACCTATAGGGGTGGGATAGGGAGGGTGGGAGGGAGACGAAGAGGGAGGGGATATGGGGATATATGCCTACGTATAGATGATTCACTTTGTTATACAACAGAAACTAACACAACATTGTAAAGCAATTATACTCCAATAAAGATGTTAAAAAAAAAACCCAGCCTGCTTTTTCATGCTCATGTTCCATGAGCATGAGAAAGCAAAGCATATTTTATTGTACTGTACAAAGTTCTGCAACTGTCCTATGTTCTTATCTCTCCAAATAGTTATAAAATATAGATATATAATTTTGTTGGTTGTATTATTTAAATCCTCTACCTCCTTGATTCATTAAATTCTAAGAGACATATATTAAGAGGTATCATTTCATTTTTATCTTCATCTCTTTGTATTTTAAGGAATTTTTGCTTTATACACTTCGCAGTTCTTATTTGATGACTCAAGTTTGTGGTCGTTTTATCTTCTTGGTGGATTGTGACTTTTATCACCATATAACATCCCTTTTTGTCTCATTAAATGCTTTTGGCTTTGAAGGTCCTTTTATTACACCAGGTATGTTCCTGTTTCCTTTGAGTTTGTGTTTGCTTTATACATCTCTGCTTAATCGTTCACTTTTTACATTTCTCTATCGCTTTGTTTTAAATGTATTGTTAATAACACAAGTACTGATTTTTAACCCAATCCGACTGCCTCTGTCTTTCGATGGGGGATTCAGCACTTCCCATTTATTACAGCAGCCAATATACCTGGATTTCTTTCCTCCATCTTATTTTAATTATTTAATAAATTTAGTTGTTTCTTCTTTTCTCCTTCCCTCACTTTTACTGGCTGAGTGAACCATCTCTTCATTCTACCTCCTTAACTAAAGTCTTGTGTGACTTTTCCCTCTGCTCTCCCATCCCTAGTCTCACTGACCATGTAAAACATTTAGGAAGAGATGCTGATACTTTACCACCAATCCCTTTCACGTTCTGGATTTTGCTGAGATAATTTAGAATTTTAAGTACCAGGTTAACTCAATAACATTTACATGAATTTTCATCTTACAAATTTCAATCATTTTCACGTACATTTAATCACCTATAATGAAAGGCTCAGTGCTCATCCCTGTTGGCTCTACATTTGCTTTCCTCTATCTTGAAATTTCTATTTTGATTCAATGAGAGTTACTTTCTTCAGTGTTTCCTTCAAGATATGGTATGGGGCAGAGCTCTCTCTGAAAACATATATGATTCAAAATACCTTTGTATTAATTTTCTATTGCTGAATAACAGATGAACACAAACCTTACAATTTACAAAACCACAATGAAATATCACCTTACATCTGTTAGAATAGCCATCATCAAAAAGACAAGAGATAAGGGGGACATGTGTATGCATATAGCTGATTTGCTTTGTTGTGCAACAGAAGCTAATGCAGTATTTTGAAGCAATTATACTCCAATAAACATCTATTAAAAAAAGACAAGAGATAACAAAGGCTAATGAGGGTGTGGAGAAAAGGGAAGCCTTGTGGACTGTTGGTGGGAATGTAAATTGGTGCAGCCACTATGGAAAACAGTATGGATATTCCTCAAAAAATTAAAAGTAGAACTACCATATGATCCAGCAAATAATTCCACTTCTGGGAATATATCTAGAGAAAATGAACACAATAACTCAAAAAGATATCTGCAACCCCACGTACACAGCAGCATTATTTATAATATCCAATAAGTGAAAATAATCCTAAGTGTCCATGGATGGATGAATGGGTAAAGAAGTTGTGATAAATATATATATGTGTGTGTGTGTCTGTGTACACACACACACACACACACACACACACACACACACACACACACACACACACAATGAAATATTACTCAGCCATGAAAAATGAGGAAATCGTACCATTTGCAGCAGCATGGATGGAACTTAGAGGCATTACGCTAAGTAAAATAAGTCTGACAGAGACAGACAAATACTGTTTGACCTCACTTATATGTGGAATCTGAAAAAAAACCAAAAAAACTCATAGAAGAAAGGATCAGACTTGTTGTTACCAGAGACAGAGGGTAGGGGGAGAGAGAATTAGAGGAAGGTGGTCAAAATGTACAAACTTCTAGTTATAAGATAAATAACTACTGGGAAGGTAATGTACAACATGGTGACTGCAGGTAACACTGTTGTATGGTATGTAGGAAAGATGTTAAGAGCGTTAATCCTAAGAGTACTTATCACAAGGAGAAAAATATTTTTTTTCTTCTTTCCTTTTTTTTAAAATGTATCTATATGAGATGATGTATGTTAGCTGAACCTACTGTGGTAGTCATTTCACAATCAAACCACCATGCTGTAGGCCTTAAATTTAGACAGTGATGTATGTCAATTACTTCTCAATAAAACTGGGGGAAAAAAACCCCACAATTTAAAACATTTATTATATCAAAACTCTATAGGTCAGAAATTCAGGGAAACTTGGCTGGAATCTCTGCTTAAGGATTCATAGGCCAAAGTCAAGGTGTTGTCCAAGATATTTCCTTATCTGGAAATTCTGGATAAGAATTCACTTCTTCACTCATACAGAGTGATGGCCAAATTCAGTTCCCTGTGATTGTACAGCAGGGCTGTCTTCATTTTCTTGTTGGCTATCAGCTAGGGACCACTCTCAGCTCCCAAAGGCTGCCCGCACTCTTTAGCATGTGGTCCCCTCCATCTTCAAAGCCAGCAATGGGGTAAATCTCTGACTTTATCTTCTGCTACCAGTCAGAGAAAACTCTCGTTTATAAAGGGCCCACCTGATTGGGTCAGACCTATGTGGATAATCTCCATATCTTAAGGCCAACTAACTCGGGTCTTTAATCACATCTGCAAAATCCCTTCACATCAGTATCTAGACTAGTGTTTGACTAATAAGGGAGGAATGCTGGGATCACATCTTTACAATTCTGCCTACCATACTGTTCTCATAGATGAGTGATAAATGATTTATCAACTGGAAATTGAGTTCTTGGACCACAGTTTTTCGCTCTCAATGACCCACTAATTTATTCCATTGTCTTCTACTTTCTAGTGATGCTGACAAGATATCCGAAGCTATTTGGATATTTTTTCATATATAAAGAGCATCCTTTCTTTCCCTGCTGGAATCTAAAAATATTTTTTCTTGTATTTTAGAATTCAGGATACCCAGCATAATTCTCCTAGGGCTATCCTCCAAACATCTTACCGTCTTCTACATCAGCAGTCCCCAAACTTTTTGGCACTAGGCAGCGGTTCCGTGGAAGACAATTTTTTCCACGGAAGTGGGGTGCGGGGGGTTGGTTCAGGCAGTAACGCGAGCGAGAGGGAGCAATGAGGAGCGGCAGATAAAGCTTCACTCACTCACCGGCCGCTCACCTCCTGCTGTGCGGCCCAGTTCTTAACAGGCCGCGGACCCCTGTTCTACATGATATCTACCTCTGTGTTTTGACTTTCTGTTGTGAGATATTTCTTTCAAGGTACTAATTCTGTGCTCAGAAGAAATCATCTATTTTGAGGTTCATCCATTCAATTTTGAAATGCAGAAAGATTGGTGTCTTGTTCCCTGAGTACTTTCAATGCTCTTGTTTTATCTCCTTGAGAGTTCCCATAGGTTTTTATTTAAATTCTCTTCCATTAGCTCTAGTTCACTGGGAGCCGTCTGTTCTGATCAGCTAGGTCCTGCTCTTCCAATGAACAGGTTGTAAATTTTCTTCACCCGCTCACAGTCCTGCCTTCCTTCCATACTGTGCAGTCAGGCTGTTGGGATCTCTCCACTGTGGCAAACCTGCAGGCACAGCATGTTCCACACTTACAGGCCAGGCATGTAAAACTGGAACCTCTTACCTTTCTTCTGAGGTACTGGGAAGCTGTCTCCTCTCTCCACATCTCACAGACAGCAGTTGTCTCCAAACCACAGAAAAGGGGAGCAGCTTTGCCCATTAAGGCGTGCTGCCTCAGTCGCACTGGGGTCACAAAAATCAGGAGCTCCCTTCTAGTGCGATAGGGAAGAGGAAACCTGACTCCGTATTAGATTTGTCTCTTTTACTTTCATCTTTTGTATTCTATTGCTTTTGCTTCAAGTTAAGAGCGTTGCCTATAGCCTGAAATACACAGGATAGTCCATTCTCAAGGCTCTGACATTTAAAGGTATAGCACTTTTCCATTCATATAGAGATTAAAAGTTGCAGAACAGAGAATAGCATCTGTCTTGTTGGAGGTTTACAGGAACAACGTGACCTGACCTACGTGGACAGCTGCAAGAACAAAGGATTCAGACACCAAGAGCTTTGGAACAACCAACCACACCCCCCCTTTTAGTATAAGAGAAGCCTGAATTCTGACTTGAGGAAAACGGTTCTCTAGGACATTAGTCTGCCATCTCCTCAGACTCCCGGCTTTCTAAATAAAGTCGGTATTCCTTGCCCCAACACCTCTTCTCCCAAGTTACTGGCCTGTCACGTGGCAAGCAGAATGAGTGTGGACTCACTAACACAAGGTACCTCCTCTCAGTGCAAAGCAACAGGATTTCTCTGCCTACAACCCCTTGGGGCACTGTCAACTCTGCCATCTTTGCCTCAAGTTGAGTCAAGTCTGGAAGGAGAGTTTCAAGAAGAAACCATATCAGGATCTAGAGTAGGTTTGGTGTCTCAGCTTAACTTAGAGCAGTCAGGTGAAGACATTTTAATAAACACATTACTGATATTTTTAGCCTACCTGATAATAAACAGAGAAAACATTCTAACAAGATCCTGAGCAAGGTTTCTGGGAAGATGGCAGCCTGGGTGCCTGAGCCTGAAACCTTCCCACTGCTGCCTTTCTGCTGCCCATTTAGGAAAGAGATTTTGGATGGGGCTGTATTCTTTTTTTGTTGTTTTTTAATTAATTTATTTATTTTTGGCTGCTTTGGGTCTTTGTTGCCGCGCGTGGGCTTTCTCTAGTTGCGGCAAGTGAGGGCTACTCTTCGTTGGGGTGCATGGGCTTCTCATTGCGGTGGCTTCTCATTGTGGAGCAAGGGCTGTAGGCGCATGACCTTCAGTAGTTGTGGCATGTGGTCTCAGTAGTTGTGGTGCACAGGCTTGGTTGCTCTGCGGCATGTGGGATCTTCCCGGATTAGGACTTGAACCCGTGTCCCCTGCATTGGCAGGCGGATTCTTAACCCCTGTGCCACCAGGGAAGTCCTGGGGCTGTATTCTTCCTGGCTCTGGGAAGAAGCAAAGATCAGCAGTAGAGGTAAAAGTTTGCCTCACCAATAATTTTGAGGTGCAAATCACAAGTTTTAAGACTCCCTGAAGGAAAAACAGCAGGCAAGTGATGACAGGTGACTATGGAAAGAGCAGCATCTAAAAACAATTTTTGCTACAGGACTCAAGGAGAGGCAAGCTTTCTCTCTCCCTAGTCTCTGATTCCTTGTTCTGGTTCAGGGTGACAGATGGTTGAGCCCTCACACCCAACCTATACTTCAAAATAGCATGCATGCATGCATGCATGTGTATGTATACACCCAGACACACACACACCAACACAGAGAGAGAGCAAGTTTTTTTCAGTTATGGGGCAATATATTTTCAGCAATTATCTTTTAGTGTTGAAATTATAGGTCATGACTTTCTTTAAAATTTTTATATTATGTAAAACATTTCATGAGCATACATTCCTTTTATAACAAAAAGCAATATTTTATAAAATATTATGATTGCCACTAATCTGATTTTTCCTAAAGTGTGTGGGATCATTTGAGGCTCCTAACAGCACTTGTTTTTTGTGGGATCACTATTTTAGGCCATGAGAGTTTCACTGAGCTGATTGTTTTGACTGCAAAAACAAAACATAAAGGTATTTGGAGATACTAAACATCAAAGTATTTGGAAATATATAGATAGCTGCCTTGTCGTTGTTGTTGTTAAAATACTTAATGTTCAGTGAATATAGCCTTTCTTGATTTACAGCTGTTACTTGGATTCAAAATACTTAATTCACTGGGAAATCGGCTAGTTTACAATTATACATAAAAGCAAAAACAAACAAAAAGAATATAGCCAGATATATCCATTTTTTTCTCCTCCTTTACTCACCCATTCACCAAACCAGGTGAACGGTGCACAGCCATCTGCAGATTCACTCAACCATCCATCCATCCATTTATCCATCACCCATCTTTCTACCCATGTATCTCTTAAACAAAAACACTGAATGCAAGGCATTGTGATATGCATAGTGAGGGAACTATCCAGACAATGCCCTGACTTTCGAAAATTTTACAATGTAATTGGGGAAACAAATGGTATAAAATTGAAACCTAGAAATAAAACAAGTGCATAACAGATTGATTCTGAGTCATAACAGATTAATAATAGGAGTGATAAAGCATGAGATATTAATTGGGAAGAAGGAAATAGTGTGGAATCTATTTAAGCAGTCCTTATAGAAAATGAACTTCAGCTGCACTGCTAAACACACACACAATTTTTTTTAGAGGAAGAGAGCAAAATAATTCAAGAAAATAGAAAATAATCAAAACATTGCAGCCAGGGTGCCCACCCTCTAGAGGTGACACCTGATAAGAACACCATTTGCACCTATCCTGTAGGTTGCCAGGGCACGAAGTCTTCCCAAAGAGTGAGAGTCTTTATATGTTGCCTCAGACTCACAACTGGCACCTCACTGAGCAGAAAATTAACCTGGGGATAGTTTACAGTTGATTTACTGTAAATCAGGTGCTACCTGTAAATCTGGTGCTACCAGACCCATCTCTTTTAGTCACTGTTCATTAAGTATTCATGAGCCAGGCTGGCTATCTTTCATTCTTTATTGTATTCAAGGAAGAAAAAAAACCACGTGAAACCATTTTCCTGGCTGAATGGGTGAAATAATTTAAAAGCCAATATTTTAGCCTGGCAGCTTGTCTAACAACCATGAGACTCTCTTCAGAACAATAATTAAAGTAGCTCTTTATTATATAAATTATTCATTCACTTTTTAACATCAGGTGAAATTATGTTTATATGGAATGAGTACTGAAGACAGTTTTGCCATTCCAAGAGTCACCTCCCATTAGTTTGTCACACTTTCATCATGAAGTGAAGTTACTGCGCAGCTGCTTTCCTGTGAAATGAATATCTTTACTTACGTAAATATAAGATTGCACAATAAGATTAATGTTGAGTTTACACTGACTGACATTGTAAAGGCATGCATCTACTCAATGGGAACAGAAGTATCCTCAAGGGAAAGAAAACATTTTGTGGATATCTCCTCCTATACATCCTGGAAACACTGGACTAAATATACTATCTCCCTGAGGTGCAATTCATGGAGACAAGATGAGGAGATGGTGATTTCTTAGTACTAAGTACGAGCAGTGTGTTAAGACTCCCAAAATTCTTCAGGCACAGGAAGTCCCACCACTGATCTTTTCACCATCCATCACCCTCCTCATGTACTCACCACTTCACTTGCTTAGATTCTATGCTGTTCCTACAATCACTTCTTGGTCCATATCCTGAATTCCCTTACCTCCATCCTTCTGTACTACTCAACTGACTAAACTCTACCAGGTTAATTTCAACTCTCCATTGACACTCGTTGTTCTCACTCTTTTAAATTTTGGCCATCATTATTTGAGTGTAGTGGTATTTCACTGTGATTTTAATTTTTATTTTTTTATAATTTTAAAAAATTTTAACTATTTATTTACTTACTTATTTACTTTTAGGCTGCATTGGGTCTTTGTTGCTGCACGCGGGCTTTCTCTAGTTGCGGCAAGCGGGGGCTACTCTTCGTTGCGGCGTGCGGGCTTCTCGTTGGAGTGCCTTCTCTTGTTGCAGAACACGGGCTCTAGGCATGTGGGCTTCAGTAGTTGCAGCACGCAGGCTCAGTAGTTGTGGCTCGCGGGCTCCAGAGCACAGGCTCAGTAGTTGTGGCACACGGGCTTAGTTGCTCCGCAGCATGTGGAATCTTCCCGGACCAGGGATCAAACCCGTGTCTCCTGCATTCACAGGTGGATTCTTAACCACTGCGCCACCAGGGAAGTCCCCACCGTGATTTTAATTCACACTTCTCTGAAGAATAACAATATTGAGCACTTTCCCATGTGTGTTTACCCATTGAGATATCATTTTATGTCAAGTACCAGTTCAAGTATCCTATCCATTTTTTCAATGGGTCATTTGTCTTTTTCTTATTTACTTGTAGTTCTTCATATATTCTGGATACATATCCTTTAATGTTTATATATATTTTAAATATTTTCTTCCCATCTAATTTTAATGATGTTCAAGTTATCACTTTTTCCTTTATGGTTAGTTTTTTTTTTATGTCCTGTTTAAGAAGTCTTTGCTAATGAACTTAAGATTTATTAATTCACTGAGAAATTAGAAACAACCAAAAAGCAGTTTCTATACCCCTGACTGACAACAAATCCATCAACCTACCTGCACTTCTACTCATAAATTCTGCCCTCCCTCCTGATACAATGGATGGATTTTCCTTGCTCCTTACTAAGGTCAAACTTGCTACTGCTTCTCATCCCCTCTCATCTCTAAGACCTTCTCTCCTGCCAGTATCTTTTTTTCTCTTCTTCATCACCAAGTTTTCCTTCTCTACCAGATCATGCCCATCAGTATACAAACATGCTGTGATATCACCCATTGCAGGAAACCAGCAGGAAGGTGATGGCACCAAATTAGGGTAATGTGAGGAGGATTCATAAAATGGCCCTTTACAAAGGCAAGGGCAGGGGGTAGAGAAAACATGAAAGATATAGAGTACCATAAGGTTTATACAATGACAATGTAGCCAAGCCTAAATCCCTAGTGAAGACTCAAAAAGAGTCAGCCAGGCAGAATGACTATTGAGAGATGTAGTAAAGGGAACCAGGTGATGGTTACATAAGAATTTTCATTATGAGTAGTCATCAAATTACAACTATATTTTTATGCATTTACAAATAAAGGTGTGCTATAACATATAAATAATATATATTAAAATTACTTTTGGAAAGTAAACGGATATACAATTGTTCAGCATTCTTATATTAAATGAAAAGAAAATAGAGCTTTCACAGTGATCTTTTAATTTACAGTGACCAAATCTTAATATAGGTGGCCTTTGCAACATGAATTGTTGAAGTTCATCCTATCAAAAGACATTACTGAGGATCTATTTTTGAGGATAACATATTAATAATAATATCTTATTTTTATAAAAGGCTGTTGGCTTGTGTCATATCTTTTTTTTTATTTTTTTTTATTTTATTTTTTTATTTTTTTACATCTTTATTGGGGTATAATTGCTTTACAATGGTGTGTTAGTTTCTGCTTTATAACAAAGTGAATCAGTCATACATAAACATATGTTCCCATATGTCTTCCCTCTTGCGTCTCCCTCCCTCCCACCCTCCCCATCCCACCCCTCCAGGCTGTCACAAAGCACCGAGCCAATATCCCTGTGCCATGCAGCTGCTTCCCACTAGCTATCTACCTTACTGCGTTTGTTAGTGTGTATATACCCATGACTCTCCCTCGCCCTGTCACAGCTCACCCTTCCCCCTCCCCATAACCTCAAGTCCGTTCTCTAAGAGTTCTGCGTCTTTATTCCTGCTTTACCCCTAGGTTTTTCATGACATTTTTTTTCTTAAATTCCATATATATGTGTTAGCATACGGTATTTGTCTCTCTCTTTCTGACTTACTTCACTCTGTATGACAGACTCTAGGTCTATCCACCTCATTACAAATAGCTCAATTTCGTCTCTTTTTATGGCTGAGTAATATTCCATTGTATATATGTGCCACATCTTCTTTATCCATTCATCCGATGATGGACACTTAGGTTGTTTCCATCTCCGGGCTATTGTAAATAGAGCTGCAATGAACATTTTGGTACATGACTCTTTTTGAATTATGGTTTTCTCAGGGTATATGCCCAGTAGTGGGATTGCTGGGTCATATGGTAGTTCTATTTGTAGCTTTTTAAGGAACCTCCATACTGTTCTCCACAGTGGCTGTATCAATTTACATTCCCACCAACAGTGTAAGAGGGTTCCCTTTTCTCCACACCCTCTCCAGCATTTATTGTTTCTAGATTTTTTGATGATGGCCATTCTGACAGGTGTGAGATGATATCTCATTGTAGTTTTGATTTGCATTTCTCTAATGATTAGTGATGTTGAGCATTCTTTCATGTGTTTGTTGGCAGTCTGTATATCTTCTTTGGAGAAATGTCTATTTAGGTCTTCTGCCCATTTTTGGATTGGGTTGTTTGTTTTCTTGTTATTGAGCTGCATGAGCTGCTTGTAAATTTTGGAGATTAATCCTTTGTCGGTTGCTTCATTTGCAAATATTTTCTCCCATTCTGAGGGCTGTCTTTTGGTCTTGTTTATGGTTTCCTTTGCTGTGCAAAAGCTTTGAAGTTTCATTAGGTCCCATTTGTTTATTTTTGTTTTTATTCCCATTACTCTAGGAGGTGGGTCAGAAAGGATCTTGCTTTGATTTATGTCATAGAGTGTTCTGCCTATGTTTTCCTCTAAGAGTTTGATAGTTTCTGGCCTTACATTTAGGTCTTTAATCCATTTTGAGCTTATTTTTGTGTATGGTGTTAGGGAGTGATCTAATCTCATACTTTTACATGTACCTGTCCAGTTTTCCCAGCACCACTTATTGAAGAGGCTGTCCTTTCTCCATTGTACATTACTGCCACCTTTATCAAAGATAAGGTGTCCATATGTGCATGGGTTTATCTCTGGGCTTTCTATCCTGTTCCATTGATCTATATTTCTGTTTTTGTGCCAGTACCATACCGTCTTGATGACTGTAGCTTTGTAGTATAGTCTGAAGTCAGGGAGCCTGATTCCTCCAGTTCCTTCTTTCGTTCTCAAGATTGCTTTGGCTATTCGGGGTCTTTTGTGTTTCCATACAAATTGTGAAATTTTTTGTTCTAGTTCTGTGAAAAATGCCAGTGGAAGTTTGATAGGGATTGCATTGAATCTATAGATTGCTTTGGGTAGTAGAGTCATTTTCACAATGTTGATTCTTCCAATCCAAGAACATGGTATATCTCTCCATCTATTTATATCATCTTTAATTTCTTTCATCAGTGTCTTATAATTTTCTGCATACAGGTCTTTTGTCTCCTTAGGTAGGTTTATTCTTGTGTCATATCTTATGACCATCAATTCTAAATCTTACTCTGTCTGGTATTCTAAATAATTCCCATGCATTGTAATATTATTTCCACAGTTTGTTTTGACAAATGTTCTAACAAATGCTATTTGAAAATTTTACAAGAGGACTTAAGAAGGAAGTTTTACGGTTATAAAATTTTATGCTTAAAAACTAAAAATGTACTTTTATTGTTGCAGACTAATGCATGCAATTAACCTCTTGGTGAAGAGAACATCCATTAGGCTTTATCAGGGAGTACAGTTAAGAGTGGCTTAGCAGGTTGCAAATAATAGATCATTCCAACATTCCCACTTCCCCGAGTCATCAGACTCACACCTCTCTGGTATTCCAGAGAAATTTCAGTTTTTCAACTCTTTAAAATCTAGGCCATCATTGAGTTTATGCTTAGATTTGCCAACCCTGCAGAGGATAAATTTCTCAGGATCCCACTTCTTGAACGAGCACATCGAATCTTCACTCTTTGGTGGTAAACCCATAGCAATGCATTTGGCCACTTGAGGTTTATATCTCATCCCCCTGTTCAAACACCCTTAGAATTCACCGCCACATGCTCCCCAGGCTCCTGTTGAGGTGAATTGCAGAAGTCTTATATGCTTTTGGTCTATAGGTTATCTCAGGTCTGAGCAGCCCTTCTCTTTAATCCTCCTAGCTATGCTGGTTTCTAAATCTTGTAACTGCCCTGGAGGCAGTAAAAGTTGGTAGGGGTCACAGCTGAAGAGAACTGGCATCAGTTTGGGAGGCTAGTGCCTCAAGTGTAGCCACTGAAAGGCTTTTATGGAAGTCCCTCAACAGGCAAAGGGAATTAGGTGAAGTTCAAGACTTTTTGGTCTTGCCTAGGTCAGCCCAAATGTCTCTATCCTATTTCCCAGGATATTTTTCTTCTTCCCCGCTAATGCCCTTACCTTAGTGTAAGAGACTTAGTGATGTCTTCAACTCTGCAGCCTTATAATCTGTCCTGGGATTGATCCATAGTCCTATCTGCCCTGAAACATTAGGAGACAAAGCATTCTTTCAAAGGTTTCATAGAGATCTTTCAGTTTTCCATGTGTGTTCTTTACTGGATGTCCATGGCCTTTAATTTTCCCTATGTATGCTCTCCAGAACCATATTAAAGAAGGCTGATGATTCCACCATCTTTATAATCACTTCATTGCTATAGTGACAAAATTTCACTTTCCACTTTATTCCATCCTACAGTGTTACCTCAGTAACTGATTCCACTGCTTGCTATGGGTTACCCTGATCCTTGCTCCCCCATTCCCCTATTCCAGTAGATTTTAATACTTGGACATATGAGAAATGTCATCCAGGAAAACCACTTTGAGGATCTGTTTCTTGAAGCCACTTAATTTAAATCTTCTTTGAGTTACTATAAAATTGTGTTGTTTTAAGCCACTAAGTTTGCAGTACTTTATTACAGCAGCAAAAAGAAACTAGTACATCAATTAACAATTGTTATTTCCGGACAGCCACCTTCCTTCATTTTACTGAATGGCTAGAGTTCAGTTATCTCACAGGGCAGTTTAAATTTTTTCGTTTTCTTTTTCTTTTGTGGGAGTATGGCTTAGCAAATTCTAAAGGAGAACAAAAGAGTATTTATCATCATTAAGTTGTTTACACTTTTTATTGAATGCTTCTCTTGCACTCCAACTTTCTCTCAAAAACACACACACACTTTTTAATTATAACCCTGAAAGTTATTACCCTGGAAAATTAGTGCTATTATTTTTCATTTTAAAACTAGACAAAGTTTTAGAGTGGTTTAGCTACTTGCTTAAGGTCAAGTAGTTAATATGTGCCAGAGCCGCAAGTCAACTCCCAGAACTACAGGGATTCAAAATCCATGTTCATTTCATGATGCAATGTGGCTTCCATAAGAGCCAGCAACATTACACTATAAGCATCTTACATCATGCTCATCCTTCCTTTCACATAGCAAGGAAGCGATGTGCATGTAATAATAAAATTTAAGGCCTATTGAGTAGGATTTTGGAGGAGAGGGTGTCAATGAGCATATTTTCCCATTTTTATCCCAGCCTTTAGTTTCAACTTACCTCAGTTTGCCCCAATAAAATCGGTGATTTTTCTTAAAGAAACATTCTTATCTGATGGAAATACTAAACACAAACAACTGGAATGTTCAGAAATTCTTCAATCAACAAATCTGCCAGTGTCTAATAGGAGCACTGTCCTAAAAGGTGTGAAACTATTGAAGTGTAAAAACTCCCACTGCTAAGGCCCCCATGGAGTTTATTTTAAGTCCTACCGTGAAGAAGGAGGAGGAGAAAGAGGAGGAGAAGAAACCAACATAAGTAACCTATTCAAGCGCAAGTGCTGTAACCACTAACTCATCAGTCTGACACTAGAAGTTATGATCATGTGGACCCAACTGTCACCCTCCTGCTGCCTTCTGCTGTTGCTGATAAAGTTAAATGTCAAGACAGTGCAGGACTGACATCAAATCTTCTGATGAACATACAAGAGCCACAGACGGTATGGGTGGAACTTAACCTGCATTCCTGAATGGCTCCAGGAAAGCTAATACTCCCTGCCAACGTCACTGGACTATGCTAGGATAGAACAACTATCTAAACCACTGAGTTTTGAAGATTTATCTGCTAAACAATTAGAAATGTTACCCTACATAATAAAAGCAATTTTCAAAATCAGAAAAAAAAAAAGAGAAACTTTTAAGGAATTACAGAGGTACAGTAAGCAAGCACAGAAGCTAATCTCTCAATCACAGCCCTGGACCATATTAAATCAGGGTGGATCCAATACTGCGTCTTCTAGCTCTGCTTTATGGACTTCAGAAGATCAGACAATAGATGTGAAAAATTGAAATGGGATTAACTCATTTTCAGGGGGTTCAAAATATCACTTTATATCTATTGACCATGGAATTTGGAATGTACACTCTAGAAATTCTAAACTGGTATACATATTTATCAAAAACATATTCCCACCTATGGGCCCAGACGACATCAAAGTGGTATCAACATTGACATCAACTGTGAAAATCTGTTTCACTAACATCCAATTTTATGTCTCCTCCCTCCCTCCACATCTATAGGGTAAAACTTAAAAGAAAGAACTATAATGCCACATACTACAGGATCTTGTCATTGAGATTCTGAGAGAGTATGTTTCCTTACCACAATACATTCATTTCTCAATAGTGTGTTTTATACTTTGCTTCTGTAACTCGCCTTACACAAGTAAGAAAATTGAGTTCACAATCATGTTTTACCCCCTTGAAATAATATGGTTCTGCTGCTATAAATAACTGAGTTATTTATTTATTTCATTGAGTTACTTATTTATTTATTTCATTATTTTGTTTATTTAATTCACTGAATTATTTCAGTGAGATGCTGAATTATTTAACTCTATAAATAACTCAGCATTTCACCTCTATCAACAGGAATCTACAAGTGACTGAATGGTCACCTGCACAGAGGGTTGTCAGAGTGATTTCTCCAAGATGAGAAATGAGCTGGGCAACCCAGCTTGCCCAGGTGAGTGGGGCACAAAGTCTCACATCCATCATATCAGCCCACTGTTGCTATTTTCTCTTCATGCCATTAACCCAAACAGCAGGACCCAGACTACCAACCTTAAGTTGCTCAAGTGATATCAAACAAGGAAGCTGATTAAGATGCAACCACTCACAATTTGAACTAGAATCTATGAATCAGGATTAGGACGAAGAACAAATGTCCCTTTGTCAGTAAAAACATTTTTTTTCAATAGCAAAAAGAGCAAGAGTGACACTTGGTGGTCAATACAAGGTATCACAAAGGACCACACCATAGGAAATATTCTCCTCAGCAACGTCGCTCTGGAGTTTTGAAGGTAGGGGAGAACTGCGCTGTTCACAGTGAAACAAGACCCATGTGTACAAGAATAGTATTACTCTTGCTCTGGTTAGTAGCTAACTATTAGAAGTGACAACATACTGCTGCTATTGCAAATAAACAGAAGTCAGCGTGTCCAAAGAAGGACATTCCAGGAAAGAAGAAATATAGGCATTAGGACACTAATTCATATAACCATTAAGAGTCTTGAGAAAAACCTTACGTGATAAATAACGACTTTAAATAAAGCAATTATCTGCCACTGCACAGAACTTGGTCTCTCATTCCCGCGCTCTGAACTTACCACTCTTCCCGGGCAAATGCCTCTAACCCTTGTTTAAATCAAAACCCATCCTATTAATATTTCTTAGCATAACCGAGTTAATTTCCAATCACTCATAACTACCTTCTTATCTTTTATCAGTTCAAGCTCACACCAAAGAAAGAGCCCATTTTAAAGTATTTATCAAGTAAACACAAGTATAAGTGAACAAAAAAGGTCAAGCAAATGGAAACCAGAATAGTTTATGAAAATATCACTCCAAGTACAGGAGACCAAAGATAAACAACTTAAAAAAAAATTTTTTTTTTGTTTTTTTCTGCATTGGGTCTCCATTGCTGCGCGTGGGCTTTCTCTAGTTGCAGTGAGCGGGGGCTAATCTTCGTTGCGGTGCGTGGGCTTCTCATTGCAGTGGCTTTTCTTGTTGAAGAGCAAGGGTTCTAGGTGCTCAGGCTTCACTAGTAGTGGCTCACGGGCTCAGTAGTTGTGGTTCGTGGGCTCTAGAGCGCAGGCTCAGTAGTTGTGGCACACGGGCTTAGTTGCTCCGCAGCATGTGGAATCTTCCCGGACCAGGGATCAAACCCGTGTCCCCTGCATTGGCAGGCGGATTCTTAACCACTGCACCACCAGGGAAGTCCGAGCTACACAACTTTTAAAACATAGCTTTCCAGGAGCAACAGGGAACGAGAGTTACCAAGGGATACCAAAAAGGGCTACAAGTCCATCCTTATACTCTGGAAACAGAGATGCTGGGAAATGCGTTCTTGTGACTTTGTGGGTATTTATGCCTAAAGTGACCATTCAGGATGTAGCCCATAGCAGTGGTTCTCAATCTTGGCTACACATTAGATCAAGGTTTTAAAATCTTTTCATCTAGGCCACAACCCAGACCAGTTAATCAGAATTTCTGAGGTTGGGATCCAAGTGTGAGAATTGTTTAAAGGTCCTCAGCTGACTTAGTTGTCCAGCCATGATTGAGAATCACTGCGTTGAGAGAGAATAAGAATGGTGTACTCAAACATTTTGGTCTCAAGATTTTTCCACATTCCTTTTTTTTTTCTTTTTTAATTTTTGGCCGTGCCACGTGGCTTGCAGGATATTAGTCCCCAGACCAGGGATTGAACCTGGGCCCACGGAAGTGAAAGCGCCAAGTCCTAACCACTGGACGGCCAAGGAACTCCCAAGATCTTTCCACATTCTTAAAGATTATTGAGAACTCCAAAGAGCTTCTGTTTAGATGAGTTCTATATATTGATATTTTCTAAATTAGACATTAAAACTGAAATAAATTATCTATGAACTCATTTAAAATAATAATAAATTCATAATATGTTAGCATAAACAACAAATATTTATGAAAATAACTATATTTTCCCAAACCAAAATATTTAGTGACAAGAATGGCACTGTTTTACAATTTTGCAAATCTATGTAATGTCTGACTTAGGAGACGTATAGATACCCATGCCTGCTGCTGCCTTCACTCTATTTTAATATGCCACTTTGATAGAAATAGATGAAGAAAACCTGGTCTCCTTCAGATACATAGTTGGAAAAGGAAGCAGTATTTTAATTACTTTGCCAGACAACTGTGGATCTTCTTTGATACTTCATTAAAATTCAACAAGTGAAAGGATAGTTGCAGTGTGGAATCTGAACCCACATCAGTGAGCTTTTTGTACTTTGTTACATTAAAATCCTTTGGTAAATCTTACCATTTAAATTGATCTTTGACCCAGGCATGAGTTAGCAAAATTATGCTTCGTTCATTTGGAAAATATTGTCTCATTAATTACCCAGACCTTTTAAATATTGACACAGTTCATTATCAAAAAGTCAATTTATTTAAATAATATCATTCTGATCTGTATTATTTTAGGGCAGGCAGGCATTAGGATTGTGTTTCTTAGACTTCCAATATCTATATACTACTCGGGACACTGTCAGTGGATACGCAGATAATCAATTTTCGGAAATGCTTAAAACAAAAAGGTAAATATTAAAATAATATTTTGAAATTATTAAAATAATATTTAAAAAATAAAAACGTGAATGTTTTTAAAAATTCTTTTAGGGGATTTTTGAGCATTAAAGTTTGAAGGCCACTGAGTTGGAGTATTTCTAAACCTTGCCTTTCCCCTTTCCTATCTGCCAGTTTAAGGCTTTATAAAATAGTGCCAGTGCTGTGTGGGGTTTGGGGGGGGATTTGATTTTGTTTTGAGAACACATGACCTCTATTAGGATCTAGAAAGAGCAGAACTCTGCCCACTGGAAAGTTTCCTATTGCTCAGGCAGAGAACTCTGAGTCCATCATTCCAACTAGGTCTTTACTCATATATACCACCAAGGACAGAATAGAAAATCACAAGTTCACACACAAAAAGAAATAAGAATAATTTTTAAAAGCCTATTCTGGGCTCCAAGCACAGGACTCCCAGTCCTTTAAATTTCAATTCTAGAGCCAGCACGACAAGTCTCTCTTCTTTGGTCTTTACTAAGGAGAGATAAGTAGCTATAGCTAGAAATAACCAGATTAATCAAATTTTAAAGTACTTTTACTAAAAGGTCAGTCTTTATTATAATAGTTTCAGAAAATGATGATTAATAATTGGCTTTCGACACAAAGAGGCCCTAAATACTTTGTCCATTTTATTCAGCCTTCTCTTGACCTTCATTAGTACCTGGGGACAGGCAGTCTTTGTGGTACCAGATCTGTGGGGCCTGTATAGGGGAATAGGACTTCTTAGTGTCAGTGTCAGATAATGGCTGTTTGCCTGGTCACCTGAGAGGTTAGAAATTCACCATTGGAAATTAAATCAAGTATTTTAGACCCACAGACATTTGTCAGCCAGTTTCGTGGAAGTGTTCTATCCCTGACTTCAAGCTCTCTGGGATGCAAAAAAGGGATGGGAGGGGCTGGGGTAAGATAGTGGAGTAAAAGGAGAAGTCCAGTTTCTCCAAGGCCTTGGGTAGCTTGGACTGCCAGCTTGCCCAACAGCAGTCAAGAACCGTGCCTAGTTTACTTCTGTATCCACATTACTGAGTACACAAACTGGTTCAGAGTCAGGATTTCATCAGCTATGTTTATTTCTAACATATCTCAGCTCTGCATGTCACAGGCAATGTGTGTTATTCCAGATCCTCAGAACTTTGTAGCTCAAACTCTTAAATAATTGTTTGTGGGCATTTAAAAACTGCTTGAGAAATTTTTACAGGGTAAAATTTAACATTTTAACTATAATAAGTAATTAGCTCTTGAGATTTCCCCACAGAGTGATGATAATTTGTCTTAAATCTTTAATGTGGCACAAGAAAACAAATGTAAACATGAGTTAAAGATGGAAATGAGCTACCTAGAGATGAATGGAATCTCCTTCTCCAATGATATTTAATAATGGAACAATATTGAAACTCCCCAGGTTAGAGTAAAGAGGAATTCTGCCTATGGACAGTCATAATAGCTACCAATTATTGTGCCTTTGCTACTTGTCCAGTACTGTGCTATATCTGTATAATAATCCTATAAATACTCATATCCCTTTCACTGGGGAAGAAACAAGGTTAGAGAGGCTAAATGACCTGCCCATGGCCAGAGAACTGGTAACCGGTAGAGCAAAGATTCAAACCTAGATGTTAACACAGATGGGTTCCAGAAGAATCTCCAGCTGTGAGACTCAGTGGTTGTGTGCCAATCTCCCAGGAGCCACGAGAATGGCTTGCCCATAAATGGACTGTGTGGCAAAGAAGAGAGCTGGAATGAGCTGTGTGGGTGGCAACCTTGTGCAGCTGAGCCCTGCACAGTTCTGTGTGAGATTTTACTGCACTGTGAAACTCCAGCATCTTTTCCTGTGGGGATCACTATCTGATTCAGCACATTGATAGGCTTCTCACTGTTCAGCAATTCACTAAAAGCAAGTATAATATAAATGAGCCAAGCTTGGTTAAGTCCATCTATCATTTAAGATCAGTCCAATTTGACCCAAAAGTTTTTCAACTATTCAGTTGCCAGTTTAAAGAATAACTTTTGGAACAAGATTGAGAGGAGTGCAAAGCATTTTCCACATGAAGAAGTGCATGTCACAGCTGGGATTTCAATTCTATCTGTAAATTGCTTTTCAAAGAAATCCACAGTTAACATGTTCAATACACGTTTGATTTCTCAAAGTCTTAGAATGTAACTGTCATAGTTTTCTATGCCTCAGTCTATTCTTTGGACACAAAAGAAACTAATGAGATTCAGCTCCCCAAAGGCAGCTGTTATTGCCACAATGGTCGTAGTTATACCCTGTGACCCAAAATTCATCATTTAAAAATGTATAAACACTTCCTATAATCATAAGATATCAGGATCTACAGAAAATATCAGGTCAGCAAGTGTTATTTAAATGTAGATGGAAAAACCGGGCCTGATTCTAAGGTAGGAAAAGACCAATTAGCAGATGATTGAATCAGAAGGATCTATATTTGGTTTTCCAATACCTTGGCCATCGCAGTCTTGTTTTTTGCCCCATGGCAAGCCAGATCTAGTCAGTCACTCAATAAACTGAAATTTTGAATTGTTTTGAAACAATTAAAACAGAAGGAACACATTTTTTAAAAAACACACACAATGTATAAATCTGCAGTTGTCATTTGTTTCTTAGTCCTGATGGCAGCAGTCAGGGTCACATATGAATATGTCCAGTTCTATGTATGAAATTTATCTCAGAAAACTGGCCTAAGATTTGGCAGCTGTGGCACATGACTCCATAGCACTGCTCTAAAGCATTGCCATTTCCTACCCATATGACCACAGAAAAGTCACTTAACCTCTTAAATGAAGTATTTATATTACTGCAGGCAGTTGCCATGAGAATTATGTAGAATAATATACATGAAATACTTAACACCATTACTGGCACACAGTAAATGCTCAATAATGTATAATATTAATATATGTTATTAGACTTCATAGAAAATGAATATAAATCTGTAAATTCACAAGAGTGGTCATTAGAGTCAAATAGATCTTCTTTCAGATCTAAACTCTACTACTTCCTGGTGGTTTGACTTTGAGAATGTTACTTAATCTCTCTGAGTCTCACTTTTTAAATTCCAATTCTTCTTTGTGAAGAATTGAGTTCTTTTTTTAAAAAGCAACATGTTAGGAAGCATCCTATAGACGAAAGGCATGCTTAAATTATGCTACTTCTCAAATTTATGTCTCTTCCATGACCAAGGAAGGGGAGTACATGAAGTGGAGGTAACGTGAGGGGAAGTGAGAATACCATTCAAGTGCAGACTTGTATTGTTTTTAGATAATATTTAAAAACAATAACACAACTAACTCGAAGTGAAGTAGAAGATAGATGGGCCCCAGGCTGAGCAGCTGTAACCCATCTCCTGCTGACACTTGGAGATAAGATAACAGCAGCAACAGAGTCTTGATTGGGTAAAAGACAAAGCAACAACATTTTTCTCATTCTTGTGGTCAAGAGAATTTCCCAGCCCATACCTGCACAGAGACAGTCCTCAGGGGTCAAAGGAGGGAGGGGGCACCAGCCCATAATATGTCCTGCTAACCTCCTAGGAACCCTCACGCTGGAATCCATTTTGGCTGAAAGATGCACATACATATCAAGGAGTGCCCTGAGTCAAGACCAAATATGGGCAAAAGCAAGATGATTGGCCACAGACAATCCAGAAGACTGCCCCCATATAAGCAACCTAAGCCACCCCCATTCCATGCAATTCACTCTGAGTTAAACCATGTGTTCTTCCACATATACTTTGCCTCTAATACATGTTTTATCTGCTTCACAATCTCTGTCTCTTTGCTGAATTCTTTCTTCAAAGAAGACAAGGAACACGGTCCTGCTTCAAGCCACCATACCCCTTGCTCCCTGGCCCCAAGATCAAACATTTGTCTTCTTTTTATCATCACTATGGTTAGATGTGGGGTATAAATGGGCCACCAGATTTTGGCCTCTTAAGGATTTTATCATTCCAAGTTTTAAGCTTGCCCTTATTGGAAAGGGGCTATTTTATTTGATTAATACATTTCCTTCTCTCTTGTATTTAAAATCATATCATGTATAATATATGAAGGTAGTTTTTTAAGTTGACTGCTGAAATACTACCATTTCCTCATATAAAGACTTTTCCTTTGTACAGACTTTATATGAGCATTTTGTACTAGAATGAAGACATTAGAGACATGATGAGTCACAGCTTAACAAAACTGTCATCAAGAATAAGTTCAAAGCACTCTCAGACAACCAGTCAAGCAGTTAATGACTAAGAAAATCCCCTAGTTAATTTGTCAGTTGAAATCTCAGTAGTTAGGAGCTTCATAAAGTACATGGCCTGTATCCTACTCAACAAACTATCATCTAAAAATCCTGGAAATGGCTAATGGGTAGAAATACTCTCCCTCCCCTCTGGAATTGCTGCTTTCTGTGAAAGAGTATTCCTATCAATGCTCCAGTGACAAGGCTGATGAACAGCAGGTACAGAAAGACCAACAGCTTGCAGCCTGCTTATGGCCCCAGAGAGCCCCATGTGGTGCGGAAGGACATTACTGCCATCTTGGCCAGGGACCCATGCCAGAACATGTAAATGAATACATGTCCTATGCAGAATTGACTTCTGTGACTATTCTTACTGAACTCAAACTGCCAGAGAGTCAGAAACACAATTTGGGCATAAAATCACTTCTAGGAAGTTCACATGTATGATCTAAAATATTTCCAAGGGGTCATATTAATCCAGAGAACAATAAGAAATCTTCCCAAGATCTTCTGAGGGTAACATACACCTGATGCAAGGGAAGCAGAAGTTGTCCACCACCACTAGAAATAGGAACGGCCCTCATTGTTCAGAGGCCCTCAAGCCCTGGAGTTTGGACTCCTGCCTACAAATATTGAAACTGCTTCAACTTCAATGTATGAAGAGAAGAGGAAGGTATGGACAAACAATGGAGGGACAGATAGCAAATGGTCAGATATAAAATAATCTTTATATTCACAACCAAAGAAAGAGGAAAATGGGCATGGGAATGACAAAATGCTAAAATTCATCAATTACAGAATCTGAATTCTGTATACTTCATCTAAAACTATTTTCTTAATGTGCCACTGTTCTGGAGAAGCTCTCTGAGAAATTTGATCAGATAGTTACACCTCTCTCCTAGACTCCCAGAAAAGTAGGTCTGAAAGGGACTTATAAAGTTTCTAATCCAGTAGCTTCATCTTAGAAAACTAAAATCAGAGCACTAAGCTGCTTTCCCCAAGGTTATAAGCAGCGAGCATGACATCGAGCAGCGTCCATATTCCCAGGCCCCCAAAGCTGAAGAGCTTGCCGAGGCCTTCCTGCCACTGGCCCAGGTAGAAACAGTCTGCTTCAAACCCACCGAGGGTGATGGTCAGAGCCAGAGCAGTAGACCACTTATAACCGCCCGTCCAGTTGTAGTACAGCATTTTTGGAAAAGTACAGTTACCCAGGCAGTGGATGTGGTCCTGCACGGTGCAGTTGGCTGTGTAGCGCTGCCAATCAATTGCATTTTATTCTTCTCCGTAGAGATTTGTTATAAAGACCTGCCCTGCAGCCCCTGATTCTTCAGGGATTCTCACGCTAACTTCCTATGCTGAATTTCCCTCTTAGGCAACTCCCTAAACCTGCTCACAATCAATTACTCTTATGCTAAAATTTACCTGTCCTGTGCCTTATTCTCTCAAAGTCTCAGCAAACATTTGGCTGAAAGTCTGTTAAACCTATCTATATACACCAGAAGATTTCTTAACCTATCTGCACTTAGCTGACTCTCCAGTTTAAGTGGCACTGTCCATTCCCTCTTGTGCCCTCTGCATGTTGAGGACCTCCAGCTAGCCTACTAACGTGTGTGAGCATGCGTGGTATGTGTTTTGCAGTATGGTGTGTGTGCACACAGCATTTTTTTTTTTTTGACAGCAAATAGATAGGGGACAGTTGAGAATTTCTGTAATATCTTTCTGGTTTCACAGTAGTGATCTTACCAAAAGCATGAACACAAAGTAAAAGAGCTAATTTTTGTATACTCCTACTTCCTCTTCACACTTTGCAAAAGCTACTAAAAGCTAAAGTGTTAGAGACATAAAATTTGATTACTTTGTGATGGAATCTGTAAGCTCAGAAGGAAAGAAATTATAAGGGAGGGGAAACGAGTAGAAGAAATAGAGTCTTGCTGACCACTCATTGTCTTAACTAAGCATATCATCTGTTTGGAGCTATCTTTCAGTGATGCACCATGGTTTTTATATCTCCCTGGTTTTTTGACATTCTTTCTGTTTTTACCTTTGCTTTCATTAATTTTGTTACAAACATTTTTAATGTGTTGAATCCCAAACATTTTAATGTGTTGAATTGCTCCCAACACTTAATTCTTATTAGAATGATGAAAATGTTTTACCTTTCATTTCAATTCTCTGGATTTTATAAAGTACAAAACCTTTCTTATTTCTTGGGGGAATATTTCCTTCCAAGTCAAGAGAATGTAGGCTATTATTTTGAGGGAAAGTCAAGTTTTATTTCGGTAACCACCACATTGATCATGTTTCTAATTCTGTCTACCTGAGCACAAAGCAAATTAATCCTGTTCTTGGGATTACTGATAGATTGGAAGAAAATACAAAAACTGTCTCCTGAGAAGATATAACTTATTACAGTGCTGTCTTAAGATCATTTAATAAATTCAGAACCAACTACTTGTCACTGGCAAACCAACAGAACCAAACAGAAATATGAATACCATATCACCTAGATTTTAAGAAATGCTCTCTTTGACCATACACATGCATTTCCAGGACCCTATCCAGAATACAGTTGAAATCATTGATCTAGTCAGTATCAAAACTGGAACAACAATCTACGTACACCATATCCCAACCTAGTCCCCTTTCAACTGCATAATGCAACTTCCTCCTTTTTCAAAGTTTGTCCTCAAGGCACAAGACATCCACCAGATTTATCCAAGTTTAGTGAAACATCGAGTCAATTCAGTGAATCAAAATTATCTACACTGGTTGTTTGTGCAAATAGACTACCTGACTGACCAAACTCGTTGCTCCAATAACAGCTTATAGAAGTAGCTAGTGAATAAGAACTGGCAAGGTGGGTCTTTCATTGGCTGAACAGAAAGTATAGTACCTCAGGGACAGGAGATGCTCCTAGGCTGTCCTTTGGGACTTTTCACTCCTCTCTGAGCATCCAATGTCTTCTTTTTCAACTCCAGGTCAGTCTAGGCCCAATATATATACAAGGTAGGTAAATTAACCCTTTTTTTCCTATTTATTTTATATTAGACACTGCTGATTGAAAATAAAGTCTCCTCTGAGCAGGATTATGCATTCCTTTAGTTTTTCCTATTACATCAGCTGAGACACCTCACAGTCTGCGTGGAAACAGGGATATGAGTATGTGTGTGGTATCTTTTCCTCTGTATGCTCCCCCAGCAAGAAAGTCACAGGGATCATCCAGATTCCTGCTAAAGCTGGTAAATTATTCTGGGCTATTTGTCCATCTGAACTTGGGTGAACCAAGACGTGAACAGCAAAAAAGAGGAAACTTTACAAGTAGCCATTCAAAGGACTTGCCTTGTTTTACCAAAATTTATTACAGAACTGCCTTAACATCTTCAAATTGGAAACTAAAATCCATGGGGGACAATCTGTAGAACATAAATAAGGTCCCTTGAGCAGTTTCAAACTTTAAAACTCTTTCATTTTTATAGTCACCAGCTTATTGCTAGTGTAGCTTTTAGCTAAGTTTTGCAAACTATGCAAACCTCTCATCCTAGTCTAAGTAATTCTGCAACTTTTACTGATCCTGTTGAATGTGTGACTGATCACTGTAAGACCTTGTGCTTGGGAGCCAAACTCCCAAAGCAAGTTTCCCCAGGTTTTTGTTTGGCAAACCTTGAAGTAGTATGCAAATACCCAGGCATACAACTGGATATTTGGATTTCCTAGACCAGTATTTCTCAACATGTGGTTCACAGACCAACAATGTCAGAATCTCCAGATGTTATTTAAAATGAAGATTCCTGGGCTTCAGGCAAACTATGGCATCAAGATCTCTCCTGAGGGTAGAGGAGGGCAGAAACCCGCACCTTTAACAAGGACTATAAGCCACTGTGATAACTGACAGTTATATATGAGAACATATGTGTGTGTGTGTGTGTGTGTGTGTATATATATATATATATATATATATATATAAAATCAAGGAGAGGGTATTTTGATTGTGGGATGGGACCTTTGGAAATGTATTTTCAGGAAGGATTTCAGGCTTAGACCATGTGACCTGAAGCTCTGACCTTCAAGGTCCAATGTATCAGGTACTTAAACTCCTCTATTTCCCATTAAATCTAATGCCTTCTTTAGAAGAACACATGGCAGCCCTTGTTCAGATGAAATTTGAATAAAATCTGAAAATCTTAGAAAGTACATTATGACAAGTCTTTAGACATTCATCAATTTAACATGTAATTATCAAACACCCATCATGAGTAGCCATTGTTCTTGGCAAGAGAAATGTAGTAACAAACAAGAAAGATGATGTGTCAGCCCTCATGTAGCTTATATTGATACTTTAGTGAAGAAACAAATACACCCATATATATGTTCAGATTTTCACCACTGCTGTGGAATAAAGGAAAAGGATGATGACCTACAGAGTGAATCAGATGTAGGTGAGGGAAAGGGATTTAAATAGAACACTGAGATAAGGACCATCTGAGAGGTGTGACCTGAAGAATGAGGTAGCCAAACATTTCAGGCACAGGGAATGGTAAGCACAAAAGCTTAAAGAAATGGAAAGTAGGTCAGTGTAGCAAGAACCTTGGTGACCAAAGGGGAGAGTACGGGTAGACAAGTTTTGAAAATTAAGAATGTAAGGCAAAAAGATGACTAATGTGATGTTTGTAGTCATACTAGTGTATTATTTAACAAGTTGCCTAAGAATCATCTGACTCTTGGGGGTTGTAACTCACTATTTACCATTGATTAAAACCAGGGACTTTTTATCTCTGTAAAGGTATATATTAATTTACCAGAAACCGATAAACTGATTTCTTCCTGGTACAGCAAATAATCCCAAAGGCTATGATTTTATTTTTCTGTAGTATTTAACCCATGTTATATCTAACTTAGCATTATTATTCCAACTTTCTTTGCTTTTATTTTTCCACTGATCATTTTTCCACTGATACATTTGTGTCTTACATCCTTCTCTGAACCAACTTTTTATCTCACTGGTTTCCTCATTAATGAGTTAAATAATTGTTTGAAAATTATACTTTTGCAGTTGAGAGACAGGCAAGAGCTGCTCACATGGGGCCTTGTAGGCCCTGAAATGATTGCTGGGTGCCTTTTGGAGAATGGGTATGGAGGAGGAATGGCAGCAACAGAGAGACCACTAGAAGCCTACTGCAGTAGTCCGAGCAAGAGATAAAGTCAGGCAGAAGAGGGAAATTCTGTGGAGACAGAAAGAAACAGATAAAGTTGAGAATAAACTTTCAACCAGCTATTTAGTGAGGTTTTGATTTAATGGGACTCATGGTAATAGATAAATTTTGATATGTGAATAGTGGGGTAAAGGAGGGGAAATGTCAAGAAACAATTCTATTAGATCATGAAAATCTTAGGAGGGAAACCCAGAGTGTAAGGCCATTTTGTAGGACATGAAACAACACAGCTTGATAAGGATGAGAAATAAGGTTCTTGTTCTTTTCTTTTCAGTCTGTCCTACATGAGATACATGCCCAGATAAATTGATATAATAAAAATAAAACATAAGCTATATTTATAAAAATTTAAATTTGCAAAGAGTAGAAACAGTTTTAACACTTACTAAAGTTCAGTGTTAAAGCTACAAAGTAGACTTAAGTAGACATTATTAAATGCATGAGCAGGAAAATAATTAGGACTCCAGAGAATATGTAATAAAAAGCTCTTCATAGACTGGGAAGAAGTTTAGATAAGCAAGAAATCTATTTTACTAAATATGTTTAGGAAATGTTTAGGAAATGTATGAATATGTGACTCAGCATTTTCTCCTGGCCATGGTTTTTAGGAATAAATTTAGTGAAGGAATTGTGGAATTTTCCATTTATTTACCAAACTACTCGGAAATTCTATTTTATATGAGTTATAAAATCTCCACATCACTATCACAAAATTCATTTACTTTTCACTTGGGTCTCAATACAATCAAGCGATTTTCTTTTGTGTTCATTTCTTTTATCTAAGCAACCAATCGATCAGGTGTTTTTCATTCTACTACTTCAGTTTTACACTAGTACATTTTCTGACAGCAAAGCCATAGAGAGGTGGTTTTGAGAGTTAAGAGAGATTACTAAACTAACCTACCATATTAGAGGTACAACAAAAGAGAATTTACTCTCGTTGATAAATTAAATTTTGTCTTTAAAAGCATGCACGCCCCCGAATACCTGGAATATGACTTACAAATGAGAAGTCCTTGTTCAGATTAAGCTCCCATGCATTATACGTCAAAGTTAAAATATGCAATTGCAAATTACAAAGACATATTCTGTCTTTGTATATTGTGTCATTTTGGTACATGTAGT
Organism: Lagenorhynchus albirostris; assembly: GCF_949774975.1. Taxonomy (NCBI): domain Eukaryota; kingdom Metazoa; phylum Chordata; class Mammalia; order Artiodactyla; family Delphinidae; genus Lagenorhynchus; species Lagenorhynchus albirostris. The sequence goes on along the minus strand of NC_083097.1, from coordinate 93,092,267 downwards.
GGGGAAAGCATGAAAGAAAAAGAGCTCATATATCAACAGTATCACTGTTGTATAGTTATTGAACCTTCGTAAGCAGGAATCCCCAAGTGATTACTCAGTGCTGAAGGTCTGGATTTATCATATAAAGTATCCATCAAAACCAAGATGATGAAGGATAAGCAGCTTTGGAGTGATTAGCAGGTACAGGAGCACAAAACATAGGCGATTAAAAAAGCCAATGGGTTTTATTGATAAAGTCAACCTCAACTCTCAGCAAGGCAAAATACTCATTCAGTCAGCAACCCATTAAGCTGCTTGGAAAACTACTTCTCTGCTCCAGGTGAAAAATTAGCATGAGCTTGTAGATGATAGGACATTTAGCAAATTCATTCGTGAAGTTCAATAAGAAATATTTTCTTGAATTAAAAATCATTATTTCTTGAAAGAGACTAAATCAAGACAGTCCTATAATGAAGGGATAGGATTTTATTTCATCTAGAAAACCCCAAGTTCAGCTGAAAAATTATACTGAAGCTGCTATAGATTCACTTAAGAAGGAGTTGCATAAACAATACTAATCCAAGAACCTGCCTGTAATTCTTCCTGTTCCTTGATTCTGTGTGTGTGTCTGTCTGTCTGTCTGTCTTAGGGCAGCCAGATTTAGCAAGGAAAAATAGAGAATACCCAGTTAAACTTGAATTTCAGATAAACAACAAATAATTTTAGACATAGTAAAAATTATTTGTTGTTTATCTGAAATTCAAATTTAACTGGGTTTCCTGTATTTTGTCTGGCAACCTAGCATGCCTATGTATGTATGTCTCTGTTATTCAGTTTTCTTGTTATAACTACTGTTCTCAACACAGGAACAACTAATATTCACACAGATGACAGCCTTAGAATTATAGAATTTAGAGCAGGAAGAGACATAGACATAATATATTTTAATAATTTTATTCTATAGTTAAGTAAACTGAGACTCAAACAGATTAAAAGACTTGTCAAGATCCCCCAGCTAGTTTATATACAGAGAAGGAACTAGAATATAGTTGTCCTAGATTCCATTTCTTTCTCTTTCTAGTACCATGTATTTTCTCTCTTAAATCTGAACTACCAGTTGGTTTTTCAGTGACGAATTTTGGCCAAACTAATTACTTCATTAGACATACCTATTTATGCATCATTTTGTTTTCCGTATATGGGATGAAATACACACACACCCATATACATAAGCGAGAAGGAGAGTTTCAAGGCAACACATTATATAGAAAGAACATTTGTTGTTTGGGGCTCCCAACACCCAAAACTCGTTTTAGGGAAGGACCTTTTCCTCCACTGAATATAGTCTGACAGGGCTATTAATCAGGACACCCTTCCTAGCCAATGGGTAAGCACGTGACCGACTTAACAAGCTAAGCCAGTTGACAGTTTTCATTTCCCAGCCCCTGCTAGACATCAGTTTTAATTGTGAGGCAAGTAGCCAAAGGACTATTCCTCTACCCCTACCCTACCCAAGACAAAGAGATGGTTTCAGGTCATCTATTACAGTAGAAATGACTAAGCAAGACAATGGAACAGTTCATACTTCCAAGACCCTTTAGAGCTAATTAGTTCCTTCTATTTAAAGCCTGGTTCTTCAGCTCTTTCATAGTCTTCCAATAAACTACCTGTTTAGCTAATAGAAGCAGAGTTGGCTTCTGGCTTCTACTGCTTGCAACCAAGGAACTCTGACTGACACACAATATTTACATATTTCAAATAGAAACTGAATTGTAATGCTGACATGGAAAGAACTCCTAGTGTCATAGGCAATCCAAGAACTCTGAGATGTAAAAGAAAGAATACTGAGTCATTGAAAATTTAAAATACAGTCAGTCCCCTACATACGAAACTTCACGTTACAAACCTGCAAAGATGCAAACGTGCATCTGGTTCCAGCAAGTAACCAGAACCTGTGCCATCAACGTCAGGCATGAATGAAACTGCAGCTTGCCCTCTGTCTCCTAGTGCTGACGATCCTTCAGCTCTACTATCCCCACCCTCCCCTCCCTCCTCCAGTCAGTAACTCTTCTTGCTTGTTCACTCGATGCCAGCCCCCATATGCCAGCTGTGGTACTGTACTACTGCACTTTTCAAGGTACTCTACTGTAAGAGTAAAAATGTTTTATTTTTTGTGTTTGTTTTTTATGTATTATTTGGTGAAAACTGTTATAAACCTATTACAGTACGTACTATATAGCTGATTATGTTAGTTGGGTAGCTAGGCTAACTTTGTTGGACTTACAAACAAATTGGACTTATGAATGTGCTGTCAAAACGGAATTCATTCACATGTAGGGGACTTACTATATATACATTTTACTTGTGTGAGTGTAAAATTGGTCTGAAAAGCATGTTCAATTTCATAAAATCAAAATTCAAATTGTTATGTAGATTGTTATTAATAAACTTCCAAAGATCTAAATATAAAAACTGAAGTTATAAAGCTTGTAGAAGAAACATAGGAGAAAAGTGTTTTTACCTTGGGTTAGGCAAAGATTTATTGAAAAGTCACAACAAGCATGAACCATATAAAGAAAACATTGATAAACTGTACTTCATCAAAACTGAAAACTTTTGCTCTTCAAAAGATACTGTTCAGGAAGTGGAAAGACAAGCCACAAACCACAGACTGGGAGTAAAACTTTGTTAAAAAAAATCTGATTTAAAACTTGTAGCCAGAATTTTTAACAAAAAAACTTCTCACAACTCAATAATTTAAAAAAAACAATAAAAATGAGCAAAAGATTTGAACAGACACTTCACCAAAGGAGATACATAGATGGCAAATAAGCATATGTAAAAATGTTCATTCCTAGCTATTAGAGAAATGAAAATTAGAAACAAAATGGAAAAAAACTCACAACCAAAAGGAACCTAAGGATTCATGACAACTTAATTTGGTTTTCTAGATAGCATCCTAGAATCTGGGAAACATTAAGGAAATCTAAATAAAGTATGGACTTTAATAAATGATAATGAATCAATATTGGTTCATTATTATAACAAATATGCTATCTTAAAGTAAGATGTCATTAATAGGGAAAACTGGGTGCAGGGTATATGGAAACTTCCTGCATTTCAATAAATCAAAATCTTTTAGTAAATCAAAAACTGTTCTAAAAAATAAAGCCTATTACACACACACGCACACACACATGCACACACACCTATTAATGGCTAAAATTAAAAAGGGTGACTATAGCAAGTGTTGACGAGGAGTGGAGTTATTAGCACTCTCATATACTGCTGGCAGGGATGTAAAATAGTACACTTTTTAAAACAGTTTGACAAAGCAAATATCTAATTTAAAAATATAAACTTTTATCCAGAATATATTTTTTAAAACTCTTACAATTCAATAGTAAGAAAACAATGCCTGAAAAGTGGACAGAAGATTTGAACAAATACTTTACCAAAGAAGGTATACAAATGTCAATAAACACATGAAAAGATAATGAACATCATTACGCATTAGGAAAACACAAATTAATAACCACAATAAAATATTACTACACCTCTAAAATGGCTAAATTTGAAAAGACTTATGATACCAATCACTGGTGAGGGTACAGAGCAACTAGAACTCTCACATATTGTTGGTGGAAGTGCAAAATAGAATAATAGTATAGCCCATTTGGAAAACATACGGATGACTAATAGCCAGAACCTGGAAACAACCCAAATGTGTATTAACGAATGGATTGAATGGATAAACAAATTGTAGTACACCATATAACGAGATTTTACTCATAAATAAAGGAATGAACTATTGATACATGCAAAAATGTAAATGAATCTCAAAACCATTATGCTAAGTAAAAGAAGCTGGACAATAAAGTGATATACTATATATTTTGTCTACATGACATTCTGAATAAAGCAAAACCATAGGATGGAAATCAGAGGCTGAAGGATAGGAGAGGAGATTGACTGCAAAGGGGCATGAGTCACTTTTTGTTCTGATGAAAATGTTATATATCTTGACTATAGTGGTAGTTACACATTTAACAAAACTCACCAAACTATCCACATGAGAAGAATAAATTTTATTTTATGTGAAGAATACCACTAAATACCTTTTAAAAAATTGAGGCAAACATTACAAAGAAAAAACAAAACACAGTTCCAGGAGAGATATTAAAAGGAATCTGGCAGGGGCTTCCCTGGTGGCGCAGTGGTTGAGAGTCCGCCTGCCAATGCAGGGGACACGGGTTCGTGCCCCGGTCCGGGAGGATCCCACATGCCGCAGAGCAGCTGCGCCCGTGAGCCATGGCCGCTGAGCCTGTGCATCCGGAGCCTGTGCTCCGCAGCAGGAGAGGCCACAACAGTGAGAGGCCCGCGTACCGCAAAAAAAAAAAAAAAAAAAAAGGAATCTGACATATGTTAGTGAAAACGTAAAGGCTTTCCCAAGGTACTAAAGCTGAAGGACTTTTAAAGATTAATAGAAATTTATGTAGTAAAGGAGAGACATGACAGGTGTACACAGAGAGTGTTCCAAATAGAGAGTGCAATATGTACAGAGGATTGATGGTAGCAAGAAACATTGCACACCCTGATCTGGGGAAATGACAGTAAGCTATAGTAGCTGGGCATAGAAAGCAGTCCTAGACAAAGACACAGACAAAATTTCACAGCATCAGGTATAAAAGATGGGGCATAGGTTTCCAGCTTACTGAACTGAATGGACAATGGTACATCTCCTAATGCAGGGACAGCAGCTTTGCAAAAGAAGATCACGAGTTTGTTCTTGTATATGTTGAATAAAAGGTTCCTCCAGGTGCTACAAATACGACAAGTAAGGCAATTGGAGAGTTGAGGTTAAACCATATAAAATTTCTAATATTCAACCACCTTGACCTATAAAAGGCAACTCATATGTTTGGATCTAGTAAGTTCCTAGAGTTCCTATCCAACCAAGAGTGATATTATTGCTTTCATTCTTTCTAAATAGCAAACACTAACTATTCTTCAAGCAAAATTATTATAACAACCACACTTCATAATATAGAGCCATTTATGAAGAATATATAAGTTTCAAAGTTCCATATGATATAAAATACACTTTATGCATCATATATTTTTGGCAGTAGTTATTAATCATTTTCTTTCAAAAGAAATTAAAGTAATTATGATCCACCACAGAAGATGATATAAATAACTAAAGTCATTTAGAAAAGAAGCAATTCACCTTTGGACATCTGCCGAAAAATGATTCAGGTATGACTCACAGTTGCTCCTCTGAGATCAGTTAACTGCTTCTACAAGTCAAACTCCAGCATCTGTAAACTCAAATAATCTATCAAATTCTTTCTGTTGTAATATTTCACCAATTACCAATTGTAAAATTTTACCAATTACTATTCAATTGTAGGTAGGCAAATGCAATCTAATCACCAACTCCATAACAGGAATAGGTTTCAAGAGATAACAAATAGGCTCCTGATCAAGATGAAAAAGTATAAAAAAGAATGTGTGTATATGTGTGTGTGTGCATGTGTGTATGTATAACTGAATGACTTTGCTGTACAGCAGAAATTAACACAACATTGTCAGTCAACTATACTTCAATTAAAAAAAAAATGGAAGAGTAGGAAGAGCCTGAGCTTACCTTCTGCCATGGACACACCAAACTACAACTACATATGGAACAACTATCTCTGTGAATGACCTGAAGACTACCAAAACAGTTCTACATCTAAGGATATAAAGAAAAGGCTACACTGAGATGGGTAGGAGCAGGCAGAGATGCGGTCTAGTTTGAACCTACACCCCCAATGTGGTGACCCACAAGCAGGAGGGATATCACAACCTTGGAGGTTCCCACTGAGGAGCGAGGGTTCTGATCCCCACCTCAGGCTCCCAGCTCAGGGGACCTGCACCAGGAAGATGAGCCCCCATAATGTCTAGCTTTGAAAACCAGCAGAGCTTACCTCCGGGAGAGCTGGAGAGCTAGGGAAAAGGAAGATTCTGCTCTTAAAGAGCTCCCACACAAACTCACTTGCTCTCAGTCTGAGCACAGATGCAGCCTGGGTCATATGAGGAGGAGAGATTCATTGCTTAATTTTAGGCCATGTGTTAGAGGCTCAGGGATCCGGTGGAACTTTCTCCAGGGACAGAAGCACCAGCAAGAACATTTTATTTTTCCTTTTTTACTCTCCTTCCACCTAGATGGCCTGGGTCTGGCAGACATTTTTTTTTTAAACTTTCCACCAACCTAGCTAATACCTTGCAACCCACCCTGGTGTTCTTCTGAATACCAACCATGCTTAACCCATCCACCTGGGCTAACCCCTCCAAAGAAACTCCCACCCAGCCCCACCCAGCAGGCCATCTCAGCCAGCACCAGTGACGCTCCAAACCCTGCTCTGCCCCATCCAGCAGGTGGCCCTGGCCAGCACCAGCACCCCCTCCAAAATGGCTTCCATTCCTAGGGTCCAGCCTTGCACACCAGCTCACCTACAACAGTTGCAGCCAGACCTCACAGCCAGTCACACTGAGCGACAGCCTTGTGCATCAGTGGACCTATAGTAGTCTTGGCCAGACCTCATAGATAGTCAGGCTGAGGACGAGTGCCCACCAGGATATCCACAGCAGTTGCATGCAAGCTTCAAAGCCAGCCAACCTGGGGGCCAATCCTGTCTAGCAGCAGCAATCATGGCCCAACCATAAAAGGTGTGTGCATGCAGCCTACACAGAGTATACACCTGAAGACCTGGCTTTAATAATGAGGGGGGATTGCACCATTGGGCCCCACTAGACACCATCTACATAAGGCCATTCTTTCAAAACCTGGAGATGTAGCTGATGTACCTAATACATAGAAACAAAAACAGAGAGTTAGACAAACTGAGGAAACAAAGGAATACCATTTAACAAAAGAATAAGATGAAACCTCAGAAAAAGAACTAAATGAACTAGAGATTACCAGAAAAAGAGTTCTAAGTAATAGTCATAATGATGCTTACCAAATTTGGGAAAAAAATGGATGAACTCAGTGAGAACTTCAACAAAGAGATAGAAAATATAAAAAAGAACCAATCAGAACTGAGGAATATAATTACTGAAATGAAAAATATACTAGAGGGCATGAATAGCAGATTAGAGATGCAGAAGAAAGGATCAGTGATCTAGAAGAAAGGGTTGTAGAAATCACCTAACTGGAAGAAAATAAAAGAAAAAAGAATTTTTAAAAAATGAGGGTAGTTTAAGGGACCTCTGGGCCAACATAACATTCACATTATAGGGGTCCTAGAAGGAGAAGAATTAGAAAAAGGGACAGAAAACCTACTTGAAGAAATGAAAGCTGAAAATTTCCTGGTGAAGGAAACAGACATCCAGGTCCAGGAACCAAAGAGAGCTCCAAACAAGGGGAAACCACAAGGACCCATACCAAGACACATTTAAATTAATATTTCAAAAGTTGAAGATAAAGAAAGAATCTTAAAAGCAGCAAGAGAAAAATAGCTAGTTACATACAAGGGAACCCCCATAAGACTACCAGCTGATTTTTCAGCAGAAACTCTATAGGCCAAGAAGGACTGTCACAATATTCAAAGTGCTAAATGAAATAAACCCTTACAACTAAGAATACTACACCCAACAAAGTTATCATTCATAACTGAAGAAGAGAATTTCCCAGACAAGCAAAAGTTAAAGGAGTTCATCACTAATAAACCGGTCTTACAAGATATGTTAATGGCACTTCTTTAAATGGAAAAGAAAAGGCCATAACTAGAAGCAAGAAAATTGTGAAAGAAAATAATCTCACTGGTAAAGGCAAACATATAGTGAAGATAGTAGTAAAATCATCTATATCTAAAATAATTAGTCAAGCAATACACAAAGTAAAAATATGACATCAAAAACATAAAACATAGCAGGGGGTAGTAAAACTACAGTGCTTTTACAATGAGCTCAAACTTAAGTGATCATCAACTTAAACAGACTGGTATACACATACGTTATTCTATATAAACCTTATGGTAAGAGAGAAGAAAAAAGGAGCAGAAAAGAACTATAAAAACAAGAAAACAATTAACAAAATGGCAATAAGTGCATGCCCAGCAATAATTACCTTAAATATAAATGGACTAAATGCTCTAATCAAAAGACATAAGGTATCTGAATGGATTAAAAAAAAAAGACCCATCTATATGCTGCCTACAAGAGACTCACTTCTGATCTAAAGCTACACACAGACTGAGAGTGAAAGGATGAAAAAAATATTCCACGCAAATGAAAATGAAAAAGCTGGATAGGAATACTTATATCAGACAAAATAGACTTTAAAACAAAGACTGTAACAACAGACAAAGGCATCACATAATGATAAAGGGATCAATACAATAAGAGGATATAAAACTTGTACCATAAGCCCCCTACATATGAATGAGTTCTGTTCCAAGAGCGCATTTGTAAGTCCAATTTGTTTGTAAGTCCAACAAAGTTAGCCTAGGTACCCAACTAACACAATCGGCTATACAGTATTGTACTGTAAAAGGTTTATAATACTTTTCACACAAATAATACATAAAAAACAAACACACAAAATAAAGAAAACATTTTTAATCTTACAGTACAGTACCTTGAAAAGTACAGTAGTACAGTACAACAGCTGGCACTTCTTAGCAGTACCAGCTACATCACTGCTGCTTTTATGCTTGCCTCTGGACATCCTGGGCTTGAAATAAAAATACTGTACTACTGTACTCTATACAGTACTGTAAAGTACACAAAAGCACAACCACTTGTAGAGGATGCATGCACGTGACAATGTACGCCAGACTCGTGAACTAACTTAAGTGATTGGACATACAAATGCACGTTCACATCTTTGAAAGTTCACAACTTGAAGGTTCATATGTAGGGGACTTACTGTAAATATCTATGCACCCAACATAAGAGCTCCCAAATACACAAAGTAAATATTAGCAGACATAAAGGGAGAAATTGACAGTAATACAATAATATTGAATAGTAAGGGACTTTAATATCCTACTATATCAATGGATAGATCATCCAGACAGAAAATCAGTAAAGAAATATTGGCTTTAAATGACACATTAAGCCTGATGGACTTAACAGATATACCATTGACCCTTGAAGAACATGTGGTTGAACTGTATGGGTCCACTTCTCTTTGGATTTATTTCACTACATAAATACTACAGTACTACACAATCTGTGGTTCGTTGAATCTGTGGATGTGGAAATGAAGATATGGCAAGGGGATTGCAAAGTTATACAAGAGGGTCGGTGCCTTTAACACCTGTTGTTCAAGGGTGAACCATATATAGAACATTCCACCCCAAAACAGAAGAATACACATTTTTTCAAGTACACATGGAACATTCCCCAGGATAGATGGCATGTTAGGTCACAAAACAAGTTGCAGTAAATTTAAGAAGATTAAAATAATATCAATCATATTTTCTGATGAAAACAGTATGAAACTAGAAATCAATTACATGAAGAAAACTGGAAAAACACAAATACATGAAGGTTAAACAATATACTTTTAAACAACCAATGGGTCACTGAAGAAATCAAAGAGGAAATAAGAAAACACCTGAAATGAAAGAAAATGGAAACACAATGTTTCAAAATCTACGGGATGCAGCAAAAATAAATCTAAGAGGAAGTTTATAGCAATACAGGCCTAACTCAGAAAACAAGAAAAATCTCAGTTAAACAACTAAACTTACACCTAAAGGAACAATTTAAAGAAAAACAAATAAAGCCCAAAAAGAGTAGAAGGAAGAAAATAATAAAGATGAAAGCAGAAATAAATATAATAGAGACTAAAAAAACAGAGACTAAAAAAATTAATGAAACTGAGAGCTGGTCCTTTAAAAAGATAAACAAAATTGATATACCTTTGGCCAGACTCATCAAGAAAAAAAGAAAAAGGTCCAAATAAATAAAATCAGAAATGAAAGAGGAGAAATTACAATTGACCCCACAGAAATACAAAGGATCATAAGAGATTATGACAAACAACTATATATCAACAAATTGGACAACCTAGAAGGACTGTATGAATTCCTAGAAACAGACAACCTTCAACAACTAAATCAGGAAGAGACAGAAAATCTGAACACATGAATCAGTAGTAATGAAGTTGAATCAGTAATAAAAACCAACTCCCAACAAACAACAGCTCACATGTAAATTCTACCAAACATTTAAAGAAGAGCTAATACCTATCCTTCTCAAACTTGTCCAAAAAGTTGAAGAAAAAGGAATGCTTCCAAACTCATTCTAGGAGGCCAGCATTATCCTGATACTAAAAGCAGACAAAAACACTACAAAAAAAGAAATTTTCAGTCTAATATCCCTGATGAACATATATGTAAAAATCCTCAACAAATTATTAACAATCAAATTCAACAATACATTAAAAGGATCATACACCATGAGCAAGTGGGATTCATCTCAGGAATGCAAGGATGGTTCACCATCTGCAAATCAATCAATGTGATACTCCACATTAAGAAAACGAGAAGGATAACAATCATATGATCATACCAATGATAAAGAAAAAGCATTTGAAAAAATTCAATATCCATTTATGATCAAAACTCTCAATAAAGTGGATATAGCGGAAACACACCTCAACATAATAAAGGCCATATATTACAAACCCATAACTAACATAATATTCTTTTCTTAGATGAAAGCTTTTCATCTAAGATCAGGAACAAGACAAGGACGCCCACTCTCGTCACTCTTATTCAACATAGTATTGGAAGTCCTAGCCACAGCAATCAGATGAGAAAAAGAGATAACAAGCATCCAAATTGGCAAGGAAGAAGTAAAACTCACTACTTGCAGATGACATGATACTATATATAGAAAACCCTAAAAACTCAACCAAAAAAAACCTATTAGAACTAATAAATGAAATCAGTAAAGTTGCAGGGTACAAAATCAGTATACAAAAATGTGTTGCATTTCTATACACTAATAATAAACTACCAGAAAGAGAAATTAAGAAAATGATCCCACTTACAACTGCATCAAAAAGAATAAAATATCTAGGAATAAATCTAACTAAGAAGATAAAAGATCTATACTCAAAAAATGATAAGACAGATGAAAGACACTGAAGACACCACAAAGAGATGGACAGATACACCATGTTTATGGATTAGAAGAAGTAATATTGTTAAAAATGACTGTACTCTCAAAGGCAATCTACAGAGTCAATACAACCCCTATTAAAATACCAATGGCATTTTTCACAAAACTGGAACAAATAATCCTAAAATTTGATTGGAAACACAAAAGATCCCAGATAGGCAAAGCAATCTTAAGAAAGAAGAAGAAAGCTGGAAGTATCATATGCCCTGATTTCAAATTATACTATAAAGCTATAGTAATCAAAACTCCATGCTACTGGCATAAAAACAGACTCATAGATCAAAGGAACAGAATAGAGAGCCTAGAAATGAATGCATACTTATTTGGTCAATTAATTTACAACAAAGGAGCCAAGGATATACAGTAGAAAAAAGACAGTCTCTTCAATGAATGGTGTTGGGAAAACTGGGCAGCAAAATGCAAAAGAATGAAATTGGACCATATACAAAAATTAGCTCAAGGGCTTCCCTGGTGGTGCAGTGGTTGAGAGTCCACTTGCCAATGCAGGGGACACGGGTTCGTGCCCCGGTCCGGGAGGATCCCACATGCCACGGAGCGGCTGGGCCCATGAGCCGTGGCCGCTGAGCCTGCGCATCCGGAGCCTGTGCTCCGCAACGGGAGAGGCCACAACAGTTAGAGGCCTGCATACCACAAAGAAAAAAGAAAACAAAAATTAGCTCAAAATGGATTAAATATTTAAATATAAGAGCTGAAACCATAAAATTCCTATAAGAAAACATAGGTAGTGTGCTTGTTGACATCAGTCTTAGCAATATTTTTTTGGCTCTCTCCACAGGCCAGGGAAACAAAAGCAAAAATAATAAATGGAACTACACCAAACTAAAAAAGCTTTGCACAATGAAAGAAACCATCAACAAGATAAAAAAGCAACCAGCTGAATGGGAGAATATATTTGCAAATGATATATCATATGAGGGGTTAATATCCAAAATATATAAAGAACTCATGCAACTCAATACAAAAAAATAAACAGTCCAATTTAAAAATGGCAGGGACTGTGTAGGTATTTTTCCAATGAAGACATTCAGATGGCCAACACATGAAAAGATGCTCAACATCACTAATCATCAGGGAAATGCAAATCAAAACCACAATGAGATGTCTCCTCACATCTGTCAGAACTGCTATTATCAAAAAGATAAGAAAATAACAAGTGTTAGCAAGGACGTGGAAAAGGGAACCCACATATACACTGTTGGTGGGAATGTAAATTGGTGCAGCCACTATGGAAAACACTACGGAGGATCCTCAATGAGTTAAAAATGGAACTACCATAGATCCAGCAGTTCTGTTTCTGGGTATCCAAAGAAAACAAAAACACTAATTAGCAAAGATATATGCACCCCCAAGTTCACTGCAGTATTATTTACAACAGCCAAGATACAGAAGCAACCCAAGTGTCCATGAATGGATGAATGGATAAAGAATATGTGGTTATATATACAATGGAATATTTACTCAGTCATAAAAAACAACGAAATCTATCTTGCCAATAGCAACAGCATGGATGGACCTAGAGGGTATTATGCTAAGTGAAATAAGTCAGACAAAGAAAGACAAATACCACGTGATCTCACTTATACGTGAAATCTAAAAAACAAGCAAACGAACAGAACAGAAACAGACTCATAGAACAAACTGGTGGTTGCTGGAGGGAGGCAGCCTGGGGGTTTGGGTGAAATAGGTCAAAGAGAATAAGAGGTATAAACCTACAGTTATTAAATAAATAAGTCATGGGATGTAATGTGCACTAAAGCAATATAGTCAATAATATTCCAATAACTTTGCATGGTGACAGATGACTACTACACTTATTGTGGTGGTCATTTGCAATGTATATAAATGTCGAATCACTGTTGTACACCTGAAACTAATATAGTATTATACGTAAGCTATACTTAAAAAAAAAAGCAAAAAAAGAGAGACTATTAAAAAGGGAAAAACAAATATGTTAGCATGACATTTGATCTGTAAATATGCCATTTTCATTATATTGTCAAAGATGAGGAAAATATTACAAGTCACATTTGAAAAATCAGATTCATTTGTGTTGTAATATTTTTTCTTTCTCTATCTCCCACAACTATTGTGCTTCAAATCATTGCAAATTTAGAGTTAAAACTGTCTATAGGTGCCAATCTATAAAACCTAGTGTAACCAGCAACTTTCATTTGAGTCTTACTTGAGATCATTTACCTTAAACATCATTAGAAACTATTTTCATACTACATCAGGGAAGACTTTCAAATTTCTCTGAGAAATAAGTTTTCTATCTGCTATTCTATAAGCAACAAGTAGAATTATCACACCAAAGAAATAGTAATACTACATAATTTAGCTATAACTTGCTATTATGTTCAGCAATTATATATTTCACATAGAACAAGAACTGGAAATCTGGTTATCTGGGTTCTGTCTCTGCCCAGAGTGGCTTTATATATTGATACATTTCACACCCCCAATAAACTAGTTAATTAAAGGTTAGCTAACATCTATATTTCCTTCCATTTCAAAAACTCCATGACATTCTGAAAGGCTGCAAAAACAGGAAAATATAAACTTGAAATGATTATATTAGTACTGCTTTTCTATAACTTTTCTGCCAAAGTGACTCCAATGGCAAAGATGAAGGTACACGTTTCTCCTTAACCACCTCATGGGCTGGTCTGGGGCATAGCTTGAGGCAGCTGTCTGAAGCAGGATTTTTTAAAATTTCTAGATCTATCTTTAAATCCATTCCCCATTGCATTCCATAATATATCTATATTGCATTTAATATAAAAATAATGTGTCTTCTAAAACTTAAAACACAAATTCACACTCTAGCAAGGTCTATTATGTTTATTGAATGACATTGAATATACCCCATAGACCACCTTATAATCCATAGCCTGTTTTGAGAAATATATACAAGCAGCAGAGAAAAGGTGTCTATGCCAGGAGTGACACGTCAAGTGTTATGAGGCCAGGCAGGAAACACGATGAGTGGTATAGGGCAGTAGTGCAGTAGGCTGTGGTGGGGCCCACGGCAATCTTTGGATAATCTAAAGGAACAGTTAGTACTCAGCTTCAACCAGTCTGTTGCCCAGTGTGACCAAATATTCTGATTCATCAAGGCAGGTGAAAAGACGAATTTTATATGAAATTTCTCCTCTTTGTAAAACGTAATGCATACAAAATAAAACAGGTTAGATGGCCAGATTCAGTTCAAATTCGGCCTGGTTTTGAGTCCTCAATTCTAAAGCCTGCTTCAGGAAATGAGTTCAGTTACACAGGCGAGAGAGCGTCTCTGTGGAGGATGAAGTAGAAAACCATTTTCAAAGGGTCAGAGTGAAGGCTATGGACTTTTGAGGGCAACAGTGGAATTTTCTTCCTTTCAGTTAGATCATTAAAAGCAGAAAAGACATCAATTTTTCACAATCATCATGGGTAGCTTAGCCTGGAGGCAGAAGGCTGCATCAGACAGACCCTAGAAACTGACTTCCAGGTTGATGAGAAAGCTGTGCATTTTATGTTTGCATTTAACCTTGGAATAATGACAACGTATCTGAAAACCAGGTCAAAAAGCTATGGCATATAAATGAAATACACTTAAAACCACATGAGTATAACATACACCAAGCTATGGTCCGTATAGCAAACTATGGTATGGGTGCTTCAATGTTTTCAATCATGTGAGAAAGAAAGCAAAGGAGCAACCAGAGACATTCAGAAGCTGGTCTGGTACCCACAGCAAGTCCATATTATTCTTTTATTGAACATTAACAATCTCAGAGTATACTAACCTCAGACAAGATTACTCTGAGACTATGGATTAAATGAGATAAAACTAGGTCACTATATAATTTTTTCTAAGCAGAGACAAAAATCAAGGTCACTGTGCCACCCACAAAATGCCAAACACCCCTGTTTCTTGGTTAAGATGAGTGATGGCTATCTTACCAGATAGATCTCTATGCTCATTCCATTCCCCCCTTTCTATAGATAAGATTTAGATACCCAATCATAGAATTGCCCCTGCTTTCTGATAGCCAGCTTACAGAAAAGCCCAGCTTTCTCAGACCCTCTCCCAAACCCTAGAACATCCTCTTACTAAGACACCAATAGTTCTCCATGGTGTGTGCTCTCCATTGTCACTATGGGTAATGAACTCAACTCATTTCATCACAGTTGTGTTCCTGCTGGCCTTTGGCTGAAGGGCATTGACGCATGTGAACAATCAGAATGGTTTAACACACAATGAATCATTCAGGTCAAAAGGAGATGACCTTGAAGGTAGCTGAAATGATTCTGCCCAGCATAACTCACTTTCCCTGCCAGGTCATGTCCTACTTCATTCTATTCTGTTCCTTTCATGTACTTGATTAGGCAATTTTTTCTGTCTCTGATGAATGCAGAGGGTTTGCAGGCTTTCCTGAGATTCATTATTCAGACAGCAAATAAGCAGTGTCTACACATTTATGTGACCTTACTCAAAAAGCCAATGAAGTATAAACATTCCTCTTAAAATGATCAAATTGAAAGTAAATATAGTGTTGTGAGGGAAACGGACTTTGAGGAAGGCAATGTGTGATTTTATGTTTTTTACATTCTCTTTTAGTTGCACAAAAGAGAAGCAATTAAATTCCAAAATGCTATTAAGCATGGAATTTAACAAGAAAATATATTCTGCTTTGTGTGACTTCAGAAGACAAATGGAGTCATGTCTAGCACAGGATGTAGTCTGGCAAATTTGTAGACACAAGGAAATGATTATATTCAGTTTGGGTAAATGAGTGTTAAGGCAGTGAAATGTAAAACCAGGACAGCCAATATTATTAGATGCCTGCAGCGTTTCCTTGACATTAATTCTGATGACAATACAGAGACAGGTATGTAGACATTTACTTCCAATTTGAAATAATATCAGAATTGTTAAACATTTATTATGAATTTGAAAACAAATATAAAGATAAAAAGAAAACAATGACACATAATCCTGGTGATCTAGTAAATGTAACATATCAATATATGCACCTAAGAAATACAAAACAAAACAGAAAGTTACAAGTAAAATGTCTACTCTTCCTTTTGTTTCCAAACTGTTTCCCTCAATATAACCATTGTTGTTAATTTCTATATATCCTTTGAAAATGAGATATTTCAATGAGACATCACCACACTTCTTAGAAGAGTTTTCTAATAAACTTATTAGAAGAGCTTTAAAAAATGCAGTATAACTGAATGCTGGTGACTACAGAGAAACCGAAACTCTCACACATTGCTGGTCAGAATATAAAATGGTACAGCCACTCTGGAAAATTGTTTGGCGGTTTCTTATAAATTTAAATATGTACTAACTATATGACCCAGAAATCACACTCTTGGGCATTTAACCCAAACAAATGGAAACTTGTATTAACACACACACACACCAAAACCTGTGTGTAAATGTTCGTGGAAGTTTTATTTATAAAACCAAAAATTGCAAACAACCCAAATGTCCTTGGGTGAATGGTTAAGCAAATTCTGGTACATCCATATAATGGAACGTACTCATCAATAAAAAAGAACAAACTATTTATATATACAACAAACAGAATTGTTCTCAAGGGAGGGCCTTATGCTTAGTAAAAATTAGCCTCAAAAGTAATTCTATTTAAATAACACCTTCAAAATTATAAAACTCTAGGCTAACAACTTATTAGTGGTTGTCAGAGTAGGTGGGGAATAGGATAGCAGAAAGGAGTTCCTTTGAGCTGATGGAACAATTCTTAATTGTGGTGGTAGCTACACAACTCTATATATGGGATAAAATTGCATAGAATCACACACACACACACACACACACACACACAGGAATGTATGGAAAAACAGTGCAAACTGAATAAGATCTGTAGTATTACAACAATGTCAATTTTGTGATATTGTACTATGGTTAGACAAGATATTACTTTTTGGCGATGCTAGATGAAAAGTAGGCAGGTCTTTCTATAGTATTTTTGCAACCTCCTGTGGGTCTACAATGATTTCAATATAAAAAATTTTTTTTAAGTTACATATATTCTTTTGGCTACAAGTAGCAGAAAATTCTAATTCAATTGGCTTAAAAAATAGGAATATCTTACTGTCTCATCCAACAAGAAGTATGGAGATGGGTTAGCCCTGGGACTAATTAATTAAGTGCCCATTAGCATCATCCAGGACCCAGGATTTTTCCTTACTTCTGCCCTGTCATCATTAGCACATAAGCTTGGTCCTTAGGCTAGCCTGTATCATGGCCCCGAGAAGGCTATCAAAGTTAAAAGTTATCACATCCAGTAGTAGAGGGATAATTTCCTATTAGTGTCTCTTTTAATCACAGAGGCAAACATTTTCCAGAAGCCCTCCTGCTAACTCTCTCTCATGTCTGATTGGCACGGTCACATGCCAACTCCGGAAGCAAATGCTGGGGCTAGGGGAGCTAGAGGGAGTGTCAGGGTTGGGGAAGTGTAAGCAGGGATGGAACCACCATGATTGATGTAGACCAACCATGATCCACTCCAGGGGTTTCAAAAGAAGATGAATGTCTACAACTAAGAGTTAAATATATTAATGCATGTGCACACAATAATATACCACACAGCCATAAAAATGAACTAGATATTTATGGGATGATATAAAAAATTCTCAAAAATATAATATAAAATGAAAGAAATAAGGTACAGAAGCATATATATATAACATAATGCTTATTGGGCAAATTTTTCAAAAGGATAGCAAACAACATTCATGTTATGAACTGAATGCTTGAGTCCCCTCCAAACTCACATTGAAATTCTAAGCCCCAAGGTGATGGTATTAGAGGGTAGGGACTTTGGGAGATAATTATGTCATGAAGGTGGAGCCCAGTCATCTATATGCCAGAAAGCAGGCCCTCATTACACAATGGATCTGCTGGTGCCTTCATCTTGGACTTCCCAGCCTCGAGAAATGTTAGAAATAAATATTTGTTGTTTAAGCTTCCAGTCTACGGTATTTTTATTAAAGTAGCTCAAACTGACCAAAACAGTTAGTATATTCTAATTCCTCGCTTTTCATCCTTTCCTTTAGGACCTCTATTTTATTCAGGAAAATACGTAATTTATTTGATTAATAGGGCAAGTTGCCATACCTTCACTAGTATCAAACCTATTCATTTTTGCCAATTCAATAGATTTCAAAAGGGATGTCACTATTGTTTAGACATATATTTTTAATGAGTGAGGTTAAACATCTTTCCACATGCTTTTGACATTTGACTTTATTTTCTTTAACATTTTCAATCAAGTTGTTTTTCTTTTAGTTATTGAATTATGTGAATTTTTTATAAACCTAAGGAAATTACCTTTTTATCTGTCATTAAAGTTGCAAATATTTCCCATTTTTGTTATTTTGTTTTACTTTGTTTATACCATTGGCTATGTGGAACTTCCTAATTTTCATATAATTAAACTTATCAAAGTTCTCCCTTTCTAGGTTTTATAACCTGCTTTGAAAGGCTTTTTCTATAAGATTATAAGTAAATCCACCCAGCTGCCTTATAGAACTTTCTCAGTGGTATAAATGTTCTACATCTACACTATCCAATATGGTAGTCACTAGCTCCAAAGGGTGGGGCACTTGAAATGCAGTTAGTAAAACACAGGACTTGAATTTTCAATTTATTTAATTTTAATTAACTTTAATTTTAATGTAAATAGCTACAAGTGACTGGTGGCTACCATGTTGGACAGTGCAATTTTAAAGTCTTTATGGTTTTATTTTTTAAAATATCTAAATGTTTGAGTCATTAGGAATTTATTTGGATAAAAGGAGTGAATTATTAGGATTTGTATCAGTGATTTCTGTGTTATGTTAGGAATACCTACTACCTTAAGATTCAAATGAAAGTTATGGAAGCTATCCCCAGAAAAATAAATATGTGGAGATATAGAGTTCTGAAGCTTATATCCCAGTGGCATGAAATAAATAATACACAAGTACATCATAAATCGAGATAATTTCTGATGATGATAAGAATCAAGAAGGAAATAAGTTATGAGACAAAGATTGTGTGGGATGGAGGGTGGGAGACACTACTTTAGAGACAATAGACAAGAAAAGCTCTTCTTGGGAGAGGACGTTTGCACTGGACGCTCAATGATGAGTAGGAGCCAGCACCCCAAAAAGCTGGATAGAGAGCATAGAGGCTGAGGAACGACAAGAGCAAAGACTTGGATACAGGAGTAAGTTTCATTTTTGGAGGTCATTAAAGAGATCTGGTATAGTTAGAGCCTAGTGAATGAGGAAGAGTTAGATGACATGAGATTAGAGGGCTCATGGGGCCACACCATATCTCTGCTGGATTGTGAAATTAAAGCTTAAGCAAGCTAAGTAAGTAGACCGAGTTCACACATGATTGAAATGGCAGAGTCAGGACCCCAGTTACTCCAAAGTCCCTACTCTCATCCACCGCAGTGCCTGTCCTATGGTGTCTTTCTGATTCCAGTCTGCTTCTCCATGGCTTAAATAATGTCACTTGATATACCCTCTGGTCTCATTTTTTGCTCCCAATATTCCATCATCCCAAACTACTGACATGGCCTCAGAGAAGTCATCCCGGATTTGTTCTAATGGCTCCTTATGCCTGTAAAGCCCTCTCTCGCCATTTATGCCTGATAAACAGTTATTCATCTCAGCTGTCATATTACATCCTGACCCTCTGACCTTCCTAAAGCCCCTCCAGGTACATTGACCCCTTCCTTAATAACTCACTGTAGCCTGTGCATACTGCTATGGAGCTACTTATGACAATTGATGGCACATTTTGTTAATATTTTGTCACTTCCAACTAAATCTCAAGTTCTTTAATGCCACAGATCATGTCTTACTCATCTTAACACACTAACACATACACTTTTTTGAATGAATGACTAATGAGTCAATTTCCACAGAAGGACACACTTTCCATTATGTTCCCTGTTATGAACCATGGACAAGCACACTACAGTGCTCAGTTGATAATGCCAATAAAGGGTCTATTTGTCCTGAACTGTGGAGCTGAGGTTTGATTGGTGTTTCAGCCACACTGTTGACTTCCTAATATATTACGATAAAGCTTTCAAGCTCTCCATATTGTCGAATTAAGTCCTATCTAATAAGGAGCCTATCATTTTTATCTTTCCCTTGAGTTCTTGGTTAATAATTATTTAATTTTCTACTCACCACATTCTGGAAAGTCTAGTCTATTATTCTCAAAACCCACACAGACTTGATGCTTTGTATTCATGCTATGTTAAACATGCAGGAAGCTTAGAAGATTTTATACTGACCAACATGATTTTCAAGCCATTACTTGAGTATCTAACGTTAAAAATTACTCTCCCATTTAAAAAGGGACTTAAATAGCTTTGCCTTGAATGAATTAGTGGCTTGGTATGATCCAGGTTTCATTTTCTATGTCATGACTTAGTTTGATTTAACACTGATTGAACAAGCTGAGTAAATATAAACTAATTTTTTTCAGGAATGATGCTTTGATCATTTAGCTGTCTGTGTGGCTTATATCTATAGTCATTATGGAGAGAAACCAAGAAACAGAATTGAAGCAATGTTATATGCATTGGAGAATCACTGGTCATCTAATGTGTGTGCACAAAGTGACCTTGTCAAATTAGCAAAGGGAACATCAAGTGCTGTGGAATTTTAAAGTCATGTAATCAAGTATCAGAGCCAAGGTCTACCTTAGACCAGATGACTTAGAACAAAATTTATTGCCATTACCTGAGTCCTTCCATTCAATGTCCAATCTACTCGTAAGAGTGCAGTGAAATTAATAATGTCATCTGATTGGGAAGTGTAATACCACCATGATAATATGTTCTAATTAAAGCACTCCAACTTGGGAGAGCCATCAACATCTGGAGGAAGCCCACAAAAGATGCCAAAGGATCTAATTGTGCTTTCGATGGAATCATTCATACAACTGGAATATTTTGCCAAGGACATATAAGACTCAACTTTTGCTTCCAGTATAGCCATGTAGTGCATCCTGAACCTTATCTTTGCAGATTAACAACTATAAACTCAGGACAAAATACAAAAACAAAGCAAAGCAAATGAGAAATATTCTACATATAGTAGAATGAATAAAACAAGGCTGAATCTGGAGAAGAGTCACTTGGAAGAAGAGATTAGCAGTGTGAGTTGCTCATTTCTAAAGTTTCTAGCCTGAGAGCAGTTCATTGTTCAAACCATGTCTTTCTCCAATCATATGTTTCTCCTGCTCAAAATATACAGTGGTTCCCTATGTCCTATATGATAAAATCAAAACTTAAAAAAAATATATCATTCAAAGCCCTTTGTGATAAGGTCTGACTTTACAACTTCATATCATTTCAATCACCAGGTCTTCCAGGTTTCTGGACTCCTATTCAAGTCAGCTCCTCCTCTTGGGCACTGGATCCCGTTTTCATGTGCCAGCTCAAGAACATGTTTCCTCCAGTTGTCCCCTTCTTGCCTGCCTCATTCCTTTTCTCTTCCAATCTCTGTATCCCTTCAGCTACTGCTCCAGCTCTTAAATACTTTTTATAACTAAGTCCTTGAGAGAGTTGTTTATAGTCTTTCCATTCAGTCTCTCTAGAACCTACTCCAATTATGCTTTATCCCTCCAATCCTCCACTGAAACTGCTCTTGTTAAGTCACTAATGACTTTCCAGTTGCTAAATCTAGTAGTCGATTCACACTTCTCAAACTACATGAACTACCAATAGCAGTTGTCACATCTGATCACTGTCTTTTCCTTAAAACACCTTATTCTCTTGCCCTTTGGTATGCCACACTCTCCTAGGTCTCCTTTTCCTCAATAGCTGTTCCTTCTCTGTCTCCTTTACTGGATTCTCCTGACCTCCTGGATCTCTAAAGACTGAAGTCCCTGAGCATAATTCCTCAGAACGATTCTCTTTCTACATTCCCTTCCTAGGTGATCCCATCTATTCCTAAAGTTTTGAACATCAACAATACAATTAATAATCATGAACTTATATATCAAGCCCTGATCTCTTCACTGAACCTCAATCTGTGATATCTAATTGCCTACTCAACATCTCCAACTTGGATGGCCAATAGATGTCTCAGACTTTACATATCATAAACTGAATTCTTGATTCCAACCCCATCCCCACCTTGCTGCCCAACTTGTTTTTCCTGTGATCTTCTTCATCTCAGTCAATAACAACTCTGTCCTTCTTGTTGGAGTCAGGTCCAACATTAGTATCATCTTTCATTCCATTCTTTCTCTCATACTTTAATATGCAACTAATTAGCAAAACCTATTGGCTTTACCTTCAATATACTGATCACTTATCGCTACCACCTTAGTCTGAACTTTATTATCCACAACCACCAGAGACAAATAAATTCCCATTCAATAAACAACTTCCGTCATCACCAAAATAAAAGGGAAATGTCCTCTGCACTGTAGCTGGTGTGCAGGAAGTGACGACACTGCCGCAGTGGACAGTGCACTGCATTAGGAATCTGGAGACGGAGGCCTCGGCTCTGACAGATGCATGTGACCCTGAGACAATCCACCTCATTTCATTTTGTTCATATCTTTAGTATTGTATTTATTCACTCAACCACATTGCATTCTGTTTATACAAGGGCCTCTTGTAAACACATGGTCATCTAAGGGCAGGGACCATTATTTCTTTCTGATGGGACTGAAGTAGGTGCTTAATAAGTGTTTATTGGAATAGTAGTTGTTTTTGAAGATTTTAGTTGGGTTGAATTAGGAGCAGATAATAAGAAACTGAAACCAAGATCAATTAAAGGAATACTTCAATAATCCAGATAGAAATGATAGGGAACCAATGCATATGAAAGTTGGAATGGAGATAAAGGAACTAACTGTGTAGATGAGTTTCTGTTAGAGGTGACAAGAATTGGATGAAT
Source organism: Lagenorhynchus albirostris (assembly GCF_949774975.1). Classification (NCBI taxonomy): domain Eukaryota; kingdom Metazoa; phylum Chordata; class Mammalia; order Artiodactyla; family Delphinidae; genus Lagenorhynchus; species Lagenorhynchus albirostris. Next base: position 93,069,149 of record NC_083097.1, on the reverse strand, counting down.
AATTTAGGTATAAGGGAGGAGTCACTAATGACCCTGATGTTTCTTGCTTGGGAAAATATGTGGATGGGATTGTCATTAGCTAAGGTAATGAAAGCAGAAGGATGAAGTTTAGGAAATGTAGAGATTGGAAAACTAATGAGATCCATTTTAGGTGTGTCTTCCTGAAGTGGTATTGAGTTGAAAATACTCAATAGTAATTTGGCAAAACAAATGTGAAGCTCGGAGTGGGGGATGTGGTGATTGGTGATATCATAGTAATTACCACCAGGGTGGATGAAACTGGCTAGAGAGTATGTAAAGAAAGAAGAAGGAGTAGTCCTAAATTCTGGAGGACACAACTCAAGGGGAAGATGGAGAAGCTGATACAGCAGAGCTAGAAAAAATGTGCTTGGTGGACAAGAAGAAAACCAAAACAATATTAGAAACCAATGGGGACAAACCTTCAAGATGGGGGGATTAGTTACCACCACCAAAGCCCACAAAGAGATGAAATAAGATGAGGACTAAAAGAAGACAATTGATGGTTTACATTAGCCATTTCAGTTCTGTAGCCAAGAGAGAAGTCAGAGGGTAAAGCAGTGAATGGAGGAGTGACGTTAAAACACATTAAAAATAGATACACCCTTTCCAGAAGTCTTGTGATGTCAGGAAGGAGAAAGAGGACATTAAAGATCGAGGCAGGCTTGGTATGCAAATTTTTTTTGAATGAGGGAGACTTAATCATGCTTTTAGGGTCCAAAGAAGAGGGAATCACAATAGGTAAACATTACAGGGGGAAAAATAATAAGCAAAATTCCACAGGAGACAAGGCTCTAAAGTACAGACTGAGAAAAGGACATAGAAAAGAGAAGGGAAATATCATTCACTTACTCATCCATTCATACCTTCAAAAAACATTTACTGAGCATCTACTATATGCTAGGCACTGTTCTAGATCCTTGGGATATATCCATGAAGAAAACACAGGAGCCTGCCTTTATGAGGCTAATGTCCTAGCAAGATTGATAGAAAGGGGGGATATAACATAACAAAGAACACAATAAATATATAAATTAAGGTTTGTTAGAAGGTGACAAATACCATAAATTAAAAGATAGAGCATTTGGTGGGGAGAGGTAACGGGGATTGAGAGAGTCAAGACTGGAGATTGGGTTATACTTTTTTCATAGCATTGTCAAAGTACAGATAATCAAAAAAGTATGATTTGAAGGAAATGAGGGGATTAGCCACGTGTTACATGGGCAAAAGGAAAGGATGGGCACAGACATACATAAATATGGAGGAAGAGAGAGAAAATTTGCATTTTTAGTATCAGAGAAATACAGATAAATTAACTGTCAAAGGAAAAAATATTGGTGCAATTTAGCTGTATGTTTATAGGTATGAAGAGCCAGAAAAAAAGAATTACAGTTGGCCCTTTGTACCCGTGGGTTCAACATCTATGAATTCAACCAGGAGCAGATCAAAAACTTTTTTTTAATTCCATAAAGTTCTAAAAGGTGAAACTTGAATTTGTCCAACGTTGGCAACTATTTACATAGCATTTACATTGTATTAGGTATTAGAAGTAATCTAGAGATGATTTAAACTGCATGGGAAGATGTATGTAGCTTAATGCAAATACCACATCATTTTGTATAAGGGACTTGAGCATCTGTGGATTTTGGCATCTGTGGTGATTCTGCAATCAATCCCCCATGGATCCTGAGGGATGACTGCAATCACTTTATGGTTCTCTGGGGAGCCACTCTGGTATCTCTGGTCTTAGTATATTAAACCTCTGTTAGCAGTGGGGTCAATGAAAGGTTACAGAGGCCCCACAGTTAATTAATAGACTGCTTCTATCAGTCACACCACAGAGAATCTAAGCATGTAGTTCAATCTCATTATTACAAAACAGCCAAGCAAGGAACTTCACAGTTATTTCTCATACCTCTCTTTACTGATTCATTTGGTTAGCAATAATTTATTATTAAACTAAATTTACTCAGAATGCTCATGCACATAGGTAAATAATGCCTCTAGCCTCACATATGAAGCAAATTTAAATAAAATTACACACTACCGGTGGAATTCCTCTTTCAACAAAAGACAGTGACACCATCAAGGAAAAGTTGGTCTAGACGGTAGGAAGTGTTTGACATTTCATCAAACCAAGAAAGGATGATTGCATACTTTATGTCCAATTTTCTTGCATGTTCCCTTTTTTCAGGGTCCAGGAGAGTATGGCTCCTGGTTGAAAATGGCATCGTTCTAGCCACAGTGACGTACACTCAAAACTTCCCACAGTGAAGAGCTTTGAAAGATGAAACTTCAGATTGCCACAAAAACCACTGGAGAAGCTGAGGAATTTCCATTAACTATGAAAAGTGAAGGAGTAAGAATGAGAAAAGCTATTCTGATTTGTCACCTGTCTGAAAGAAGGTAGAAAGATTTTGTGTTCCTCTTCCACCACCTGACTCCCCACCCAGAGACTCTAACTCAGAAAACAATTTTTAAATATGGTCTGTCAGTTCTTAATTTATGTTTCTCAAGTGAGCAGATGATGCCTCCCTTTGTTGTTTCTCTATATCCATTGAGAGGCAATAAATCATCACACCAAAAATGGGGGGCTAGGACCAGGCATTGTGACACAGTATAATCAAGGGTGTACAGACCCTACAGAGAGGTACTCTAGTTGAGCATAGACATTCCCTGGCAGAAAAAGCCCTGGCAGTGGTTTGCCCTGTAATTATAGCTTCGCATGGATTGCATCTGTTCAAAATGTCAGACAGCCAAGAGTGGGGAGTAAGGGAAGCTCCCACCTCAGTACAGCCAAGAAGTATTAGACAAATGCCTGCTCAACATTAGGAATTTGGCTGGATGCTGTCCACATCAATCTCTCCTCTAAACAGTAGATTTGACAAGGGGATTTGACCGGTAGCCAAGTTGACACTGAGAAAAGCCAAGGGAATTCCACACATCCAGTCTTTTGACAGAGTATAGATATTTCCTGCTTTGTTTGAATCAAAGTGAGAAAAAAGCTTTGGACCTATGGGAATAAGGGGAAAGGATCATTATCCTATACATTCAGAGAAATAGTGGATGAGTAAAATTACTTCTTACAAGAAATAGGTATTTTGGAAAACGTGTCACTCAAAGACCCAAGAAGCTATTGTCTATATAAAGAAAATCACAAGAAGTGAAAGGCAAGGCAAAAATACAACAGGATGAGTTGCAAAGATATTAAGATAAAAAGGAGCTTAATGCATTGCAAAAGAGTATAATGAAATGAAAATTTCACTAGATATAGTAAGATCCTCACTAAAGGAAGGAAAAGCAGAAGTATTATATCAGAATTTGAAATCATAGATGTGGAAAAGAATCTTGGGGAAATGAGTTAGAGCCCAGGAATGTAAATATTCCTTTGTTGGTAGAGAGAGCACTGAAATAAGAAATTTAATGGAAATCAGAGAAGAGAGCAAAATCCAGATCATGTATCTAAACTCTACCCATCCCCATATGCCTGCATGTATATCCATAGCCTCCAGCACAAGAAAAGTAAAAGGGAAGCAACACCTCATAAAGTATGATTTGGAAGGAAAGAGAAAACAGATTCAGATTAGGCATGATGAATGCTAAGAAGAATTAACCCACATTATGTTAGAGTATAAGAAGATCTGGACAGAACCACTCAAATATAAGCAAGAGGAAAAGCAGCAGAATGTCATTTCTGCAAGTATTCTCTGCTGGTTATCTCCCATTTGTCCTTCTCTCCAGCCCCTTTCCACCCATCTCCTGAATGCTCTATGTCTTGGAAGGTTGACCTTTATCATGTTTACCTTTTGGCTCCCTGTTGGAAGACACTTGCAAAAGTTTAGAGGAAAGGAGAGGAGTAAGGCTGGGGAATTTAGTCCCTCTCTCTCATCTGACCTCATATGACCATGGAGAAGCTCAGCCCTCTATAAGAGGCCACAGTTTCTATCAGGTAGCCTTTTCTGCAGCTGTCTTCTATGGGCTCCAGGAGCTATGCCATCTCTTCACCCCTTAAAGCTTGGGGGTGGAAATGGATCCCTGCTGTTGCTGGCTGAGGGATGCTGCACTAGTTTTTGTTGGTTTGGGCATCCCAGAAGCCTGCCTATACCTTTGTAAACAGTTTATTAAACTTTCCTCAATAATCCCAGTTTTCAGGTACCATCAGTTTCCTGCCAGGACCTTGAATGAAACATATACTACAGAAAAGTAAAGAAAAGAAAAGGAACAGCGTGCAAAAGGGAGAGAAATAGCTCAGAATCGAAGAAAACTTAACCCATGTAACAAGATTCCTTGCATATTTTTGCAATGGATTGTGGGAGCCTTTAGTTCAATGAATAAGAGCTCAAAAACAAAGAATAAAATTTAAAAGGAGACTACAGAAAGAATGCAACAAATCGATAATCAATACAATGAACTACTGTCACTCATTACTGATATAAAATTTTATATAGCAAAAAATAGAATGAATATAGTTGAGAAGCAAATTAATGACATTGAGAAAGCCACAATAAATGCAAAAGAAAAAATATATACTAAAGCAACTAGATTTAGAAACAAGGTATGTGGAAAGACAAATACAGTATAATATAAAGATAATCAAGGTCTTTGAAGTAAAGAACCCCAAAAGTGATGACAAAAATATTCTTAAATATTTAGGCAGAATTAAACCTGCAAATAAAACTGGCATATTTTTTGAATTAAATAGATCGATATCAAGATTTCTGGGAAATAAACTTTAACAATAAAAAATAATTCTTCAGGCATCCAGACACAGAGAGCAAAGTATCAAAAAGGCTGAGAAATCACACCAGCCTCAGTTTTCCCCACAGCAATAACCACTGTAGAAGATTAGGAGACATGTCTACGTGACTAAGGGGAAGCAAGTAGAAATAAACAAGTGTCATACTCAGACACATTAAAATTCAATTATAAAGGTAAGAGGAAAACACAATCAAATGCGAAAACACCCAAGGACAACTATAACTCCCACAAGAACTTTTTGAAAAATTGCCCATAATGAAAACCAGCCAAACAACAATAAAATAGAAATAACATTTAGAGCAAGCAAGAAATTGTGACAGAAAGCCTGGTGGAAAGCAGTGAATCCATTTAGACATACAACAAACAATGAAAGAATTAGGGTTGGGGGAAAAAACTTTAAATGTTACAAATGCTAAAAAATAAAATTAAGCAACAGAAAACGCAAAGGCGACAGGAGAGGAGAAGGAATCGATTCATTGTTCAGAGCTGGGAGTCAATAAATATTTATTAAAATAGAAACATGTCTATTGCGGATTTTTTTTCTTAACATTAAAGAAATGTTTTAGAAATAAATCTCTTGAAGTAACAAATATTAATCTGAAGTTTAATAATTCATTTGATTTTCCTTCAGTTTTCTTTTGTTCTGTTAAGTTGAAATACAATTAAATTTAGTACTTGTGTTGAATAAGAATATGCTGCTATTCTTTTTTTTTAATTCTTGAATTTTATTTTATTTATTTTTTTATACAGCAGGTTCTTATTAGTCATCAATTTTATACACATCAGTGTATACATGTCATTCCCAATTGCCCAATTCATCACACCACCACCACCACCCCCCGCCGCTTTCCCCCCTTGGTGTCCATACGTTTGTTCTCTACATCTGTGTCTCAATTTCTGCCTTGCAAACCAGTTCACCTGTACCATTTTTCTAGGTTCCACATACATGCATTAATATACGATATTTGTTTTTCTCTTTCTGACTTACTTCACTCTGTATGACAGTCTCTAGATCCATCCACGTCTCAACAACTAACACAACTTCGTTCCTTTTTATGGCTGAGTAATATTCCATTGTATATATGGACCACAACTTCTTTATCCATTTGTCTGTCGATGGGCATTTAGGTTGCTTCCATGACCTGGCTATTGTAAATAGTGCTGCAATGAACATTGGGGTGCATGTGTCTTTTTGAATTATGGTTTTCTCTGGCTATATGCCCAGTAGTGGGATTGCTGGATCATATGGTAATTCTATGTTTAGTTTTGCAAGGAACCTCCATACTGTTCTCCATGGTGGCTGTATCCATTTACATTCCCATCAACAGTGCAAGAGGGTTTCTTTTCTCCATACACTCTACAGCATTTGTTGTTTGTAGATTTTCTGATGATGCCCATACTAACTGGTGTGAGGTGATACCTCATGGTAATTTTGATTTGCATTTCTCTAATAAATAGTGATGTTGAGCAACTTTTCACATGCTTCTTGGCCATCTGTATGTCTTCTTGGAGAAATGTCCATTTAGGTCTTCTGCCCATTCTTGGATTGGGTTGTTTGTTTTTTTAATATTGAGATGCATGAGCTGTTTATATATTTTGGAGATTAATCGTTTGCCCATTGATTCGTTTGCAAATATTTTCTCCCATTCTGAGGGTTGTCTTTTGTTCTTGTTTATGGTTTCCTTTGCTGTGCAAAAGCTTTGAAGTTTCATTAGCTCCCATTTGTTTATTTTTGTTTTTATTTCCATTACTCTAGGAGGTGGATCAAAGAGATCTTGCTGTGATTTATGTCAAAGAGTGCTCTTCCTATGTTTTCCTCTAAGAGTTTTATAGTGTCCGGTCTTACATTTAGGTCTCGAATCCATTTTGAGTTTATTTTTGTGTATGGTGTTAGGGAATGTTCCAAGTTCATTCTTTTACATGTAGCTGGCCAGTTTTTCCAGCACCACTTATTGAAGAGGCTGTGTTTTCTCCATTGTATATCCTTGCCTCCTTTGTCATAGATTAGTTGACCATAGGTGCATGGGTTAATCTCTGGGCTTTCTATCTTGATCCATTGATCTATGTTTCTGTTTTTGTGCCAGTACCATACTGTCTTGATTACTGTAGCTTTGTAGTATAGTCTGAAGTTAGGGAGACTGATTCCTCTAGCTCCGTTTTTTCCCCTCAAGACTGCTTTGGCTATTCTGGGTCTTTTGTGTCTCCATACAAATTTTATGATTTTTTGTTCTAGTTCCATAAAAAATGCCATTGATAATTTGATAGGGATTGCATTGAATCTGTAGATTGCTTTGGGTAGTATAGTCATTTTCACAATGTTGATTCTTCCAGTCCAAGAACATGGTATATCTCTCCATCTGTTGGTATCATTTTTAATTTCTTTCATCAGTGTCTTATAGTTTTCTGCATAAAGGTCTTTTGTCTCCCTAGGTAGGTTTATTCCCAGGTATTTTATTCTTTTTGTTGCAATGGTAAATGGGAGTGTTTCCTTAATTTCTCTTTCAGATTTTTCATCATTAGTGTATAGGAATGCAAGACATTTCTGTGCATTAATTTTGTATCCTGCAACTTTACCAAATTCATTGATTAGTTCTAGTAGTTTTCTGGTGGCATCTTTAGGATTCTCTATGTATAGTATCATGTCATCTGCAAACTGACAGTTTTGCCTCTTCTTTTCCAATTTGTATTTCTTTTATTTCTTTTTCTTCTCTGATTGCTGTGGCTAGGACTTCCAAAACTAGGTGGAATAATAGTGCTGAGCATGGACATCCTTGTCTTCTTCCTGATCTTAGAGGAAATGCTTTCAGTTTGTCACCACTGAGAATGATGTTTGCTGTGGGTTGGTTGTATATGGCCTTTATTATGTTGAGGTAGGTTCCCCCTATGCCCACTTTCTGGAGAGTTTTTATCATAAATGGATGTTGAATTTTGTCAAAAGCTTTTTATGCATCTATTGAGATGATCATATGGTTTTTATTCTTCAATTTGTTAATATGGTGTATCACATTGATTGATTTGTGTATACTGAAGAATACTTGCATTCCTGGGATAATCTCCACTTGATCATGGTGTATGATCCTTTTAATGTGTTGTTGGATTCTGTTTGCTAATATTTTGTTGAGGATTTTTGCATCTATATTCATCAGTGATACTGGTCTAAAATTTTCTTTTTTTTGTAGTATCTTTGTCTGGTTTTGGTATCAGGGTGATGGTGGCCTCATAGAATGAGTTTGGGAGTGTTCCTTCCTCTGCAATATTTTGGAAGAGTTTGAGAAGGATGGGTTTTAGCTTTTCTCTAAATGTTTGATAGAATTCACCTGTGAAGCCATCTGGTCCTGGACTTTTGTTTGTTTGAAGATTTTTAATCACAGTTTCAATTTCATTACTTGTGATTGGTCTGTTCATATTTTCTGTTTCTTCCTGGTTCAGCCTTGGAAGGTTATACCTTTCTAAGAATTTGTCCATCTCTTCCAGGTTTTCCATTTTATTGGCACAGAGTTGCCTGTAGTAGTCTCTTAGGATGCCGTATATTTCTGCGGCGTCTGTTGTAACTTCTCCTTTTTCATGTCTAGTTTTACTGATTTGAGTCCTCTCCCTCTTTTTCTTGGTGAGACTGGCTAATGGTTTATCAATTTTGTTTATCTTCTCAAAGAACCAGCTTTTAGTTTTATTGATCTTTACTATCGTTTTCTTTGTTTCTATTTCATTTATTTCTGCTCTGATCTTTATGATTTCTTTCCTTCTGCTAACTTTGGGCGTTTTTTGGTTCTTCTTTCTCTAATTGCTTTAGGTGTGAGGTTACGTTGTTTATTTGAGATTTTTCTTGTTTCCTGAGGTCAGATTGTTGCTATAAACTTCCCTCTTAGAACTGCTTTTGCTGCATCCCATAGGTTTTGGGTCATCGTGTTTTCATTGTTATTTGTCTCTAGGTATTTTTTGATTTCCCCTTTGATTTCTTCAATGATCTCTTGATTATTTAGTAACGTACTGTTTAGCCTCCATGTGTTTGTGTTTTTTACAGTTTTCTTCCCTGTAATTCATTTCTAATCTCATAGCGTTGTGGTCAGAAAAGATGCTTGATATGACTTCAATTTTCTTCAATTTACTGAGGCTTGATTTTTGACCCAAGATGTGATCTATCCTGGAGAATGTTCCATGAGTACTTGAGAAGAAAGTGTGATCTGCTGTTTTTGGATGGAATGTCCTATAAATGTCAATTAAATCTATCTTGTCTATTGTGTCATTTAAAGCTTGTGTTTCCTTAATAATTTTCTGTCTGGATGATCTGTCTGTTGGTGTAAGTGAGGCGTTAAAGTCCCCCACTATTACTGTGTTACTGTCGATTTCCTCTTTTATAGCTGTTAGCAGTGGCCTTATGTATTGAGGTGCTTCTATGTTGGGTGCATATATATTTATAATTGTTATATCTTCTTCTTGGATTGATCCCTTGATCATTATGTAGTGTCCTTCCTTGTCTCTTGTAACATTCTCTAAGTCTATTTTATCTAATATGAGTATTGTTACTCCAGCTTTCTTTTGATTTACATTTGCATGGAATATCTGTTTCCATCGCCTCACTTTCAGTCTGTATGTGTCCCTAGGTCTGAAGTGGGTCTCTTTTAGACAGCAAATAGATGGGTCTTGCTTTTGTATCCATTCAGCAAGCCTGTGTCTTTTGGTTGGAGCATTTAATCCATTCACATTTAAGGTAATTATCAATACGTATGTTCCTGTGACCATTTTCTTAATTGTTTTGAGTTTGTTTTTGTAGGTCCTTTTCTTCTCTTGTGTTTCCCACTTAGAGAAGTTCCTTTAGCATTTGTTGTAGAGCTGGTTTCATGGTGCTGAATTCTCTTAGCTTTTGTTTGTCCATAAAGCTTTTGATTTCTCCATCAAATCTGAATGAGATCCTTGACGGTAGAGTAATCTTGGTTGTCGGTTCTTCCCTTTCATCACATTAAGTATATCATGCCACTCCCTTCTGGCTTGTAGAGTTTCTGCTGAGAAATCAGCTGTTAACCTTATGGGAGTTCCCTTGTATGTTATTTGTTGTTTTTCCCTTGCTGCTTTCAATAATTTTTCTTTGTCTTTAATTTTTGCCAATTTGATTACTATGTGTCTCAACGTGCTTCTTCTTGGGTTTATCCTGTATGGGACTCTCTGTGATTCCTGGACTTGGGTGGCTATTTCCTTTCCCATGTTAGGGAAGTTTTAGACTATAATCTCTGCAAATATTTTTTGGGTCCTTTCTATCTCTCTTCTCCTTCTGGGACCCATATAATGTGAACGTTGCTGCGTTTAATGTTGTCCAAGAGGTCTCTTAGGCTGTCTTCATTTCTTTTCATTCTTTTTTCTTTATTTTTTTCCGCAGCAGTGAATTCCATCATTCTGTCTTCCATGTCACTTATCCTTTCTTCTGCCTCAGTTTTTCTGCTATTGCTTCCTTCTAGTGTAGTTTTCATATCAGTTATTGTATTGTTCATGTCTGTCTGTTTGTTCTTTCATTCTTCTAGGTTTTTGTTAAACATTTCTTGCATCTTCTCGATCTTTGCCTCCATTCTTTTTCTGAGGTCCTGGATCATCTTCACTATCATTATTCTGAATTCTTTTTCTGGATGGTTGCCTATCTCCACTTCATTTGGTTGTTTTTCTGGGGTTTTATCTTGTTCCTTCATCTGGTACATAGCCCTCTGCCTTTTCATCTTGTCTATCTTTCTGTGAATGTGGTTTTTGTTCCATAGGCTGCAGGACTGTAGTTCTTCTTGCTTCTGCTGTCTCTGCTGTTTTTCTTATGAAAGTATTTACACCTACTTATCTGCCTTTCTCCATCTGTACATTTGCATATATGCATTGAGTCTGTCTGGAATGATGATCAAAGATGTTAACATTTTTTACTTCAGGGTGGTGGAATTTAGGGTGGGTTTCATGATTTTTTAATTCTCTTTAAATTGTGCTGGAAAACTTTTGTAGTAAACATGTGTCCTATTTAATTTTAAAAGTACGATATTACACCATGCCTCATTTTATTGTGCTTTGCAGATATTGTATTTTTTTTTTTTTACAAATTGAAGGTTTGTGGCAACCCTGCATTGAGCGAGTCTATTGATGCCACTTTTCCAACAGCATTTCCTCACTTGCGTCTCTGTCACATTTTGGTAATTCATGCAATATTTCAAACTTTTTCATTACTATTATATGTGTTATGGTGATCTGTGATCAGTGATCTTTGATATTACTACCACAACTAGCTGAAGGCTGAGATGATGTTTAGTATTTTTCACAATAAAATATTTTTAATTAAGGTATGTAATTTTTTTAGACCTAATGCTATTGTGCATTTAATAGACTACAGTATAGTGTAAACACAACTTTTCTAAGAAGTGGGAAACCAAAAAATTTGTGTAACTTGCTTTATTGTGATATTCACTTTATTGCAGTGGTCTGGAACTGAGTGCAAAACATCTCTGAGGTATGCCAGAACTCTAAAGCCAAATAGACAAACTTAAAGAAATTTTCTGGACCCGAAAGATATAAACAGTTGAAGTGTACAGAAAATGTCTATAAGTCTCAACATCTAGAAAGAAAAGACAGGCTTCCTACCAAGGAAGAAACATTTACCTCAGTGTCCTGGGGTAAGGATAAAGCATTTATTATTCAAGAGTTTGATATCAAACCATGTGATCATTCATGCTTCATGTACGAAAGCAACAGAAAAAAAAAAAATTCAAATGCACCGGGCTTAGAAAATATACCATCCAAATGCTCTTAAAGCTGAAGATATACCTTAGATAATCAGTAAATGAATTTGCACTGAGAGTTTACAAATTAGAAAGTGACTGTATAAAGAGACCTCTAGTTCCTCTACTGTTGAAAGTGAACTCTAACGGGCCAAGTCTCAACTGTGGAAATACTCATATTCAGGGACATTGGCCACTTTACAACCCAAGTTTATTCACATATGTCTGGTTTCTCCATCAGACTTAAGATTCTGAGAGACACTGGCCATATGGGGGATGGTGATGGCAAGTGAAGAAAACACTGTGCTGAAATCAGGGCCAACATAAAAATAAATGGCTGACATTTCTACTACTGGGTAAGATACAGTAAGTAGTTTAACATTTATACTAAAAATAATTTGAAAATCCAGAGCTTTGGAAGCAATAGGAACTACAGGGACTAAAATTCTAGAGAGAAGAGACTCTTTCAGAGATAAACTAAAGATCAAACATGGGCAGTGGCTGATTCTGAATATGGACCAATTTGAAGAATCAGGACTTGTCCCTGGCAGAGGATCCACTGATAGGAAACAGAGAAACCAATAGAGCTTACAGGGAAGTAGTGACAAAACTGCAAACTTGAGGGGCTTCAGATACCATGGATGATTTCCCCCTCAACACCTGTTGAATTCTAAAGTTGTGCTGGGTTGTAAAATTAAATCTCTGAAATCAAAGTGGAATTTTATGCATTCTCTTGATGCTTTAGAGAAAAACACCTGCCAGGAAGAGGAGCCCTAGATGGTTAAAAATCTCTAGATGGAGTGAATAATTCACACTGATGAGCTGCAACTGTTTTTTTGTTGTTGTTGTTTGGTTGTTTCTGTTTTTGTTTTTTTTGGTAAGGAGAATACGCCAACTTGGGCTGCCATAGAGGCTTAGACTCCAGAATCCAGAACTGGTCCCTAGTATAGGAACAGAAAAACCAGAAGAGTTTTGGGTAGTTATATGGGGCTGAAAGCAGGTAGACTGGGTCTTACCTAAAGTGCAGCTCAGGCTTGACTCAGATTTAGTTCCAGGCTAAATCAACAGAATCATCTCCATACTCTATTTTCCTGGTAGAGGAAAGGGTGAAACCTCTCTGGTGGAAACAGCATCAACTGGTACCTCTAACTCTTTCTTTTTTTTTTTTTTTATAAACAAGTCCTGTATTCAGTAACAAATTACCAGGCATGCCAAGGCACAGGACCCATACGACAAATGCCAAGAAAAAAGTAGCTAGTAGAAGCAAACTCATTGATGATCTAGATACTGGAGTTAACAGAATCAAAAAGACATTCTAAAACTGAAAAACATAATGTTGAAATTAAGGATTCAATAGATAGGTTTAATAGAAAATTGAATCTAGCAGAAGAAAGATTAGTGAACTGGAAAACAGTTTAACAAAAATACGCAAGCTGAACTGCAACAAGAAAAGAGAATGGGAAAAAATAATGAACTTCCTATATAACAGCAATAATTGATTAGAAAAAAAATTTTTTTGTTTTAAAGATCCCATTCAGGTTGCAACATAATAAAGTACCTAGGGATAAATCATGGAAGAAATGTGCAAGAACTGTGGAGAAAAATGGAAAAATTTACTAAAGAATATAAAAGAAGGCATGAATAAATGGTGAGATATATCATGTCCATAGCTAGAGAGACTAGAATCTAGAACTAATATTATAATACTAAAATAAATTCTACCTAAATTAATAATCTGTGTGTACAAAAAAAATCTATCAAAATTCTAATAAGACTTGAAAATTCACTGTATGAAGAAACAACTTTTCAAAAAACAAAGCAGTGGGAAAAGATGCAAGATTTAATAAATGGTAATGGAACAACTGACTACCCATTTGGGAAAAAATAGCTTCAATGTTTGCTATAGTCTGACTCTTCTATATTTCTATTTATATCCATATATATTACTGTGCTCACAAATGAGAAGTAGAACTCTTGATAGACAAGAAATTGGCAGGGGTGGTGGGAATATGAAAGAAAACTGATGAGATCAGTTTGAACATTTTAATCACTGTTCAACACATGCTTAGAAGATTAATGTTGAAAAAGTTGCAAGAGTTATCAAGAATATTCCACCTCCAGAGATGATAAATACAAAAGAAGGAGCTGAGGGCAACTGACAGAATTCTTAGTTGGCATGCTGAAGGAGGATCATCTGAGTGAGAAGAGGCCCACACATTTTCCCCTTATCCCCAACTGGACTAAGCCAACAGGCAGGACAAGAGACTATGAGAGCTCATTTTGGAGAGGGTCTACGTCTCCATAGGGTTATAAACATCCAGGAAGATTGGAAAATGCCTAGATCTCAAAGAAGAAGCAAACTCATAGAACCACACATTGCATTATATCTTAAGAGACTTTAGCAATGTTGCTGGTTAGAAGGCCAATCTATTAAAATCAATATCTATTAGAAAAACCAATTAGAAAATGCAGTAAGAAAGAAAAACTATTCCTTTTAAAATAGCAACAACTATAACATAATTGGAATTAAATATCATAAGTAATAGGCAAGATCTTTACAGAGAAAAGGATAAAGTTTTAATTAGGGACATAAAAGACAACTTGAAAAAAACGACAATTTTCTCCAAATTAATTTAAAATCAATGCCATCTCAAAAAAATGTTACATGGTATGTGACAAGTTGATTCTAAAATTCATAAGGAGTAGTAAATGAGCTAAAGAAATTCTGAAAATATAAGAACAGATTGTGTGAAGAGGGTAGGAAGTTTATTTTTTACCAGATTTAAAATGTATTAAAAGGTAAAGAAGATACAAATATTATAATATCAATGACTGATTAATAATTTTGACAATCCAGAAATAGACATAATTGAAATTGAAAATATAATTTATGAAAAAGTTACCATTTCATACCATTGGAGAAAGGATATACTTTAATAATTGGTATTGAGAAATTTAGTTATCCTTTAGAGAAAAAAGAATCAGATACTAACATACTTAAATAAATTCGTTTCTTTAAATAAATATTTGATCTCTAGATTTGTCTTTGGCTCATATTATTCTCCAATGCATATAAACACATACAAGGGTGCTCACTGCAGTATGGTTTGTGGTATTGAAAAACTTGAAAACAAGCCACAAATGTCCATCAAGTGGATATGATTATATTAAATTTGCACTTAAGAAAGCAACCATAGGGGTGCATGTGTCTTTCTGAATTATGGTTTTCTTTTGTATATGCCCAGTGGTGGGATTGCTAGGTCATATGGTAGTTCTATTTTTAGTTTTTTTTTTTTAATATCTTTATTGGAGTATAATTGCTTTACAATGTTGTGTTAGTTTCTGCTGTATAACAATGAATCAGCTGTATGTATACATATATACCCATATCCCCTCCCTCTTGAGTCTCCCCCGCACCCTGCCTATCCCATCCCTCTAGGTGGTCACAAAGCACCTAGCTGATCTCCCTGTGCAATGCGGCTGCTTCCCACTAGCTATCTATTTTACATTTGGTAGTGTATATATGTCAGTGCTACTCTCTCACTTCGTGCCAGCTAACCCTTCCCCCTCCCTGTGCCCTCAAATCCATTCTCGATGTTTGCATCTTTATTCCTGTCCTGCCCCTAGGTTCATCAGAACCACTTTTTTTTTTTTAGATTCCATATATATGTGTTAGCATATGATATTTGTATTTTTCTTTCTGACTTACTTCACTCTATGACAGACACCAGGTCCGTCCACCTGACTACAAATAACTCAATTTTGTTTCTTTTTATGGCTGAGTAATGTTCCATCGTATATATGTGCCACATCTTCTTTATCCATTCATCTGTCGATGAACACTTAGGTTGCTTCCATGTCCTGGCTATTGTAAATAGTGCTGCAGGGAACATTGGGGTACATGTCTCTTTTTGAATTATGGTTTTCTCAGGGTATATGCCCATTAGTGAGATTGCTGGGTCATATGGTATTTCTATTTTTAGTTTTTACAGGAACCTCCATACTGTTCCCCATAGTGGCTGTATCAATTTACATTCCCACCAACAGTGCAAGAGGGTTCTCTTTTCTCCACACCCTCTCCAGCATTTATTGTTTGTAGATTTTGTGGTGATGGCCATTCTGACCAGTGTGAGGTGATATCTCACTGTAGTTTTGATTTGCGTTTCTCTAATAATTAGTGATGTTGAGCATTTTTTCATGGGCTTGTTGGCCATCTGTATGTCTTCTTTGGAGAAATGTCTGTTTAGATCTTCTGCCCATTTTTGGATTGGGTTGTTTGTTTTTTTTGATATTGAGCTGCATGAGCTGTTTGTATGTTTTGGAGATTAATCCTTTGTCAGTTGCTTCATTTGCAAATATTTTCTCCCATTCTGAGAGCTGTCTTTTCATCTTGTTTATGGTTTCCTTTGCTGTGCAAAAGCTTTTTAAGTTTCATTAGGTCCCATTTGTTTATTTACTCTAGGAGGTGGGTCAAAAAAGGTCTTGCTGTTATTTAAATCCAAGAGTGTCCTGCCTATGTTTTTCTCTAAGAGTTTGGCCTTAGTGTCTGGCCTTAAATTTCATTACAGCACTATTTACAATAGCCAGGACATGGAAATAATCTAAATGTCCATCAACAGAGGAGTAGATAAAGAAGATGTGGTACATATATACAATGGAATATTACTTAGCCGTAAGAAAGAATGAAATGGGTCATCTGTGGAGATGTGGATGGACCTAGAGACTGTCATACAGAGTGAAGTAAGTCAGAAAAACAAATATCGTATGTTAACACATATACGTGGAATCTGAAAAAAATTGGTATAGCCGATCTTATTTACAAAGCAGAAGTAGAGACAAAGACATAGAGAACAAACATATGGATACCAAGGGGGGAAGGGGATGGTGGGATGAATTGGGAGATTGGGATTGACATATATACACTTTTTTTTTAAAAGCAAACACATATATAGTCTTCGGTTGAACCATTCTAAGTGCTCTACATTACATATACTATCCCACATAATTTCCCAACAATACTACTACTATCCCATTTTACATATGAGACAAGAAGTTAAGTAACATGCCCAAGATGACACATATATATATATATATATATACACTATAGATACTATGTATAAAATAGATAACTAATGAGAACTTACTGTATAGCACAGGGAACTCTACTCAGTCCTCTGTGGTGACCTAAATGGGAAGAAATCCAAAAAAGAGGGGATATATGTATACATATAGCTGATTCACTTTGCTGTACAGTAGAAACTAACACAACATTGTAAAGCAACTATACTCCAATAAAATTTTTTTTAAAAAAAGTAAAGAAAGAAAGCAACCATACCATGGAATACATGTGGTAGGTTTTTTAAAAGAATGATATGGGTACTAATATTGACAGATATTCAAGAATATTGCTAAGTGAAAAATGTAAATTGTGTTTGCTAAACAGCAAAACTAATTATATCAATGAATATAATTTTAACGAAAGCTAAAGAAGCTCACCTTTTCCCTCTGTCCAATCCTGCTGCTTTCCTTTCCCAATAGATGTTCATTCCAAGAATATTCTCCTATAAATTTCCTTCACGTATATCTGTCTCACAGCTTGCTTTCCAGGGAAGTAAACTGCTACACCAACCTGATCTCCCACCTCCACCTGCAACACAAACCTAACTTCCCATCACCCCCAACAAACATCCTTAACTTATGCCAGGGCTGTCCTACCCCTTGTCCTGCTCATCCATGAATCCAGTTCTGCTGCATTGTTTCCCTTGTCTCTAAATGTCTCTTTTCTCTCCTTGGCCATCTTCAAGACAACACAAGATCTACTTCCACAAATGCCTTTCCCAACCATTCCATCCTGCAATGCCTATATTCCTACCTGATTCATATTATGCTTAAATACGTATTTTAAGAATCTTCTTCCTGTTCTTTTTGAACATGCTTGGTCATAGTTATAGCAGGATTTGAGCTAGTTTAACATTAAACTACCACTGCTGCTCCCAGAACCAGCAGCCTTCCTATTGAAGTGCTGACTTTTCCTACTCCACTGTATTTGCGGCTGGCACCGCGACACCCATCCATTCACAGAGTGCATTGCCTGCTCTGAGTAGCCTGTTCCACCCGCCTGGAAGGTTCAAAATGCATTTCTTACTTAACCCTTGTGCCAAGGGCATTCTGAAGTGCTCTCTTTCCAAGTCTTGATGACTCAATAAGGATTTCCTGTCACTTAAAGGTATTTTTTAAACTAATAGTATAATGCTTGAAAAAATAGTATTAGTTCCATGTGTGGATTTTACAAAAAGTAGAGGAGCCTGCAATGAAGGAGACAAGGGATTTTTTTCCTTAATGTCCTGAAAAACCAATGAACGTTTATGATATGAATTTGGTTATAGCCAGCCCTAAGATCACATGAAATAGACGCAACCTGGCATGAATTTAGCACATTCCAGAGTTCCCACAGAAAACGTCAAAACCAATGACTAACAAATTCTCTCAACAAATAAAATCTATTTCCTGTAAGAAGAGACTTTTTTTCTTATTATTGTATCGATAACATCTTTTATGATATTGGCATTGCTTATTTTTATTCTATTTGATTCTCAAAATGGCCCTGTGAATTAGGTTAACCTGCATGTTACATAAGAAAAAAACTGATGCTTGGGAGGTAATATATCCAATATCACACAACTAATAAATGGCCAGGTGTAATCTTGAATCTTACTCTTCTGGCAGTCTAATACCTTTTCCACTATTTGTACTGCCCTCAACTGGGTACAGGGCTTTAACACTAAGCTATCTGCTTGCAAAGTGGGACCATTATTTCAGGCACTAGGTCCCCAGGGGGAACTCAGTTCATTTTGGATAGCCATCAGTGTTCTACTCCTACTGTAAGCAGCTCTGGCTACAGGGACTCTTCCTGGTCAAAAGAGTAACTCTGAGGCTGACGGTTCTCTTGGGAGTCTGGATGGTGTGCTTTTTTCATGTGAACCAGAGATATTGGCAACTGAATAGACACTTTAAAATGGGAAGACAAGTAAGAGTCTTCTGAAAAGCTGATTATTCAGCCTCAACACAGCGACAAGATTAATTTCTTTAAAGCTTGTGGTGTTCAATTATGAGGTGTTTCCACAAAGAAAAACCACTACACTCTACTTTTAACACAACCTGTTGTAGCTTAAAGACAGCCCAAACTCATTTCCAGAGAGTTCTGAGTAACAGGAGTATGCCACCGTTGCTTAAATATAGCTTTGGTTTTTTTAACCAGCTTCTTAAAAATCTCAAGATTTTACCAAGCTCCCTAGAGTCTATGTGCAAAAAGCAAAATGATGGCAGTAATGTTAACACAGTAGTTGTTTAGGTGCCCAGCATTCCAATATGAGCCAAGAAACAGCATTTTATAGCAAACACCAGTGACTCTCAGACTAAGGGTTTTCTCTAACAGGGGGAGTGTGCTCAGACTACAGAAGGAGCTAACTAGAAGTGTGAGAGGAGAGGACAGGGAGCCTCCCTCATCCAGTGATGAACTGGGTTGGTAGCTAAATACCCCAGCTTCCTTGTCTCTAGAGCAGAGCAGTTCTGAGATGTGCTCTGTCCTGTCTCTCACAGATCCTTAGATACTTAAGAAACCAGGTTCGAAAGCCTGCTGCTCCCAGGTTAACAAGTGTGGCAGATGTCTTCTAGAGGCCATTGGGGGAAAGCAAAGCCCCACTTTAGATATCACTGAACAAGAACTCATAGGCAGAGAAAGCTGGCAACAGACACAGAGAATTTGCTGAACTCTATCCCAGGAAATCACAAGAGAATAGCAGGGACATGCAGCAAACACTAGCAGCTCCTGGAGGAAGAACCAGATCAGAGCAGACTCAGGTCAGAGGATCTCAACCTTGGGAACTGAGTTCTGAATCTGAGTTCTCTATTCTCTTCTCTTGGTCTACTTGTCTCTTCTTGTATCAACACCAAAGTATTTTATTGCTATAGCTTTGTAGCAATAATATTTGGTAGGCCTAGTTCCTCCTTACAGTTTTCTTCTTTTTAATAACTTAGTAACATGCATATGAATTTTAGAGTAAGCTTATCAAATTCCTCAATAGCAGCAACTGAAATTTTGATTGACAGCTTTGAATTTACAGAGTAATTGGGAGAAACTGACATTTACATTAATTTGTCTTATCAAAGAATTCAAAGTACACCTTCATACTTTAGTTTATTAGAGTTTTAAATTTTTCTGCATATATGTCTTAGGGTTTTTTTTAAGTTAATTTCAATAACCTTACCATTTTGATACTATTATGAATGGAATAACTTTAATATATTTTCTAGATGGCTATTTTGGCATAATTTCGTTTATTTTTATAGGAAGATCTTATATTCAGCAACTCTGCCAAACTCTCTTATTTCATGTTGTTCTCAGCACATAATAATATCATTTGAAAATAATAGAAGTTTATCCTTTTCCTTCAAATTTTCTTCAAATTCCTTCATATTTCACTTATAAATGCACATGAATATAAATAAAATACTAGCTATCTGAATAGAAATTAAAAATAGTAATATATTATATCAAGTTGGATTTATCTCAGGAATGCAAAAAAGAGTTGAACTCAGGCAAATCTTTTAATGTAATTCACCACTTTGGAAAATAAGAGAAAAATTCTATGATTACTTTGATTTATAATGCATATCAGATAAAATTCAATCTCTAACAATGATAAAAAGTCTCAGCAAAGCAAGGTTAGAAGAGAACACTTAAGATGGTAAAAGATGTATCCAAAAAACATACAATCAAAATTGTACTTAATGAGGAAATTTTGGACGCATTCACTTAAGATACAGAACACTACAAGGCAGATCACAATCATAACTTCAGTCTATTTTAATAGTAGAGGTCCTGGAAAATTAGGTAAGGAAAGAAAGAAAGGAGATATGTTTAATTTTTATTAGAAACTGCCAAACTGTACTCCAAAGTGGTTGCACTGCTTTTTACTCCAGCCAACTGAGTGAGAATGCCCGTTGCTACATAGCCTCACCTGCACTTAGTGTTATCAATCTTTTCGATTTTAGTAGTTCTAGTGGGTGTGAAGTGGTACCTCACTGTGGTTTTAATTTGCATTTCCAATATGATTAATTACGTTGGGCACCTTTCCATGAGCTTATTTTCTTTTGTGAAATGTCTGAAATCTCTTGCCCATTTTTAAATTAGATTGTTCATGTTTGTAATTATTGATTTACAGGGGTTCCTTATATATTCTGTGTACAAGTCCTTTGACAGATATGTAGAGTGAATATTTACTCCCAATCTGACTCACTTTTTCATTTACTTAACAGTTTTCTTTTGATAAGCACAAGACCCTAATTTTTATTAAGCCCGCTTAACCATTTATTTTATGGTTAAGTGTTTTTTTGCCCTATGTAAGAAAACCTTTCCTACACCAAAGGCATGAAGATGTTATCAATGTTTTCTTTTAAAAGTGCTGCAGTCTTGGCTTAAATGTTTAGGTCTATGATAAATCTCAAATCATTTTTGAAAAGTGTATAAGGTCTTTTCCAACACTCAGTTTTTAATATCTAGTTGTTCTGTCACCATTTCTTCTCCATTGAAATACCTTGCTGCCTCTTTCAAAAAATAAATGTCCATGCATATTGTTATGTTCACTTTGTCATACAGTATTCTATTTTCCTTTCAAGCACTGATGGACATTTAGTTAGTTTTCAGTTTACGGCTATACTAAATAGTGCTGCTATGCACTTTCTAGAACATATCTTTTGGTGAACATATGTACATATTTCTGTTGATAGCCAACATAACAGATACATTATAGGGAATGCATATGTTCCACTTTAGTGCATACTGACAGTTTTTAAAAGTGTGTGTATCATATCTTTTCATACTGTTTATCTTGGCAACAATACTTTAGCAATACAGGTGGGTATATGTTTAAACATATTATTCAGGATTTATTTCTATTTAGGTGTGTTACATATATATCATATAGAACACTTGTAAAGCTTAAAAGACAAATGTCCATAACATGGTGGATTTTTACTACAATGATTAATGAATGATTGTGAATTGGTTAATGAATGGATGGTGAATGTAATTTGTAAAATCACAAAACTCATATCTTTTGATCTATTAGTCAAGTCTGGAAGTATTTATTGAGCATCTGTGGATGCCCATACAGAACAATACTAGTAATATGCTCGACCGTATCCCCATCCGGTCTCATCCTTTCCCAAACCTCCCAGACATGTGTGTACTCAACAAAATAAACCTAAAAGAATGCAGTAAACACATTGTTTCTTGGTATACAAAATTTCACATTGTGAATGAGAAGACATTTTCCAGAAGAGAGGCAGGCTTCTACTGTAAGAGAAAGTGAAACAAACAAGTAAGAGAAACAAAAAATCTTTCCTTTGTGATATGGGGTATTAATCTCTGATGATGTCTTTATCATCCAGGGCTATTCCAGAGTAGAGTGCACAATTAATCCTTATTCTGGGATGACAAGAAACATCGAAGATAAGACTAGCTTCTCAGGCATTCAGTGTATAACCACAGCAAGCACCAATGGTCTTATTTGCTTTTTAAGGTGCCATGAATCGAAAATTTAAATGAATACTCTAATTACAAACCTAGTTCTCACAAACTGCAAACACTATTTCAGAATTCAGAAAATATATTGCAGCACAATAAGGCAACTCTGTGGATTCATCAAAGGTATAAATAGGTTTATTTCTGTTTCAATAATTGAGTCATTGGCCTTCTTCTTTTCTTTTCTCTGTCTATACTCTCTTTAAGCAATTTCGTCTCTTACCATGGCTTTAGTTAGTATCTGTACTATCTATATGAAGATGCACCCCCAGTTCCTATATCCAGCCCAGACTTTACCCATCTGCTTTATGCCCACCCATTAAAATGCCTATTCCATATTTCTACTTCCAAACTCAGCACACGAAAAACTGAACTTACCATCTTTCCCTTCAAATATGTACCCTATTCATTAAATGGCACCACCATCCACCTACTTGTTTTTGCCAGTATTATGGGTCTCATTCTTGACACTTTCAATCCTGTTAAGCATAAGTGCTAAGCATCCCTTATCCTCAGTCACTGCCATACTTCAAGGCACCATCATTTTTCATTTAGAATATTACAATATATCCCTGACTGGTCTACCTGCTCTTACCAGATACCTTCTCCACATTTTGGCTAGAACAATCTCTTAAAAAGAGAATTGATGGTGTCTTTCCTCTCTTTAAATTCCTTTACTACATCCTACTGTTCTTGGGAGGAAGTAGAGTTTTAGATCAGAAACCTGGCTCTACCACTCAGCAGACATGTAACTGTGAACAAGTTATATAACGTTTCTGATCTAAGTTACATTCTCTGTAAAATTGGAAAAATAGTAGCATCTATCTCATTAGATTGTCATGGGAAATAGTTAAGTTAATTTATCAAGTGCCCAGAACAGTGACTGGCTCCAAAAAGTAAAAGAAAGGGAAAGAGAGAGAGAGAGAAAAAAAGAGAACTTTGTGGGGAAAAAAGACTCAAAAACGGATCATCTAAATTTTAATACCATTAAATCCTGAAGTCTAATGAATGGGATAGAAATAGACTTCTCATTTAATATCTCTAACTTTACCCCAAGACAAGCAGTACAAAGCTTTGCTGTTCACATGGTCACAGGGCCTGTAGGTATGAGTGTAGCAACACCATTGTCCATTTCATGCACATTTGGTCATAATCTGGGTTTCAAATAAGCCTCCTAAGGACTTAGCTGACTGGTTCTGCTGCAAGAGAAACAACCAGGAAGCCAGTCTGACTTGCTATGTCGCTGTTCTTTATCACAGAACCCATTTTCAGGAGTCAAGATAAAAGTTGGCCTGCTCAGTTGCCATGGAAACTGCAAGAGCTCATCAGCAAGGTACAACTTTGTTCCTTATAGGAGTGGGTCATCATTGGCCAACTCCCCCCCAGGCAGCCTGCACCATAGGAAAGTTCATCCTTTTCTAAAAGTTGCTGTTTTCCAGATATTATGTAGAAACAAACAAGTCTTAGTCTGGTTCACAACACCCTGTACGATACACCTTCTGCTTTCCTCTCTAGCTTCACACCTCGCCTTCACCTTGCACTATTCTCTTCATTCACAGCTATGCTGTTCTTTATTTAGTTCTTCAAAAATGTCAAGGTTTCTGTAGCCGGAGAGCCTTCCACAAAGTCTTCCCTCCACTTGAAATGCTATCAACACTGCCCTAACTCATATTTAAAGTATCTGTTCTTCAGACTTGTGGTTGACAAGGGGGAAGGAGCTGGGAGAGGGATGGAGTGGGAGGTTGGGGTTAGCAGATGTAAGCTATTTTGTATAGGATGGATAAACAACAAGGTCCTACTGTATAGCAGAGGGAACTATATTCAATATCCTGTGATAAACCACAACGGAAAAGAGTATTCAAAAAAGAATGTATATAAATATATATGTATAACTGAATCACTTTGCTGTACAGCAGAAATTAACATAACATTGTAAATCAACTATACTTCAATAAAAAAAGTATCTGTTCTTCAGTGAAAGCTTCCAAACCCACTCATGCCATCGACACTAGATTAGGTCCCTCTATTATATGCTCTGGCTAATAGAATTCATAAATCTGTCAGGATCTTCTGTGTTTTATTATATTAACATAATAGAAGGTTATGCTGCTGAAGACCTAAAAATAACCTGAAATCTGTTATCCTCATAAATGAATACATTAAAATAATACAAATCATGTCGAACTACAAGGAGAGGTCTGGAGGACAGAGATAAATTCCTCTGTCTCAGCAGTTTGGAATGGGGACTGAAATTTCCTCATAGGTTCGAGATTCAAAGGGGTTCAGCCTTGTTTTGAATACTAAACTGCGATTCAGTAGTATTGCCTCCAACCTGCATGAAGAATGCGGCAAATCAATATTTGCATTATTGATTGGGGTGTTGGAGAGGAGTGGGAGATGAATGGCCTGACTAGGTGGAGTTCTCTCCACTTGAATATCCCAGATCCTAAGTTATTCCTGATTCTGCCATAGATCAGCATCTTAGAGCACCTGCCTCTCCACAGAGCCTAGACTATCTCCAGCCCTCCAGTATTGTTAAATTCTGTCTGCCATGAATGGCGTGTAACTAGATTTTGGTAGAAAATTTCACTGCTAGAGGTCTTATCATCCACTGACATCTTTTTCCAGGGAGGTTAGTGGCTGAGTGACAGAAGTCTTAAGACTTAGGGAGAGGAACACATTCCTTAGGCTTGATTAGTTATTACCACTAGAAACTAGTCCCCAAGTTATCCTATCCCTCAAAACTGATTTTCATCATAATGATTTTACATGTTTAGTTCCTGAAAATAGCTTCCCATTCTTAAATAATTTTGTCCTCTCAAATAGTCAATTCCTTTTGTGCCTTACTTTATAGTAAGTGAGTTGGACTATTAATAACAATATGAAATAACAAAGCCCTTTTTCATGCTTTCATGTACATTTTTATAAGTTTTTATCACCTAAAATTTATAGTTATGTTGCTTTTTTTAACAAATAGAAACAATTTTATTAAACAACAGACTTTGTGTGTGTGATTGGGTCAGGAATGTAAGAAATGATTAAATGTTCACCTTTTGGAATGGAATTAGAAGCATTGGCAGCTTGAGATTATAAAACAATACATACCAGAGAATGTAAGGAGCCAAGGCACAGGTGGAGCTCTTAACATATTGGCATTTGGCCCTTGTTATGAAATCACATCATAGCCTATGGAATAGGACCTAGGCTGTGCTCTAAGACCAAAAGTATAGATTCCCACAGGGGGCCAAGCTTACATTAGTAAATGACAGAATGCCATTCTTCACTATCCAGGAAGGGAGGCCTCCAGTTGCTCGTGGGCTTGAATATTTTTTCAGAGGCAACTCTTCAGCTCTGGGGTTGGAAGCAGTGAAATGAGGGAGAAAGAAGTAATGTGTATTTGCCATCAACAGTCCTTGTTAGTCTGCCTATAGACCTCCTCTGCTGGGTCATCAAGTCGTTAGAAAGCTCAACTTAGTATGTATAATTTGCTAGGTTGTAATATCTAAAGTTAACAACTTCATGGTTCAGCTCAATGTATCCCCACAGGAATGTGAGCACCATGAGAAGAGGTATAATGTCTATTCAGTACAGTATTCCCAGGGCCTAGAAGATTGTTGAGCATTTTGTAGGCACTCAATACATCTTTACCGGATAAGTGTTACTTGATTTAATCAACAAAGAGCATATGTTATGTCACAACTAAAACTAACTCTATACTTTAAGTTATGATAATTATTAATTATTCACTAAGAAAAACTACAATTACTTATATAGAATATAACTGGGAGTCATAGAGGTGTGCTGTTTTGATCTTCCTTAGAAAAAGAACTTCCTGTTTATCTTCAAAGCCTACAATTCTCAGAATCTTTAGGATCTGCCTTAAGTATTCCACCAATGCCATGCTCTTTCCAAGCAGCCTCCACACAATGAAAGAGCAGATCTGGCCATTTCTTCCAAGTGTAAGACTCCTCTATCAGTCTGCTCTAGAGCTCCCTGATGAATGGGCTGAGACTTATTAGATCTACATGTGCTACAGGAGCAACTGAACGTCTTTATGAAAAGAAAGAAAGAAAGAAAGAAAGAAAGAAAGAACTTCAATCAACCATATACAAACCTTAGACAAAAATTAAGTCAATATGATCCAGAGAACTAAGTAAACAACCCTAAAGCTATTAAACCCATTTTTAAAAATATAGAAAATCTTTGTGATTTTCGGTTAGACAAAGATCCCTTTTAAAAATTGATAAATTGAACTTCATCAAAATTAGTAACATTTATTTTTTGGAAGACATTGTTAAGAGAAGAATAAAACAAGTCATAGACTTGAGAAAATATCTGCAACTCACATATCTGATAAAGGAATTGTAACCAAAATCTATAAAGAACTCAATAATAAGAAAGAAGCAGGGAACCTTCAAGATGGTGAAAGAGTAAGACGCAGAGATTACCTTCCTCCCCACAAATACATCAAAAATACATCTACATGTGGAACAACTCCTACAGAACACCTACTGAATGCTGGCAGAAGAACTCAGACTTCCCAAAAGGCAAGAAAATCCCCATGGACCTGGGTAGGGCAAAAGAAAAAAGAAAGAACAGAGACAAAGAATAGGGATGAGACCTGCACCTCTGGGAGGGAGCTGTGATGGAGGAAAAGTTTCCACACACTAGGAAGCCCCTTCACTGGTGGAGATGGAGGATGGGTGCGGGGGGAAGCTTCAGAGCCACAGAGGAGAGTGCAGCAACAGGGGTGCAGAGGGCAAAGTGGAGAGTTTCCAACAAAGAGGATCAGTGCTGACCAGCACTCACCAGACTGAGAGGCTTGTCTGCTCATCTGCCATGACAGGTGGGAGCTGGGAGCTGAGGCTCTAGCTTCGGAGGTCAGATCCCAAGGAGAGGACCATGGTTGGCTGTGTGAACACAGCCTGAAGGGGGCTTGTGTACCACAGCTATCCAGGAGGGAGTCCAGGAAAAAGTCTAGAACTGCCTGACAGGCAAGAGACCATTGTCTCTGGGTGCTTGAGGAGAGGGGGTTCAGAGCACCGCCTAAATGAGCTCCAGAGATGGGTGCGAGCCGCGGCTATCAGCGCGGACACCAGAGATGGACATGAAACTCTAAGGCTACTGCTGCAGTCACCAAGAAACCTGTGTGCAAGCACAAGTCACTAACCACACCTCCCCTCCCAGGAGGCTGTGCAGTCCGCCATTGCGAGGGTCCTGAGATCCAGGGACAAATTCCCCGGGATAACACATGGTGCGCCTCATGCTGTTGCAACATCACGCCAGACTCTGCCGCCGCAGGATCGCTCTGCAATCCGTACCCCTCCCTTCCCCTGGCCTGAGTGAGCCAGAGCCCCCGAATCAGCCACTCCTTTAACCCCCTCCTCTTTGGGCAAAGAACAGATGCCAGAGGGCAACATACACGCAGAGGTGGGGCCAATTCCAAAGCTGAACGCCAGGAGCTGTGCGAAAAAAGAAGAGAAAGGGAAATCTCTCAATTCAGCCACAGGAGCAGCAGATTAAATCCCCACAATCAACTTGATGTGCCCTGCATCTGTGGAATGTCTGAATAGACAAAGAACCATCCCAAAGATGAGGCAGTGGACTTTGGGAGCAACTGTAGACTTGGGATTTGCTTTCTGCATCTAATTTGTTTCCAGTTTTATGTTTATCTTAGTTTAGTATTTAGAGCTTATTATCATTGGTATATTTGTTTACTGATTTTGTTGCTTTCTGCCTTTTTATATATATATATTTCTTTTTTTTTCCTTTTTCTCTTTTTGTGAGTGTGTATCTGTATGTGTCTCTGTGTGATTTTTATAGCTTTGCATTTACCGTTTGTCCTAGGGTCTGTCTTTCCATTTTTTTTTTTAAGTATAGTTTCTACTGCTTGTTATCATTGGTAGATTTATTGGTTTGATTGCTTTCTTTTTTTATTTCAATAATTAAAATTTTTTTTTAATTTTACTGAATTTATTTAATTTTTTTTTTCTCTCTTTTTTTTTCTCCCTTTTCTTCTGAGCTGTGTGGCTGACACGGTTTTGGTACTCCAGCTGGGTGTCAGGCCTGAGCCTCTGAGGTAGGAGAGCCAACTTCAGGACACTGGACCACCAGAAACCTCCCAGCCCCATGTACTATCAAATGGCAAAAACTCTCCCAGAGATCTCTGTCTCAACGCTAAAACCCAGCTCCACTCAACGACCAGCAAGCTCCAGTGCTGGACACCCCATGCCAAACACTAGAAAGACAGGAACACAACCCTACACATTAGCAGAGAGGCTGCCTAAAATCATAATAAGTTCACAGACACCCCAAAACACACCACTGGAAGTGGTCCTCCCCACCAGAAAGATAAGATCCAGCCTTATCCACCAAAAACAGAAAAACAGTGCCCTCCACCAGGAAGCCTACATAATCCACTGAACCAAACTTACCCACTGGGGCCAGACACCAAAAACAACAGGAACTACAAACCAGCAGCCTACAAAAAGGAGACCCCAAACACAGTAAGTTAAGCAAAATGAGAAGACAGAAAAATACACAGCAGATGAAGGAGCAAGGCAAAAACTCACCAGACCAAAGAAATGAAGAGGAAATAGGCAGTCTACCTGAAAAAGAGTTCAGAGTAATGAGAGTAAAGATGATCCAAAATCTTGGAAAAAGAATGAGGAAAATACAAGAAACGTTTAACAAGGAACAAGAAGAACTAAAGTGCAAACAAACAATGATGAACAACACAATAAATGAAATTTAAAATTCTCTACGAGGAATCAATAGCAGAATAACTGAGGCAGAAGAACGGAGAAGTGACCTGGAAGATAAAATAGTGGAAATAACTACTACAGAGCAGAATAAAGAGAAAAGAATGAAAAGAATTGAGGACAGTCTCGGAGACATCTGGGACAACATTAAAAGCACCAACATTTGAATTACAGGGGTCCAAGAAGAAGAAGAGAAAAAGAAAGGGACTGAGAAAATATTTGAAGTGATTATAGTGGAAAATTTCCTTAATGTGGGAAAGGAAATAGTCAATCAAGTTCAGGAAGCTCAGAGACTCCCATACAGAATAAATCCAAGGAGAAACATGGCAAGACACATATTAAGCAAACTATCAAAAATTAAATGCAAAGAAAAAATATTAAAAGCAGCAAGGGAAAAGCAACAAATAACATACACGGGAATCCCCATAAGGTTAACAGCTGATCCTTCCGCAGAAACTCTGCAAGCCAGGAAGGTCTGGCAGGACTTATTTAAAGCGATGAAAGGGAAAACCCTACAACCAAGCAGGGATCTCATTCAAATTCGATGGACAAATTAAAACCTTTACAGACAAGCAAAAGCTAAGAGAATTCAGAGCCCCAAACCAGTTTTACAACAAATGCTAAAGGAACTTCTCTAGGCAGGAAACACAAGAAGAAGGAAAAGACCTACAATAACAAACTCAAAACAATTAAGAATATGGTAATAGAAACATATATATCAATAACTACCTTAAATGTAAATGTATTAAACACTCCAACCAAAAGACATAGACTGGCTGAATGGATACAAAAACAAGATCCATTTATATGCTGTCTACAAAAGACCCACTTCAGACCTATGGACACAAACAGACTGAAAGTGATGGGACGGAAAAAGATATTCCACGCAAATGGAAATCAAAAGAAAGCTGGAGTAGCAAATCTCATATCAGACAAAATAGACTTTAAAATAAAGACTATTACAAGAGACAAAGAAGGATACTACATAATGATCAAGGGATCAATCCACGAAGAAGATGTAACAACTGTAAATATTTATGCACCCAACATAGGAGCACCTCAGTACATAAGGCAAATGATAACCATCATAAAGGGGGAAATTGACAGTAACATAATAATAGGAGGGAACTTCAACACCCCACTTTCACCAGTGGACAGATAATCCAAAATGAAAATAAATAAGGAGACACAAGCTTTAAATAACACATTAAACAAGATGGACTTAATTGATATTTAAAGGATATTCCATCCAAACACAACAGAATACACATTCTTCTCAAGTGTTCATGGAATATTCTCCAGGATAGGCTATGTCTTGGGTCACAAGTCAAGCCTTGGTAAATTTAGGAAAATTGAAATCATATGAAGTATCTATTCCGACCACAGTGTTATGAGATTAGATATCAATTACAGGAAAAAAACTGTAAAAAATACAAACACATGGAGGCTAAACAATGCACTACTAAATAACCAGAGATCACTGAAAAAAACAAAGAGGAAATTAAAAAAAACCTAAAAACAAATAATGAAAACACTATGACCCAAAACCTATGGGATGCAACAAAAGCAGTTCTAAGAGGGAAGTTTACAGCAATACAATCTGACCTCAGGAAACAAGAAAAATCTCAAATAAACAACCTAACCTCACACCTAAAGCAATAACAGAAAGAAGAACCAAAAAACCCCCCAAAGTTAGCAGAAGGAAAGAAATCATAAACATCAGAGCAGAAATAAATGAAATAGAAACAAAGAAAACAAAAGCAAAGATCAATAAAACTAAAAGCTGATTCTTTGAGAAAATAAACAAAGTTGATAAACCATTAGCCAGACTCATCAAGAAAAAAAGGGAGAAGACTCAAATCAACAGAATTAGAAATGAAAAAGGAGAAGTAACAACTGACACTGCAGAAATACAAAGGATCATGAGAGATTACTGCAAGCAACTATATGCCAATAAAACAGACAACCTGGAAGAAATGGACAAATTCTTAGAAAACCATAACCTTCAGAGACTAAACCAGGAAGAAACAGAAAATATAAACAGACCAATCACAAGCACTGAATTTGAAACTCTGATTGAAAATCTTCCAACAATCAAAAGCCCAGGACCAGATGGCTTCACAGGCAAATTCTTTCAAACATTTAGAGAAGAGCTAAAACCTGTCCTGCTCAAACTCTTTCAAAATATAGCAGAGGGAGGAACACTCCCAAACTCATTCTATGAGGCCACCGTCACCCTGATACCAATACCAGACAAAGATGTCACAAAAAAAGAAAACTACAGGCCAATATCACTGATGAACATAAATGCAAAAATCCTCAACAAAATACTAGCACACAGAATGCAACAGCACATTAAAAGGATCATACACAATGATCAATTGGGGTTTATCCCAGGGAGGCAAGGATTCTTCAATATTCGCAAATCAATCAATGTAATTAACCATATTAACAAACTGAAGGAGAAAAAGCATATGATCATATCAATAGATGCAGAAAAAGCTTCTGACAATATTCAACACCCATTTATGATAAAAACTCTCCAGAAAGTAGGCATAGAGGGAGCTTACCTCAACATAATAAAGGACATATATGACAAATCCACAGCCAACATCATCCTCAATGGTGAAAAACTGAAACCATTTCCACTAAGATCAGGAACAAGACAAGGTTGCCCACTTTCACGACTATTATTCAACATACTTTTTGTAGTTATAGCCACAGCAGTCAGAGAAGAAAAAGAAATAAAAGGAATCCAAATTAGTAAAGAAGAAGTAAAAGTGTCACTGTGTGCAGATGTCATGATACTATACATAGTGTCCTAAAGATGCCACCAGAAAACTACTAGAGCTAATCAATGAATTTGGTAAAGTAGCAAGATACAAAACTAATGCACAGAAATCTCTTGCATTCCTATACACTAATGATGAAAAATCTGAAAGAGAAATTAAGGAAACACTCCTATTTACCACTGCAACAAAAAGAATAAAATACCTAGGAATAAACCTACCTAAGGAGTCAAAAGACCTGTATGCAGAAAACTATAAGACAGTGATTTAAAAAATTAAAGATGAAACATGGGCTTCCCTGGTGGCGCAGTGGTTGAGAGCCTGCCTGCCAATGCAGGGGACATGGGTTCGTGCCCTGGTCTGGGAAGATCCCACATGCCGCGGAGCGGCTGGGCCCGTGAGCCATGGCCGCTGAGCCTGCGCGTCCGGAGCCTGTGCTCCGCAATGGGAGAGGCCACAATAGTGAGAGGCCCGTGTACCGCAAACAAACAAACAAACAAAATTTCTGCTGACAGCCCAGTCAACAAGGTGTAATTAGAGGCTACTTTAAAAAAAAAAAAAGATGAAACAAATAGATGGAGAGATATATCATGTTCTTGGATTGGAAGAATCAACATTGTGAAAATGACTCTACTACTGAAAGCAACCTACAGATTCAGTACAATCCCCATCAAACAACCAATGGCATTTTTCACAGAACTAGAACAAAATATTGCACAATGTGTATGGAAACACAAAAGGTGCTGAATAGCCAAAGCAGTCTTGAGAAAGAAAAATGGAGCTGGAGGAATCAGGCTCCCTGACTTCAGACACTACTACAAAGCTACAGTAATCAAGACAGTATGGTACTGGCATAAAAACAGAAATATAGAGCAATGGAACAGGATAGAAAGCCCAGAGATAAACCCACGCACATATGGTCACCTTATCTTTGATAAAGGAGGCAAGAATATACAATGGAGAAAAGACAACCTCTTCAGTAAGTGGTGCTGGGAAAACTGGACAGCTACATGTAAAAGAATGAAATTAGAACACTCCCTAACACCATACACAAAAATAAACTCAACATGAATTAAAGACTGAAACTCAACATGAATTAAAGACACTATAAAACTCTTCGAGGAAAACATAGGCAGAACACTCTATGACATAAATCATAGCAAGATCCTTTTTGACCCATCTCCTAGAGAAATGGAAATAAAAACAAAAATAAACTATTGGGACCTAATGAAGCTTAAAAGCTTTTGCACAGCAAAGGAAACCATAAACAAGATGAAAAGACAACCCTCAGAATGGGAGAAAATATTTGCAAATGAAGCAAGTGGCAAAAGATTAATCTCCAAAATTGACAAGCAGCTCATGCAGCTCAATATCAAAGAAACAAACAACCCAACCCAAAAATGGGTGGAAGACCTAAATAGACATTTCTCCAAAAAAGGTATACAGATTGCCAACAAACACATGAAAGGATGCTCAACATCACTAATCATTAGAGAAATGCAAACCAAAACTTCAGTGAGGTATCACCTCACACGGTCAGAATGTCTATCATGTAAAAATCTACAAACAATAAATGCTGGAGAGGGTGTGGAGAAAAGGGAATGCTTCTGCACTGTCGGTGGTAATGTAAATTGATACAGCCACTATGGAGAACAGTAGAGTTTCCTTTCAAAACTAAAAATAAACTACCATATGACCCAAGAATCCCACTACTCGGCATATACCCTGAGAAAACCATAATTCAAAAAGAATCATGTACCACAATGTTCATTGCAGCTCTATTTACAATAGCCAGGACATGGAAGCAACCTAAGTGTCCATCAACAGATGAATGGATAAAGGAGATGTAGCACATATATACAATGTAATATTACTCAGCCAAAAATAAGAAATGAAATAGAGTTATTTGCAGTGAGGTGGATGGACCCAGAGTCTGTCATACAGAGTGAAGTAAGTCAGAAAGAGAAATACAAATACCGTATGCTAACACATATATATGGAATCTTAAAAAAAAAAAAAGTGTTCTGAGGAACCTAGGGGCAGGACAGGAATAAAAAGGCAGACATAGAGAATGGACTTGAGGACCTAGGGAGGGGGGAGAGTAAGCTGGGACAAAGTGAGAGAGTGGCACTGACGTATATACACTACCAAATGTAAAATAGCTAGCTAGTGGGAAGCAGCTGCATAGCACAGGGAGATCAGCACAATGCTTTTTGACCACCTAGAGGGGTGGGATACGGAGGGTGAGAGGGAGACGCAAGAGGGAGGAGATATTGTGATATAGGTATACATATAGCTGATTCACTTTGTTATACAGCAGAAACTAACACAACTATATAAAGCAATTATACTCCAATAAGGATGTTTAAAAAAAAAAAAAGAAAGAAGCCAATCCGATGAGAAAAAATAGGCAAAAAATTTGAAAATACACTTCATCAAAGAAAATATATACCAAGGAAAAGTATGAAAAGACTCTCAACATTATTAGCCTGAGGGAAATGCAAATGGAAAACACAGTGAGATACAATACAGATCTATTAGAATTTATTACAGTGTCTAAAATTTTAAATGACCGACTACGTTAAGTGTTAGGATGTGGATGATCTGAACCCTTGTATACTTCTAACGGGAAGGCAAAATGGCAAACTTTGGAAAATTTTTTGGCATTTTCTTAAAATGTTAAACATAAACCTACCATGTGACCCAGACACTGTACTCCTAGTTATTTACTTACCAGAAGTGAAAGCAGGTGGTCACAGAAAGACTCATACACAAGTGTTTGTAACAGCCTTGTTTATAATACCCCAAACTGAAAACAACCTAAATATCTATTAGCCAGTGAATGGATAAACAAATTGTGATATATCTTTACAATGCAATACTACTCAGCAGTAAAAATAAGTCAGCAATATTCCATAGTGTAAGAAAGCAGATCAATGATTGCCTGGGGTTGGGGTTGTGTGGGGTCAGAAAGAGGCAGGAGGGAGGGATTTTAAAGGAGCTGGAGGAGACTCTGGATGTGAGGGAGATATTTAATATCTTAATTGAGATGATGTACCCATGTGTAAACTTCAACAAATTGAACAATTTAAATATGTGAAGTTTTAAATTGTATGTCAATTCTACCTTAAATGTGTTTTGTTAGGCAGTATCTCAGTGATTTTTGATTATCCACTCTCATCATAGAAAGGCATAGTGCTTTTACAAACATCACCTAATACCCTGCTTATCACTTTCTAACTAAAAACTGATTTACTGATGCATAGGTGATATTAGATTTGTATTAGATTCAGTGCCTTATGAAAGTAAAAGCAAAATGATATTGGCTTAAAAACATGATTTTATGCTCTCACTTAAAGTGCCCAGAGGTGGGCAGCCCAGGGCTAAATAGCAGTTCTGTAGAGTTGTCAGGAACCCAGGATTCCATAACTTTGGTTTCATCATATGTTAAGGTAGCTCCTTAACAGCCAGCATTATTGAAGTCATTCCAGCAGCAGGAAAGAGAATGGGACAAAGATGAGCATGCTTCTCCCTTTAAGGACATTTCCCAGAAGTTACACATGACACTTTTACCTACATCTGATTGGCCCAAACTATGTCACATGGCCACACCTACCTGCAAGGGAGGCTGGGAAATATAGTCTTT
This sequence comes from Lagenorhynchus albirostris, assembly GCF_949774975.1. Taxonomy (NCBI): domain Eukaryota; kingdom Metazoa; phylum Chordata; class Mammalia; order Artiodactyla; family Delphinidae; genus Lagenorhynchus; species Lagenorhynchus albirostris. The sequence goes on along the minus strand of NC_083097.1, from coordinate 93,033,855 downwards.
ACTCTAGATGGCTGTAGGGCCAGCTAAAATCTGATGTGTCATTAGCAAGAAAGAGAGGCAGAATAGATATTAAAAGGCAATTAGTGGGCTCATGTTTCCACAGGAGATAAATAACTGAAAAAATAGATTGTATAATTTTTCAGTCATGGGCAAATGAACATTTTCAATTCTGAAAATAAAGATAATTTCCACATGTGGCTCTCACACATTCACTCTTCATCTTCAATATTCATAAGCAGCAATAAGAGAGAGGAAATTAGCTGGGGGAAGGGAGGAAGGAAGAGTTTTGAATGTTTTCCAGTAGTAACTTCAGTCCATTATCATCACATATAGATGTTTCTCAACATCTATAACTGGTATAAAATGGAAATGAATGAATCACTAAGCTTTATAACAGACGGTTATATGATGATTAATTAATTCGGTGGCTCTAGTTAGGGAAAATGATGCAGAAGTCACACATGTTTTCCTTGTTGCATCAGTCAAGGACAATCGGGGATAGGAGTAAGCCATATTAAATAGTGGTAGAGATCAACTGTATATTTTTCTGAAAAGGAGTTTTTGTAAAATTCAGTGGGATGCTTTTGCCATCCATCATTTCCTCCATCCATGCCAGGGCAGAGATTAATTACTGCTAAGTACCTGCAAAGAATGTAATTTTCAAATTTGATAGGGTATGTTTGCTTGCTTTTGTTACATTCATTTCCAGTTGTGTTGCCTTCTAGGGGACACAGGGTGGGATGCTATCAATACAAAGACAATAAATCCTTGTAGCTATACTGAAAGAACTGTGTGAATGATGGACTGAAGTAAAAGTAGGGATGCAGAGGTAGATTTACACTTCCCATCCTGTTAATTCTGGCCCCTTTGGGAGAAAAGCTACTGCTTCTAGTGACCAGGGACTGAAGACTTTGAAAATCCTGTATTCCTAAATTGCTTAAATTTCTAAATTCTCTGGTTGAGAAGAAAATGGGGGAGAAATGAGCAGAAAAGGAGGGCACCATACACTCAACAACTGCAACATCTCCTAAATGTCTGCTTCCATCCATCTTTCATAATATCATCAGTTCCCACTTATTCATTTTTTTATTAATTAAAGATTGAATGCCTAACGGTACCAACCAGGGCCTCTCAAAAGTTGAGAGAGGACTAAGTTAGTTTCATTTTTTTAAGATTCTGGGATGTTAAAAATGAACAATGAGAATTCTGGAATGATAGAATAAGGAGCTCAATGGGCCTACACCCACAAAGACAATTCAACTACTGAAAAAACATTTAAGAAAAAATCTTTTAGAGGTTCTGAAAATTGTCCTATGGGCATACAGCAAATGGAGAAACATTCATTCAAGAAAATCTACTAAATTCCAATAAGAACAGTGAGAGTCTGTGGCATTTGAGCCAGGAACACTCCATTCCCACACACCCCCAATCAGTTCCATGTCATAAAAGTTCTACCCCTGGTGCATGCAGCCAAAAAGATGGGGGATGGGGTGAGGGTGCCTTCTTCCTTCAGCTCCCAGTAGTCTGTGGCTATGGTTTTACCCTGGAAGGAATAGTCTGCTGATGTTTTTTGTCATCCCCAGCCCCATGATGCAGAACTTCTATTTCAGGCCAAGAGAATGAGGTCTCTCTTCCCCCGTCCAGCTTCTAGGGCAGATGCTACACCCCAGGCACAGCAGAACCAGAATGCTGGGCCCCTAAATCACTCCTATTCCACCTCATTTGTAAGAGAATTTTTGGTGTGTTTTGGGGTGAATGGGATCTACAAACACTTTTTTTTTTAGCAAAAGGAACAAAACAAGTGCAGCACGGGAAAAATAAGAGGCCTTCCTTTCCCTTCAAGGGCATCATCAGACCTCTAAAGGCAGAGGCGGGTTAGCATGGTATGCAGAGTAGACCCTAGAGTCTCAAATGGGTTGGAATTTGACAAAAGTGATCCATGTCCAGGCAGTACTGACCTGCTAGACATTTAATTCCTCATGCTCATCTAGAGCTGCCTGGAATAGGGCAAGTGTAAAGCCACAGAATATGCAGCACTGCTCTGCCTTGGAAAACTGAACACTTTGGTCCTCTGAGACCCACAGACAGTGCCAAATATCACATCTGCTGGTGTCTGGGTCCTAGCTGTTTGCCCCTTGTCGCCTAGAAGTGAGTTCTTTGATATCACCGTTACCCTTATGACTTCATTCACATCTTCCTTCTCCACTGTGTCCACTATTTGCAGATGCCCCAGAGCAGAAGTATCATGGAAGGATGGGAAAGTTGAGAAGACCAGGGACTGCTCTGCCTTCTCCAGTACTCACTCACAGAGTGTCATCTCCAGAAAGAAGGTCACTTCTCCCAGCTCACATTGGGTGTCCAAGGGACTTTTCCTGGGATAAAGGAAGGCCATAAGAATAACAAGTTCTGCAGCTCTGCCTGAAGTGGCTGATTTATTTGGAACAGAAAGTGGCAAATTCTATGCCTAAGGCCATTGTCCAAAGCAATAGAGATCTTGGTTAAGAGAATTTATGTTAGCTCTATGACACAAACAAAATGGCAGAGCAGCCAGTTTAATATTGAGAACAAGGGAAAGAGACAGCCAAGAAGAGCCCCCCTGGGGGTAACTCTGGGTGTTGGAAATGCTGTGCACATGTGCTAGGCTGCACCTACTCATGAGCTGTCACAGTAGGATGGAGGCAGACTTGAAAGCAACCCCAAGCTACACACAGACCGATCAACACAGGGCAGACTGCCCTGGCACATGGGGCTCAAGCACAGCCTCTGACCAAACACCATCCGAACAATAAGCTGCTCTAACCCAGGGGGAACTCCTAGGAAACCAGACTTATATTATTTGTAAACACAGCCATTCTCTTCCCAGCAAACAGAAGACTGTGTGCGTGCCCAAGCTATGCCCTCCCAGGAGCCATCAGAGAGGAAACCTCCAAGCTACTGGTTCCAACCCAAATGTGGGGCGAAACAAACAAAAACAACAACACAAGTTCCCCGAATTGGATAGCAGCAAGTCACACACACCAGTATAGGCTAAAAATCCAACTGGCCAAAGGGACTTAAACATGACCTTAACCAATAGTGACTTATACTAAACCCTGGGTAGCCTAGCTAAAAGGTAAAAATGAGGGTGAAAATCTAAGCATGGGCATCAGAGGCTGTGCACTGTGTGGGAAATAGACTTCAGCTGAGTCACACACAAATAAAGAAAGAGTCAAGGAAACAACAACAATACTGGGGGCAGGGCAGGTCAGAACCTAGAGCTATTACAATGTCATCTAAAATGTCCATTATAGGAAGATCACTGACAGTCGTCGGGGGGGTGTGGATTGGAAGTAATGCAAGAATAAAGGCAAGGAGACTGACTGTTTTTACTTCTGATTGATGACCTCAGTAAAGGCAATGGCAGTGGGTGAGGAGAAGGGAAAGGATTATAAAGACTTAAAAAAATATATTGATCAACTGGATAATGGGGGTTGGAGGGATTGGTTAGGGAGAGAAAGTACTGAGAATGAATCCCAGACACAAGTGAATCCACTTGTCTGCTCTAATTGCTTGGGGGATGGGGAGATATTTATTGTATCTGGGACATGTTCAGTCTTATATACTTCTGGGACCTTTGGTGAAATGTATGAAATATGTATGTGCACAAGAGTCTAAAAATCACAGGTTTAAGACTGTATATTTGAGAGTAATCAGGATATAGGTGTTAATGGAAGGTGAGTGGATCATATAAGAAGAATACTTAGATGAAAAGGAAAAAAATCCAGTTTGTATCTGGAGCAACTGAAGTCTGGAAACACAGGGAGAAGAGCCAGTGTTTGGGCAAAAATCATGAGCTCTGTCCTGTCCTAGTTGAGTCTGAAAACATTGTGGGACTTTGAGGAATAGTTATCCAGTAGACAGACTTGTCCAAAAACCAGGCACTATGACCAAACAAGAAGTGGGGAGGCAGATAGGATCTAAGGAACAGATTGGTGGTTTTTATTACCAACCCTGCCACTATCCAGCTCTACCCCAGAAATATCGGTAGGGATCTCTGACCCTGATTTCCTTCATATGACAAAGAAAGGTGGTGAACGTTAATCTTTACATTTCTGTTCACTGTAAAATTCTAATCCTCAAATTTAGTCTCTACCATTCATGACCCTTGTGCCGGCAAATTATGGCACATCTTATCCTTATTATGATGTTTCTTGAGTCTGAACTATGCTTCCCTGAAATACCCACCCCTCCCTTACCTTGCATCACTTATAATACTTTTGGTTCCAAGTACGGAAATCCTAATTTGAACTAGCCTAAATGGTTAAGTGAATTTGTCCGCTTATGTAAGGAGACACTGACAAATTTAAAGTTTCATGTATGGGTTAGATGAGTGTTGAGGTTCCATTTTTTTTGCCTTTCTCTCTGCTCTGTGTCCTTCTGCCTGTATCAACCTTAGGCTTGCTTCCCTCACGGTGGAGTCTATAGTCCCGTTTCATAACAATACACTACAGTAGCTAGCAACTAGAAGGAAATACAGCATAAATGTCATGGAATTCCCAGAAAAAATGGCTGAGATTCGTGCAAATTTCACTGATGTCCGTGGTCTAGCAAAATGCATAAGTCTGGATTACCTGAATTACAATGGAAAGAAAGTAGAGTTCCCTAACTAGGTTGGACAAATGAAAGCATAACCAGGGAGAAGAGCTGGGTTGATTTCATTCAAACTATTACATTGCTGTGACCCAACAGTTGTGCTGGATGGATGCTGAGAAAATCATAACGTCTTCTAAGTAGAATGATGTATCTCTAGTTGTCAGAATCCTATCCATCCTTTAATCCTTCAGACGCTACCTCCTTTCATGGAGTCTTTCCTCATTCACAAAGTAAAATATAATGTTTTCCACCTCTGTTCCATACTCTCCAGGCTGAATGTATTTTTAGAATCTATTTTATCTTCTAGACTCTGAGCTTCAGTACAAGAACTATGTCCTATTTATCTGCATTTTCCAATTACCCAACACAATCTAGCTTTAGTGTTGCTTACTAAATGTTTACTGAACTAAATATAGGTAAAATATTCTGGATAGCTGAAAATGCAGCCTCTTTTTTCTTCTGCCAATTCTTGGGAGGCAGAAATCACCCCTTGGCTAAGTAGAGGAATACCAGAAGTACAAAAGAAATAAGTGGGTCTTTGAGCAATAATTCTCGATATTTAAAATATCCTAACTACATATTAGTTCTTCTTGGATTTTATGACTCCTTAAAGTAGTGAGTGACAAGATTTTTAATTTTAATCACTTTACTATGAATAGTTGATCCCCCCCCCCTTTATTGGAAGACCTGAAACCATGGAGAAGGGACCTACAATATAAATAAATCACCCACCCTCCCCTTTTGGAGTGACTGAAGAATGTGTCCTTCCTACCCTCAAGAAAGGGGAAAGGGGAATTGGTTTTTGGTTACTAATGATCTCAGCTCCAGTTCTAATGGACTGTGAAGGTCTACTCTAAAAGACCGAAGCTTTGAGGGAAAGAATGAAGAGGGTTTCAGGGGAAAGGTAGTTGTATTGGAGGATCCTGGGAAGACTGAGGGGAATACGCCCAAGCAAAGGTTTTGTCAGGTCTTGTACCTGTACCAGCCCTTCACTGCCTGGTACTGAGGATAAGGGTGGGGCACTGCCTGGGAAGTCCTGGTGAGCAACAAAGGCCAAGCTGGATACAGCCCTGGACAACAACCACCGAGCCATCACACTGAGCATGTCCTTACGACCACCCACAGGCCTATGGATGAATGATTATCCACTGTGCACTTCTGCACATCTGCACCAGTGCATGAGCAGCTTACACTCAGAGGGAGCAATGTCTCATCTACCCACAAGATCCAGGTCTGTCCTGCACCTATCAAATGTCATGGACACAACCCTAAATGCCCTCAAACAGCTATAAGCCCAGAGATCATCAAAGAGCAGCCCCTATATCTACTCTTGAGGGGCTGAAGCAACCAAGGTTAAGACCCAGAACACAGTCATGGTTAGTGATACCCACAAACACTATTTTCAAAACATGAAATTGAATATTATTGTATTTGTTTAGAGAATTTGAAAAGTAAGTTACATCCCCTCAAGAAACTAGACTCCTGAGATATTGTAAAACTAATGATTGTGAGTTCCCCAACATCAACCCAGAGATGGGAGTAGCAGATTCTTCTGTAAATACAATGTCATACATTAGGACCAGCAGACACCAGGTATGTCAAAGTAAACCTTTCAGACTTCTGGTTTTTGGTTCCACATGTAAGGTGCTTGGAAGTCACCACTCCATCTTAACAACAAGTAAAAAGCTGAACAAACCGAAAAATCAACAACTCTTCTTAGATCTGTAAGAGAATTGAGGTCACAGGGAAAACTACTGCCCCCAAAATTAGAGAGACATACAGGCAAATAAATACAAAGAATCACAATGTACCAGAGCAGAAGCCTCCATGGGAACCAGTGCTGGGGCAGGAAAACCTGAACTTAATTAACTAGTCGCTAGAGGCTCAGTGTGGACAAGTCTGAGAGTTAAAAACTCCAGGAGGATCTGGTCAGAGGGAGGACTCCACATTTTGTGGGTTTTGTTGAGCTCTAGGAGCTCAACCTGGTTCTCAAAGTAAATATTGGAGAAAAATCCCCTTATGCGTCTGACAGGAGGAAGGGAAAAGGAACCATTTTTAAATGCACCAGAGCATTCTGTTCTTAATAAGTCCTGTCCTCAGGAGAAACTAGTTAACCAGAGCCCACCTGATGGGGTATTTTCAGAGCCTAACTAACCTAGAGAAAGGGGAATACTCAATTCCAGCCACCTTTAGCCATCCAGTCCCACCTAAAGGAGGAGAGAAGAAACTGAGGAACACCTGTGAAATTCACAGTCAAGAGGGTCAGGCTCACTGAAAGACAGAGACCTACTCATAGGGCTAGAGAACTCTTCCCCTCCCCCTGCACCTCACCACCACATCACTAAAGGCCTATTTACCGCAGTGCCTTTACCCAGTCATCATGTCTGGCTATCAAGAAAAAAATTACAAAGTATATCAAAAGGCAAAAAGCACAGTTAGAAAAGAAAGAGCAAGTATGAGAGTCAGATAGGGTAGAGATGTTAGAATTATCAGGCTGAGAATTCAGAACAACTGTGATTAATTTGCTGAGGGCTCAGATGGATAAAGTAGACAACATGCAAAGGAAACCTTCCAGAATATTCGGGAAGGTTTGAAACTGCTCACCTTCTCTTGAGATCTATCTTTTGTTCTTCACTTAAGGACTGAGAGGTACCAGCTAGCAGACCAAATGCAGTGGGGACAGGGAATCAGAGAATATCAGAGCAGGGACCGAACTTCAAAGAGTTTGCCCTCTGACCTCCCGAAGCTGCTCAGTGACCTGAAGGCAATGCAAGAGTAGACCCAGGTCTCCTGACTCTGACCAGCTGATCTCTCCTCCGCACTGACTCTCCTCCAGCAGTATCAAACCTATCTTCTGCTCCCTCTACTGTCCATTTCCTATTTTGGTCCCTACCCCATACTCCAAGCCCTTTTGCACTATCAAGTACGGAGACCCTTTAGCTTGAAAGAAAAGACCTCAGGAACTCATTTCTTTGAAGGGTAAATTAGCAGCTAAAAGTGGCACAGCTCCCCGGGGTGTCTGCATTATAAAAGAGAAGATTTGAGGCAATAACCTATCTCTGAAGGTGGATTTTAGAATTTATGATTCCAGGTTAAGGGATTGGGCAGGTGCGGGGAAGTGGAGCTGGGTCTCTTTCTAAATCTCCCAAATTGCACAGGGGCAGCTTCAGCATTCACTCTTGGGCTGTAAATACTCAAAGGACTGTCTCTTTCCCAGGGAGGAGAGATTTTCATTAATGGGCTCTTTTTAATCTTTCTACCACTCGGGGTCCCGCCTCTGGACCCCTCAGAGATAAATTAGCTACTGGACGAACTGGGGGTACAACTGGGGACCTTGGAACAGATGAAACTGACTGGGCTGTGGAATTTCAACCAATAAGATGAAGTATTTAATTATTGAAAAAGGTCTCATATTCTTTTATTTCAATCAGACCCCAAATTAAATCTTTCACCAGATTCCTGGAAAGTATAAAAACTAACAAGCACTGGATGTGTTTTCCTTTCCCTCATCTTCCTTCTGCCATACAAGTGCTAATAAGCAACAAAATTACCCCCCCACCAAAAAAGGAATAACAATAGGTTGTCTGTACTGATTGCATACTACATCCAGGCGCTGTCCTAAGTGCTTGACATGTATTGTCTCATTTCATCTTCCTGAAGAGAGTTAGGTGCTTTTATTATCCCTAAGTTAAGTGATTTGTCCAAACTCTGCACCTAGTGAATAGCAGAGCTGAAAACTGGGGTACACAGCACTCTTACACACTATACTACTAACTCCTTATCAGAGAAAGTCCAATGCCTTCTGATACCTCACAAGAAAAGAAGATCTGGTTGAGTGCTAAACAAAGGAAAACTGCCGTTTTACAGATCTCAAAACTTTTATAATAGCAACATAATTTCACAGGTAGAAATATAGAGTAAATAGACTAGATTAGCTTATCAACGTTTCTCTATTTTGAAAGACTTGGCAAGCATGTGATATACCCTCTGAGCCCCTGTTGGGTCACCCATAAAATGATGATAGTAGCAAATATCTTAACTTGTATACAAAGTAATATACATGAAAGTTCTTCATAAACTTTTTTTTTTTTTTTTTTTTTTTTTGCAGTATGCGGGCCTCTCACTGTTGTGGCCTCTCCCGTTGCGGAGCACAGGCTCCGGACGCGCAGGCTCAGCGGCCATGGCTCACGGGCCCAGCCACTCCGCGGCATGTGGGATCTTCCCGGACCGCGGCACGAACCTGTGTCCCCTGCATCGGTAGGCAGACTCTCAACCACTGCACCACCAGGGAAGCCCCATAAACTTTTTTAAGACCCCCATCCAAATGTCAGAAGCAATTATTTTTATACATATGCATGATTAAGATGCAAATACAAATTGTGAAACTTCAGTGATTCTGCATACAAGTTAAAGGCTCTCTATGAGTTATAAAAGTTAAAGGCTCTTATATTTGTATTTAAACCTGGCATTGTACAATATATGATGAATGTTAAAATTCAAGCTAATAATTTAAAATTTAATTTTTCTTTACTTAGAATTTTATTTCCTTTATATATTTTATTATACTTTAGCACCTTTAATTGCGCTTTTTTCCTTTTTTTTGCAAAAGAGGCCCACATCTTCATTTTGCAGTGGTGCAAAATGAAAAAGGCCCCATGAATGAGATAGCAAGGCCTGGACTCAAGATGGTTCTCCACTAAAGCTCGAAAACATACTCAAAGGCAGATTATACTCTAATTAAACTGATTATCACTGATAGCGACAGTGATAACAATATATCATCACCCTGTGTTCCCACACATCACCCATGTGACACATTTACTGTTAACATCATTAATTATCAATACAGGACAATTCATTCCATGGCTTACTTGAGTTATTAAAGATTGAAGAACATATTCTTAACAGATATTCTTCAGAGAACACAGAAAAACAAGACAATCTTTCTGTGGTAGTTCAGTCCTGAGTTTCCTTAACTATTTGCTTAGGTATTTGTAAAAAGTATCTTCCTGGAAAAAAAGAAAACAAGTTTGCCAAGCTGACAATGTACAAATTTATAAAGGCATTCTAACTTTAATTGCTTTTATTATCGTAAAGCCAGTCCAACACTACTCAATGTTTCTGGTAATTAGAGTCTAGTTGAAATAATCATAGGATGACTGGTGTCTGCTGCCATGTTGCTGATGATGGTAAAGAGCTCCTCTGTTTCACCTCAGGCTCTTTTCTGTCTCCTAAACCTAGAGCCCATTATGAATTTCCTTCCCTGTCCTCAGATCAGTAACACAGAGGACACAACCAGTTCCTGTGTCCCACGGAGCATCAATCCACAAAGTGCATCTCCTGCTCTGGTACAGTGGATGGCTTCTCTTAAGTGCAAGTATAAGATAACTAGCTACTGTTGGCCATAGAAACACATATACAAATAATGAAGCAATTAATCACACTCATGGTGCTGAAATTTTAAAACAGTTGTTAAAATTGATTTAATCATAAATTCTGTACTTATTGCCATAATGATATGTGTTTTAAAGGTGAATAAAACATTTAAGAAAAATCATTCTCTGGGACTTGTAATTTTATGGAAATGTTTAAGAAAATTTTGATGAATTTTGTGATCGGTGTTCAGGTTTTTAGGAAATAAGATACGTAAGGTTTGTGAATTTAAATGCATTACATTTTAAATAATGATCAAATATTTTTAAACATGTCTTTAATCAATTCAGTAATAGCAACTATTCCTGCCTATGCATAAAATTCTGTCAGATGTTTAATATCCCAATGGCATATAAGGAGAAATTCAAAACTGGATAACTTTTATGCTGTTATATAAATAAAAAATTGAATTTTCAATTTTTTATAAAATACATCCAATACAATTTGTGTTAATTTCATTTAATTTACTTCTTAAATATTTCTTTGACTGGTGGGACCATGCTACAAAGTGCTGGGGGAATAGGAGAATGACTGAGGCATAACCTTTCCCCTAAGAGCACTTAAATCTCATGGAAAACAGACTTAGAAAAATAACAGTACCTGTATATTCAATGAGAGGGAAAAGGTCAAGAGGAGTAAAGCCACTCATCATTATTCCTGCCTGGGGATGGCAACTGAGAAAGTAGAGAATCTACAAAATTGATTTTGGTAGATAACCAATCCTAAATTTCTCTGTTCCAGACAAATTACCACATTAAAAAACACTTTAAAAAACAGAACTCTTAGGAAAGCAGTTTTTCACATGTTCAGTACACTTAATTGTGTGGTTTTTTGTTTTGTTTTATTTTTTTTATGGCACAAAATCGTTTATAATTTATTTACCATTGAGCTAAATGAAGGAGGGGTTCACATTCTTTGCAAAAAAATTAAGTTGCTGATGTTGTTTGCTTTTAGAGCCAGTTAAGAATTGTGTCAAACTACACAGGAGTTTTCCTATCTTGAAAAACGCTGAAGGTCCTGGAGCGGCTAACTTTACATTCCAAATGAATTAATAATGGACCTCACACAACATTCCCAGCAGAGAGGTCCCAGGATACCAGTCTTCATGTTCCTCAGGCTTAGAATGTGTAATTCTTCTAGAAGCTGCTTTCTGCTATGTGCAGCTCTATTTTGGGACTAGGTTGCTACTTTCTTTTTTTTTTAACATCTTTATTGGAATATAATTGCTTTACAATGGTATGTTAGTTTCTGCTTTATAACAAAGTGAATCAGCTATACATATACATATATCCCCATATCTCCTCCTTCTTGCGTCTCCCTCCCACCCTCCCTATCCCACCCCTCTATGTGGTCACAAGCACTGAGCTGATCTCCCTGTGCTGTGTGGCTAATTCCCACTAGCTATCTACTTTACATTTGGTAGTATCTATAAGTCCATGCCACTATCTCACTTCATCCCAGCTTACCCTTACCCCGTCCCGTGTCCTCAAGTCCATTCTCTACATCTGCGTCGTTATTCTTGCCCTGCCCTTAGGTTCTTCACAACATTTTTTTTTTAAGATTCCATATATATGGGTTATCACACTGAATTTTTTTCTCTTCCTGACTTACTTCACTCTGTATGACACTCTCTAGGTCCATCCACCTCACTACAAATAACACAATTTTGTTTCTTTACATGGCTGAGTAATATTCCATTGTATATATGTGCCAAATCTTCTTTATCCATTCATCTGTTGGTGCACACTTAGGTTGATTTCATGTCCTGGCTAGCTGCAAGAAACATTGTGGTGCATGACTCTTTTTGAATTATGGTATTCTCAGGTTATATGCCCAGTAGTGGGATGGCTGGATCACATGGTAATTCTATTTTTAGTTTTGTAAGGAACCTCCATACTGTTCTCCGTAGTGGCTGTATCAATCTACATTCCCACCAACAGTGCAGGAAGGTTCTCTTTTCTCCACACCCTCTCCAGCATTTATTCTTAGTAGATTTTTTGATGATGGCCATTCTGACTGGTGTCACGTGATACCTCATAGTAGTTTTGATTTGCATTTCTCTAATGATTAGTGATGTTGAGCATCCTTTCATTTTGGTGGCAATCTGTATATCTTCTTTGGAGAAATGTCTATTTAGGTCTTGTGCCCATTTTTTGATTGGGTTGTTTGTTTTTCTGATATTCAGCTGCATGTATATTTTTTATTGCTTTAGAGATTATTGCTTTGTCCGTTGCTTCATTTGCAAACATTTTCTCCCATTCTGAGGGCTGTCTTTTTGTCTTGTTTATGGTTTCCTTTGCTGTGCAAAACCTCTTAACTTTCATTAGGTCCCATTTGTTTATTTTTGTTTTTATTTCCATTTCTCTAGGAGGTTGGTCAAAAAGGATCTTGCTGTGATTTATGTCATAGAGTGTTCTGCCTATGTTTTCCTTTAAGAGTTTTATACTGTCTGGTCTTACATTTAGGTCTTTAATCCATTTTGAGTTTATTTTTCTGTATGGTGTCAGGGAGTGTTCTAATTTCATTCTTTTACATGTAGCTGTCCAGTTTTCCCAGCACCACTTACTGAAGAGGTTGTCTTTTCTCCATTGTATATTCTTGCCTCCTTTATCAAAGATAAGGTGACCATATGTGCGTGGGTTTATCTCTGGGCTTTCTATCCTGTTCCATTGCTTTATATTTCTGTTTTTGTGCCAGTACCATACTGTCTTGATTACTGTAGCTTTGTAGTACAGTCTGAAGTCAGGGAGCCTGCTTCCTCCAGCTCCATTTTTCTTTCTCAAGATTGCTTTGGCTATTCAGCGTCTTTTGTGTTTCCATACAAATTGTGCAGTTTTTTGTTCTAGTTCTGTGAAAAATGCCATTGGTAGTTTGATAGGGAATGCATTAAATCTGTAGATTGCTTTGGGTAGTAGAGTCATTTTCACAATGTGGATTCTTCCAATCCAAGAACATGGTATATCTATCCATCTGTTTGTATCATCTTTAATTTCTTTCATCACTGTCCTATAGTTTTCTGCATACAGGTCTTTTGTCTCCTTAGGTAGGTTTATTCCTAGGAATTTTATTCTTTTTGTTGCAATGGTAAATAGGAGTGTTTCCTTAATTCCTCTTTCAGATTTTCATCATTACTGTATAGGAATGCAAGAGATTTTTGTGCATTAATTTTGTATCTTGCTACTTTACCAAATTCATTGATTAGCTCTAGTAGTTTTCTGGTAGCATCTTTAGGATTCTCTATGTATACTATCATGTCAACTGCAAACAGTGACAGCTTTACTTCTTCTTTTCCGATTTGGATTCCTTTTATTTCTTTTTCTTCTCTGACTGCTGTGGCTGTAACTTCCAAAGCTATGTTGAATAATAGTGGTGAGAGTGGGCAACCTTGTCTTGTTCCTGATCTTAGTGGAAATGGTTTCATTTTTTCACCATTGAGGACAATGTTTGCTGTGGGTTTGTCATATATGGCCTTTATTATGTTGAGGTAAGTTCTCTCTATGCCTACTTCTAGAGGGTTTTTATCATAAATGTGTGTTGAATATTGTCAAAAGCTTCTTCTGTGTCTATTGAGATGATCATATGCTTTTTCTCCTTCAGTTTGTTAAAATGGTTTATCACATCAATTGATTTGTGTATATTGAAGAATCCTTGCATTCCTGGGATAAACCCCACCTGATCATGGTGTATGATCCTTTTAATGTGCTGTTGAATTCTGTGTGCTAGTATTTTGTTGAGGATTTTTGCATCTATGTTCATCAGTGATATTGGCCTGTGGTTTTCTTTTTTTGTGACATCTTTGTCTGGTATTGGTATCAGGGTGATGGTGGCCTCATAGAATGAGTTTGGGAGTATTCCTCCCTCTGCTATATTTTGGAAAAGTTTGAGAAGGATAGGTGTTAGTTCTTCTCCAAATGTCTGATAAAATTCACGTGTGAAGCCATCTGGTCCTGGGCTTTTGTTTGTTAGAAGATTTTTAATCACAGTCTCAATTTCAGTGTTTGTGACTGGTCAGTGTATGTTTTCTTTTTCTCCATGGTTCAGTCTCAGAATGTTATGGTTTTCTAAGAATTTGTCCATTTCTTCCAGGTTGTCCATTTTATTGGCATAGAGTTGCTGGTAGTAATCTCTCATGATCCCTTGTATTTCTGCAGTGTCAGTTGTTACTTCTCCTTTTTCATTTCATATCTATTGATTTGAGTCTTCTGATTTTTTCTTGATGAGTCTGGCTAACGGTTTATCAATTTTGTTTATCTTCTCAAAGAACCAGCTTTTAGTTCTATTGATCTTTGCTGTTGTTTTCTTTGTTTCTATTTCATTTGTTTCTGCTCTGATCTTTATGATTTCTTTCCTTCTGCTAACTTTGGGTTTTTTTTTGCTTCTTCTTTCTCTAATTGCTTTAGGTGTGAGGTTATGTTGTTTATTTGAGATTTTTCTTGTTTCCTAAGGTCGGATTGTATTGCTATAAACTTCCCTCTTAGAACTGCTTTTGCTGCATCCCATAGGTTTCGGGTCATCGTGTTTTCATTGTCATTTGTTTTTAGGTTTTTTTAAAATTTCCTCTTTGATTTTTTCAGTGATCTCTTGGTTATTTAGTAGTGCATGGTTTAGCCTCCATGTGTTTGTATTTTTTACAGTTTTTTCCTGTAATTGATATCTAATTGATATCTAATCTCATAGCACTGTGGTTGGAATATATACTTGATAGGATTTCAATTTTCTTAAATTTATCAAGGCTTGATTTGTGACCCAAGATATGATCTATCCAGGAGAATGTTCCATGAGCACTTGAGAACAAAGTGTATTTTGTTATTTTTGGATGGAATGTCCTATAAATATCAATTAATCTGTTTAATGTATCATTTAAGGCTTGTGTTTCCTTATTTATTTTCATTTTGGATGATCTGTCCATGGTGAAAGTGGGGTGTTAATGTCCCCTAATATTATTGTTTTACTGTTGATGTCCTCTTTTATGGCTGTTAGCATTTGACTTATGTATTGAGATGCTCCTATGTTGGGTGCATAAATATTTACAATTGTTATATCTTCTTCTTAGGTTGATCCCTTGATCATTATGTAGTGTCCTTCTTTGTCTCTTGTGATAGTCTTTTATTTAAAGTCTATATTGTCTGACATGAGAATTGCTACTCCAGGCTTCTTCTGATTTCCATTTTCATGGAATATCTTTTTCCATCCTCTCACTTTCAGGCTGTATGTCTCCCTAGGTCTGAAGTGGGTCTTTTGTAGACAGCAAATATATCGGTCTTGTTTTTGTATCCATTCAGCCAGTCTATGTCTTTTGGTTGGAGCATTTAATCCATTTACATTTAAGGTAGTTATCGATATATATGTTTCTATTACCATATTCTTAATTGTTTTGGGTTAGTTATTGTGGGTTTTTTCCTTCTCTTGTGTTTCCTGCCTAGAGAAGTTCCTTTAGCATTTGTTGTAAAGCTGATTTGGTGGTGCTGAATTCTCTTAGCTTTTGTTTGTCTGTAAAAGGTTTTAATTTCTCCATCAAATCTGAATGAGCTCCTAGCTGGGTAGAGTAATCTTGGTTGTAGGTTTTTCTCCTTCATAACTTTAAATATATCCTGCCAGTCCCTTCTGGCTTGCAGAGTTTCTGCTGAAGGATCAGCTGTTAACCTTATGGGGATTCCCTTGTATGTTTTTTGTTGCTTTTCCCTTGCTGCTTTTAATATTTTTTCTTTGTATTTAATTTTTGGTAATTTGATTAATGTGTCTTGGCATGTTTCTCCTTGGTTTTATCCTGTATGGGACTCTCTGAACTTCCTGGCCTTAATTGACTATTTCCTTTCCTATATGAGGGAAGCTTTCAACTATAATCTCTTTATATATTTTCTCAGTTCCTTTCTTTTTCTCTCCTTCTTCTGGGACCCCTATAATTCAAATGTTGGTGCTTTTAATATTGTCCCCGCAGTCTCTAAGCCTGTCCTCAATTCTTTTCATTCTTTATTCTGCTTTGCAGGAGTTATTTCCAATATTTTATCTTCTAGGTCACTTATCCATTCTTCTGCCTCAGTTATTCTGCTACTGATTCCTTCTAGAGAATTTTTAATTTCATTTATTGTGTTGTTCATCATTGTTTGTTTGCTCTTTGGTTCTTCTAGGTCCTTGTTAAACGTTTCTTGTGTTTTCTTCATTGTATTTCCAAGTTTTTGGATCATCTTTACTCTCATTACTCTGAATTCTTTTTCAGGTAGACTGCCTGTTTCCTCTTCATTTGTTTGGTCTGGTGGGTTTTTACCTTGCTCCTTCATCTGCTGTGTATTTCTCAGTCTTCTCATTTTGTGTAACTTACCGTGTTTGTTGTCTTGGCTGCAGGTTCGTAGTTCCCACTGTTTTTGGTGTCTGCCCCCAGTGGGTTTCAGTGGTTGTGTAGGCTTCCTGGTGGAGGGGACTGGTGCCTGTGTTCTGGTGGATGAGACTGGATCTTGTCTTTCTGGTGGGTAGGCCTGAGTCTGGTGTTGGGTTTCGGGTGTCTGTGACCTTATTATGATTTTAGGTAGGCTCTCTGCTAATGGGTGGGGTTGTGTTCCTGTCTTGCTAGTTGTTTGGCATAGGGTGTCCAGCAGTGTAGTTTGCTAGTCATTGAATCGAGTGGGTCTTCGTGTTGAGATGGAGATCTCTGGGCGAGCTTTTGCCACTTGATATTACGTGGGGCTGGGAGGTCTCTGCGACCAATGTCCTGAACTTGGCTCTCCCACCTTAGAGGCTCAGGCCTGACACTCGGCCAGAGCACTAAGACCCTGTCAGCCACACGGCTCTGGTCTTGGAGAGTCTCTTGGAGAGGCAGGGGGTGGCTGCACCTCACACTGATGACATAGACACTGTTGTCACACATATTGGGGAACATTCAGCTGTGTGAATGCTGCTGCTGGTTGCTGCCATACTGGCTCATTAGTCCAGTTCAGCTCATTTTAACAAGCATTTTTTAGAACAACTTAAATATATACAGGTTAAAAAGACCCAAGGACTTTCCCGCAAGGACCTGGAGTTACGTGAGAACAAGGGAAATGGAAAAAGGCATTTTGAGGACATTTTGAGTGCTAACCAGAGGCAAATTGACTGTGATGGTAATGAAGCCTAGGCTGTATCCACAGGCCCTTCTGAGAAAGGAGTTTCTTAGCAATAAGTTCCCATGATCATAAGCCTTTGTAGATGACAAAATTAAGATATCTGTGTACACTTCTTCTTAAAAATGCCAACCTAAAATGTACATGCTCCATGACCTATGCTATGAGAGGTCTGCCCTGATGTTACCCTCATTGTTTTTATAGTGTTCAATGGGTTTTGACTGGTAAGGATTTGGAAATCCACCCTCAAACCTCATCCCAACTAACCACCACATAAAGACCTTGTAACACAAATAATAAGTCCACACCATTATGATGATGCTGCTGTTAGCAAAGACCTCAACCTCGAAATGATAATTTTTTTCAATGTGAAATCAAGACAGAATTCAGTTAAATAAATAGTCAAAGCTCAATCACTCATCATTGAAGCTATTGAAAGGACTGGCCATCTTCTGAAGGCTCTGAACATCATTGGCAAAGCAGCACTGGTACAGAGAGGTGTGTAAAATGCTAGCTTTCTGAAGTGGAAATTTCCATGTAAAGATGAGGCAAAGCAATTCATAGCACTAACTTGGATGTTATGGAATTCAGAATCAGTAAGCCTTGGGAACTCTCCAAATCTATCTATCTATAAAGTATATTGACAGATAGATATATAGAATTTAGATATATTTATATATACACTTATGCACACATGTGTGAGTTTAATTATGTCAACCCAAATTCCAAGTGTATTTAGATGACTCTACCTGAAACAACTTTCTCTCTTCCACATCCCACAGAAGTTATGGTAGAGAGCTAAAGACTCAAAACTTCATTCCCTCCTTATCACCATACGTAAGTTCTGTACTTTGAAATATAGAAGATCGAGAACAAAATTAGACTTCAGTTGTTATTTGATAATTGAACATAAAGAAAAGTAACAATAGCTATTGTAGGTCAACTGTTAATATGTTCAGTTTCCAGTTTCCAAATATCATGACCTTCTCTTCAAGGCTACAGTCCCATCACTTAAGCCATGCTTTAGAGTTATGGCAGGAGATATTAAGGCTGCCACCTACTGTTTACAGGAAATTGGCCATTCTGAGAGTATTCCCTTCAGAAAGCAAAACTGTTTCTCTGTTGCTTCTAAAACTGAGACCAATAGCTGTTATCTCTCTTATTATCTTCACCATTCTATCACCTTTTCTCCGACATTTTATTTTCTTTTCCTTCTACCTCTGTCTTCAGAATCTCTCAAATTTTTCCAGTTTTAGGAAAACTAGCTTGTAAAGCATTTGGCATTTTTTTCATTCAGAAAAATGCTTAATAAGAATCTTAAACTGATTTTCAAAGCTTTTTCCATTTTGTTTTACTCACCCAAAAAAATAATTTAATTCTTTTTTTTGCTAGATGCCAGTGAGAGAGAGGTAGGACCCCTTCTTTGGACTCTCACTGTTCTGTCCCAGTCTCCCACGGGGTCCTGCCTATGTTGTAACATGGCTATTATGTGCTTGTCCAATCTCTACGGTGCAGGCTGCAAGCTCCTTTACAGCAAGGTTACTGTCTGACTATCCTCAAAAGTCCTTCACAGGCAGAGAGCTTTTCACATAGGAAGTGTGTTCAGAAACTATTTGGGAAGGAGGGGGAATAATTCCTATGAGCTTTCTTCTGGTAAAAAGCATTCAACAGGACTATTCCCTTCCTTTTAGAAGACAATTAACAGTCCATCAGTTGTAATATTCCAGTTCTGAAAAGTCACCTAGCCGGAAAATCAATTCTAGTCTCTGTTACTATCTAGCTATGCGAGTTTAGACCTCACTGAAGATGTTTCCTCTTATGTAAAATGGAGATAATATATCTACTTCACTGAAATATTGAAAAAAATAAATATAAGATGATTTATGCAAAACATAGTATCTTTCACCTAGTAAATACTCAAACATTGCTGCTACCACTATTATGATACAAATGCAAAGTATGATGCCTGGTACAAAGTACGTATTCTCTTTGATATTATTAGCTATATTTATTGCCAGGCACTTAAGGGCCTCTGTTTGACTAACAATGCATGATGAAGTCTTGTTTAAAGACTTAGCTCTTTTGCTATTGTGGAGCTTTCATGAAGGTTCCAGAAGATGGGCTTTACTGAAAAATTTTTGGTTCAAAGAACATTTCCAAGAGCTGGAACACTATATGGAAAGGAAACATAACACCTACTTTAGACCCAGTGTTTTTCTCTTTTCCAATGAAACTCAGTAGAAGATTCTACAGTGAAGTCAAGTGAGTATCAAAAGAGGAGTAAAACGAACTTAGAGTGTTATTAGGACTTTAACTGAGAGTATCACTCACTTCAGCATTTTAGACTGGTGGCATTATTTGAGTCATGAAGCATGTTCTCAGCAGACAGACTAAGTTCCACGTCCTAATTGTATCACCCTTTACTGCTGTGACCCAACACATCTTACCCGAACCACTGAAATTAAAGTTTTCACGTCTAAAATAGGGATAATGATTACACACACATGTACACCCTATAGGGTTATTGTGATGATTAGATTAAATAATGTATGTGAAATGCAGGTGATCAATAACAGTTAAGATTCCCTTTGGAAAAAATCAGGGTGAGGAGAGGAACCAAGATGGCAGAGTAGAATGACGTGCTTTCACTCCCTCTTGCGAGAGCACCAGAATCACAACTAGCTGCTGGACAATCATTGGCAGAAAGACACTGGAACTCACCAAAAAAGATACCCCACATCAAAAGACAAAGGAGAAGCCACAATGAGACAGTAGGAGGGGCGCAATCAGAGTAAAATCAAATCCCATAACTGCTGGGTGGGTGAATCACAGAGTGGAGAACACTTATACCACAGAAGTCCACCCACTGGAGAGAAGGTTCTGAGCACCACGTCTGGCTTCCCAACCTGGGGGTCCGGCAATGGAAGGAGGAATTCCTAGAGAATAAGACTTTGAAGTCTAGTGGGAATTGATTGCAGGACTTTGACAGGACGGGTGGAAACAGAGACTCCACTCTTGGAGGGCACACAAAGAGTAGTGTGCGTATTGGGACCCAGGGGAAGACGCAGTGACACCAGTGAACCAGACCTACCTGCTAGTGTTGGAGGGTCTCCTGCAGAGGCGGGGGATTGGGGCTGTGGCTCACCGTGGGGACAAGGACACTGGCAGAAGAAGTTCTGGGAAGTACTCCTTGGCATGAGCCCTACCAGAGTCTGTCATTAGCCCCGCCAAAGAGCCCAGGTAGGCTCCTGTGTTGGGTTGCCTCAGGCCAAACAACCAACAGGGAGGGAACCCAGCCCCACCCATCAACAGTAAAGTGGATTAAAGTTTTACTGAGCTCTGCCCACCAGAGCAACAGTCAGCTCCACCCCCCACCAGTCCCTCCCATCAAGCTTCTTAGATAGCCTCAATCACCAGAGGGCAGACAGTAGAAGCAAGAAGAACTACAATCCTGCAGCCTGTGGAACAAAAACCACATTCACAGAAAGATAGACAAGATGAAAAGGCAGAGGGCTATGTACCAGATGAAGGAACAACATAAACCCCCAGAAAAACAACTAAATGAAGAGGAGATAGGCAACCTTCCAGGAAAAGAATTTAGAATAATGATAGTGAAGATGATCCAGGACCTCGGAAAAAGAATGGAGGCAAATATCGAGAAGATGCAAGAAATGTTTAACAAAGACCTAGAAGAATTAAAGAACAAACAAACAGAGATGAGTAACACAATAACTGAAATGAAAAATACACTAGAAGGAATCAATAGCAGAAAAACTGAGGCAGAAGAAAGGATAAGTGGCCTGGAAGACAGAATGGTGGAATTCACTGCTTCAGAACAGAATAAAGAAAAAAGAATGAAAAGAAATGAAGACAGCCTAAGAGACATCTTGGACAACATTAAATGCAACAATATTTGCATTATAGGGGTCCCAGAAGGAGAAGAGAGATAGAAAGGACTCGAGAAAATATTTGAAGAGATTATAGTAAAAAATTCCCTAACACAGGAAAGGAAATAGCCACCCAAGTTCAGGAAGCACAGAGAGTCCCATACAGGATAAACCCAAGGAGAAACATGCTGAGACATATAGCAATCAAATTGGCCAATATTAAAGAAAAAGAAAAATTACTGAAAGCAGCAATGGAAAAATGACAAATAACATACAAGGGAACTGTCAAAAGGTTAACAGCTGATTTCTCAGCAGAAACTCTACAAGGCAGAAGGGAGTAGCATGATATACTTAAAGTGATGAAAGGGAAGAACCTACAACCAACATTACTCTACCCGGCAAGGATCTCATTCAGATTTGATGGAGAAATCAAAAGCTTTATAGACAAGCAAAAGCTAAGAAAATTCAGCACCACCAAACCAGCTCTACAACAAGTGCAAAAGGAACTTCTCTAAGTGGGAAACACAAGAGAAGAAAAGGACCTACAAAAACAAACCCAAAACAATTAAGAAAATGGTCATAGGGACATACATATTGATAATTACCTTAAACGTGAATGGATTAAATGCTCCAACCAAAAGACACAGGCTTGCTGAATGGATACAAAAACAAGATCCATATATATGCTGTCTACAAAAACCCACTTCAGACCTAGGGACACATACAGACTGAAAGTGAGGGGATGGAAACAGATATTCTATGCAAATGGAAATTAAAAGAAAGCTGGAGTAGCTATACTCATATCAGATAAAATAGACTTTGAAATAAAGACTCCTACAAGAGACAAAGAAGGACACTACATAATGATTAAGGGATCAAGCCAAGAAGAAGAAATAACAATTATAAATATATGTGCACCCAACACAGAAGCACCTCAATACATATGGCAACTGCTAACAGCTATAAAAGAGGAAATGGACAGTAACACAATAATAGTGGGGGACTTTAACACCTCACTTACACCAATGGACAGATCATCTAAAATGAAAATAAATAAGAAAACAGAAGCTTTAAATGACACAATAAACCAGATAGATTTAATTGGTATTTATAGGACAGTCTATCCAAAAACAGCAGATTACACTTTCTTCTCAAGTGCGCATGGAACATTCTCCAGAATAGATCACATCTTGGGTCACAAATCAAGCTTCAGTAAATTTAAGAAAATTGAAATCATATCAAGCAACTTTTCTGACCACAAAACTATGAGATTAGAAATGAATTACAGGAGAAAAAATGTAAAAAATACAAACACATGGAGGCTAAACAATATGTTACTAAGTAACCAAGAGATTACTGAAGAAATCAAAGAGGAAATCAAAAAATACCTACAGACAATGAAAAAAGGACGATCCGAAACCTATGGGATGCAGCAAAAGCAGTTCTAAGAGGGAAGTTTATAGCTAAACAAGCCTACCTCAGGAAACAAGAAAAATCTCAAATAAACAACGTAACCTCACACCTAAAGCAATTAGAGAAAGAAGAACCAAAAAACGCCCAAAGTTAGCAGAAGGAAAGAAATCATAAAGATCAGAGCAGAAATAAATGAAATAGAAACAAAGAAAACGATAGTAAAGATCAATAAAACTAAAAGCTGGTTCTTTGAGAAGATAAACAAAATTGATAAACCATCAGCCAGACTCATCAAGAAAAAGAGGGAGAGAACTCAAATCCGTAAAACTAGAGATGAAAAAGGAGAAGTTACAACAGATGCCGCAGAAATATAAAGCATCCTAAGAGACTACTACAGGCAACTCTATGCGAATAAATGCACAAACTGGAAGAGATGGACAAATTTTTAGAAAGGTATAACCTTCCAAGACTGAACCAGGAAGAAACAGAAAATATGAACAGACCAATCACAAGTAATGAAATTGAAACTTGATTAAAAATCTTCAAAACAAATAAAAGTCCAAGACCAGATGGTTTCACAGGTGAATTCTATCAAACATTTAGAGAAAAGCTAAAACCCATCCTTCTCAAACTCTTCCAAAATATTGCAGAGGAAGGAACACTCCCAAACTCATTCTATGAGGCCACCATCACCCTGATACCAAAACCAGACAAAGGTATTACAAAAAAAGAAAATTACAGACCAATATCACTGATGAACATAGATGCAAAAATCCTCAACAAAATACTAGCAAACAGAATCCAACAACACATTAAAAGGATCACACACCATGATCAAGTGAAGTTTATCCCAGGAATGCAAGGATTCTTCAATATACACGAATCAATCAATGTGATATACCATATTAACAAATTGAAGAATAAAAACCATATGATCATCTCAATAGATGCAGAAAAAGCTTTTGACAAAATTCAACATCCATTTATGATAAAAACTCTCCAGAAAGTGGGCATAGCGGGAACCTACCTCAACATAATAAAGGCCATATATGACAAACCCACAGCAAACATCATTCTCAATGGTGGCAAACTGAAAGCATTTCCTCTAAGATCAGGAACAAGACAAGGATGTCCACTCTCACCACTATTATTCAACATAGCTTTGGAAGTCCTAGCCACGGCAACCAGAGAAGAAAAAGAAATAAAACGAATACAAATTGGAAAAGAAGAAGTAAAACTGTCACTGTTTGCAGATGATATGATACTATACATAGAGAATCCTAAAAATGCCACCAGAAAACTACTAGAACTAATCAATGAATTTGGTAAAGTTGCAGGATACAAAATTAATGCACAGAAATCTCTTTAATTCCTATACACTAATGATGAAAAATATGAAAGAGAAATTATGCAAACACTCCCATTTTCCATTGCAACAAAAAGAATAAAATACCTAGGAATAAACCTACCTTGGGAAACAAAAGACCTGTATGCAGAAAACTATAAGACACTGATGGAATAAATTAAAGATGATACAAACAGATGGAGAGATATACCATGTTCTTGGATTGGAAGAATCAATATTGTGAAAATGACTATACTACACAAAACAATCTACAGATTCAATGCAATCCCTATCAAATTACCAATGGCATTTTTTACGGAACTAGAATAAAAAGCCTTAAAATTTGTATGGAGACAAAAAAGACCCTGAATAACCAAAGCAGTCTTGAGGGGAAAAAACAGAGCTGGAGGAATCAGACTCCCTGACTTCAGACTATACTACAAAGCTACAGTAATCAAGACAATATGGTACTGGCACAAAAACAGAAACAGAGATCAATAGAACAAGATAGAAAGCCCAGAGAGAAACACACGCACCTATGGTCAACTAATCTATGACAAAGGACGCAAAGATATAAAATGGAGAAAAGACAGTCTCTTCAATAAGTGGTGCTGGAAAAACTGGACAGCTACAAGTAAAAGAATGAAATTAGAACACTCCCTAACAGCATACACAAAAATGAATTCAAAATGGATTAGAGACCTAAATGTAAGACCGGACACTATAAAACTCTTAGAGGAAAACACAGGAAGAACACTCTTTGACGTAAATCACAGCAAGATCTTTTTTGATCCACCTCCTAGAGTAATGGAAATAAAAACAAAAATAAACAAATGGGAGCTAATGAAACTTCAAAGCATTTGCACAGCAAAGGAAACCATAAACAAGTCGAAAAGACAGCCCTCAGAATGGGAGAAAATATTCACAAACGAATCAATGGGCAAAGGATTAATCTCCAAAATATATAACCAGCTCATGCAGCTCAATATTAAAGAAACAAACTACCCAGTCCAAAAATGGGCAGAAGACCTAAATAGACATTTCTCCAAAGGAGACATACAGATGGCCAAGAAGCACATGAAAACTGTTCAACATCACTAATTATTAGAGAAATGCAAATCAAAACTACAATGAGGTATCACCTCACACCAGTTAGAATGGGCATCATCAGAAAATCTACAAACAACAAATGCTGGAGAGGGTGTGGAGAAAAGGGAAACTTCTTGCACTGTTGGTGGGAATATAAGTTGATACAGCCACTGTGGAGAACAGTATGGAGGTTCCTTGCAAAACTAAACATAGAATTACCATATGATCCAGCAATCCCACTACTGGGCATATACCCAGAGAAAACCATAATTCAAATAGACACATGCACCCCAATGTTCATTGCAGCACTATTCACAATAGCCAGGCCATGGAAGCAACGTAAATGCCCATCGACAGCCAAATGGATAAAGAAGTTGTGGTACATATATACAACGGAATATTACTCAGCCATAAACAGGAATGAAATTGTGTCATTTGTTGAGACATGGATGGATCTAGAGACTGTCATACAGAGTGAAGTAAGTCAGAAAGAGAAAAACAAATATCGTATATTAACGCATGTATGTGGAACCTAGAAAGATGGTACAGATGAACCGGTTTGCAGGGCAGAAGTTGAGACACAGATGTAGAGAAGAAACATATGGACACCAAGGGGGAAAACCACAGTGGGGTGGGGATGGTGGTGTGCTGAATTGGGCGATTGGTATGACATGTATACACTGATGTGTATAAAATTGATGACTAATAAGAACCTGCAGTATAAAAAAACAAACAAACAAACAAAAACAACTAATACTAAACTTTCTTTGGGTTATTTGTATGGAAATATGTTAACATATATGTTTCAGACATTACGTGAAATTTCTAAAAATCTTATATGTTCTGGTATAATGTTATAAGTCATAATTCTAGTTATTAATTTAAAACGTGTATCTCAGAAATAACTAAATTTCCTTGTCAATTGCATTATTTTGAACTTTCATCAAATCTTTAACCATGGCCATTTTTAAGTCTTTTGTTATTTACAGACAGTTCTGGGTGTACTCTGATGCTTTTGCAAAAATGCTATAAAAGGGTTTCATCTTCAAAGAATTCATGGAAAAGACTGACAAGACTCTGACAAGGTTTCTGGTAACTGACTATACTGCTGAACTGAATGAATAAGCATTTTCAGAACTCTAATGGAAAACTGATGAATTCATAAAAGTGCTAACAAAAGATCAAGATGAGAAAAAAAATTAATCACATGGGACTGAGTGAACTGATGAGGATGATTATAAATTTTGTGATTTTCTGTTTGAATAAAAAAAAAAAATCCCACAAAGACTCAGAGGCAAAAAATATACAAATCAATGTTCACTGCAAAGTAAAGGAGCTGTTACAGTGGAGGATTACTGGACTGAATGTCAATATTATGACATAGCATGAGTGTGTTTCGTGTTTGGTAATTGCAGTCATTATTGCTTTTGTTGTGGTGATCCATTTACAATGCTTGGTGTCTGTTTATATATCTCTTGTAAAAATAAAATACAGTGTGTGTGTGTGTGTGTGTGTGTGTGTGTGTGTGTGAGAGAGAGAGAGTTGTGGGGAAAAAAAGGAATCAAAATCTCACACCTGTGAGATTGTTAATCAAATCAAAACAAATCAATTTGTAAAACAAATCAAATGATTTGTTAATCAGCAGTGTGGCACAGCACAAAAGGAGATTTCAGTTAGAGATTAAACACATATGCATTTTTAAAATTAAAAAAAAAAGATTCCCTTTGGTGATGGTAGCAGAGCACAAAGATTTACTGTTGAACAGATGTTATGATCATGAATAGATTGCACACCCATTCATGTTTCTAATATCTAATCAAATTTTACAAAGACACAAATTATGAACCAGTGTAGCCAAGAAACTTTGAAATGAGATATAGAGCAGTAAAGGTTTTCTAACCCATTATCCCAGAATTACACAAATAATAAAAGAAAAAATTATCCTGTCTTAATTCTTCCATTATCTAAACTTGGAAATTACATTAATTCTTCTTACACTGACTGCATCACTAATGAGTTTACCAACTGATGTACTATGTTGACTATATGTTGACTATAAATATTTCATCTTATTAATTTACTAGGTTTATTAACTGAATTTATCATGTGTTTATTTACTGATTTCAATTATTCAATCCTTATTATGTATCTGAAAAAGAGACTAAGATATAAATGAACCAGACTGCAAGTCTCATGAGGGCAAAACAAATCTGATAAAGTCCACAAAATATGGACAATCACTGAGTCACATAGGAGGAGAAGAAAAAATTATTTTCTAATTGGCTGATTTGAATTAATCACATATGAAATGTTCACCCTTCCCAATACCACAACACACACACACACACACACACACACACACACACACACAGGAACTGAATTATGCTAGAACCTTTTATTTATGTGCTATGAATTTCTCCCACTCCTGGAAAACGTAATTCTTTGCAAAGATGGCCTGATTATTCAGAAAAAGATTTAAGTCACTTTTATTGTGTGTGTGTGTGTGTGTGTGTGTGTGTGTGTGTGTGTGTTTCCACACTGGGTAACGGAACTGAGAAAATATCCTTGATCTCACATGGCCTTAGCATGTGATTAATTACCTTGTTAGTGAATGAACTAGAGGAAAACATCTATTCATCTTTTTCACCATGTTCCCACTTTCTGAGGCTAATGAGAAGCAAACAGCTTGAACATCCTAGGGTTACTCTCAAGTCTATACCCTAGACTCATAGAGTAGCTTCTGAAATTTAAATTTTTTTAAGTCACTTTTTTTTTTTTTCTCAGAAAGTTGAAATTAAGAGGAAAGAGAGGGCTTCCCTGGTGGCACAGTGGTTGAGAGTCTGCCTACCGATGCAGGGGACATGGGTTCGTGCCCGGTCTGGGAAGATCCCACATGCCGCGGAGCGGCTGGGCCCGTGAGCCATGGCTGCTGAGCCTGCGTGTCCAGAGCCTGTGCTCCGCAACGGGAGAGGCCACAACAATGAGAGGCCCATGTACCGCAAAAAAAAAAAAAAGAAAAGAGAAACAAATACAAACCAACTCAGAGATCTGTTTTAGTATTCATAGACCAGAAGATACTATAAGGATAAACATAAAATAAGAGAAACCTGAGCTAATAAGGAATAAATAAAACAAGAAATACAATGCTTGAAATAAATTCTCTTACGTTTTGTTAGTTCCAGTAATTCTAGTTTGGCAGAAAAAGGGAAAAATCTTCTCTGTGACAGAGGGAGTCACCATGGGAGAACGGGAAGGGCCGTGGAGTAAGGGTCAAGAGGCCTGGGTGCATGTCCCAGCTGAGTCCCTGGGGGGCTGTGTAGCCTTACATAAGACCTCAATGGAGCTCAGATTCCTGTTGTATAAAATATAAAATGTGGGCCAAAGAATGCTAGGTAATCTTAGGGATGACTTCTAATGCTTTTTTCTTCAAGTATATGTGTGTGTCTATATCTGTAAATCCATATTTTATGCTTTAGCTAGGAGACTGAACCAAGCTAAAAGCTGGCTAGAACTGATGGACCTGGGTGGGGCTGTCCAGGGCTGGTGGGTGTGGGCAGGGGCCTGGGGTGCAGAATGGTGTGCAGGGACTTCTCTGCGTATAATAAGGTGGTGGAACACAGTAGAAGAGTAAAAACAGCCCAAAGAAGATCACAGCTACTGCTGTAATACAAAGGTGGCTTCCAAAGGTCACCAAAGGCCACAGAAAATGCAGATGCACAGACGTGGAAGGTACGGTGGGGAAAAAGAGAAGAGTTCAAAGGTGAGAATGATGCAGCCAAAGGAAGTCAATGGTCAGGATACTCAGTGAGGGACAAATATAGTAAGGAAACCCTGGAAGGATACTGCCTCGTGCAGTGGTTTAACCACAGATATCTATTTTGAGAAAGAGAAGATATCATGCAAGGAAAAAGCAGCAGAAGCATGAAAGTCACCGATCCGTTTTCTCACTCCTTTCCACCCTCTTTAGTGGCCCTCAGAAACCGAGAGAGGTTTAGCGACATCAGCAGCCACAATTGCAATGAAACTCACAGCCCTGCAAAGTGTTCCCCATCTCCCTAAGAAGCAGTTCTTACAAAACGAGATAGCAGAGGAAGAGAGGAACCAAAGCCAGCATCACCCTAAGGCCCAAGCAAGAGGGACCCCGCACTCTGGCCAACCTCATCTCCTCAGGGCTGAGAGGCCATGGGCCAAGGTGGGTGCCCCAGGCCCTGGGCCTTCTTCCTTCAAGGCTATGCTCCTAGATCCAGAAATCTTTCTTGCCGAGCCTGCTTCCAGGGACTGTATACACCTCTTCCTCAGATCTGTCCATCCAAGAAGCAATCACACCACCAAAATGCATACCCCTAGGCCCAAGCATCAGCCCGAGGGTGACTCTTTCCAGGGGTTTTCAGGACAGAGCTTATATTCACAGACTGGGTTGTCCATATGAGTGTGTGAAGACCCTCCAGTGTGAGAGCTGGGGATGAGACAACACCAGGCATGCACTGCGGGCTGGGGGTGGGGTGCTAAAATCTGGGAACCAGGGGCTGTGGATGAGGGTCTCGATGCCACATTCTGGCAAGGAATTCCTAAGAGTCTCCTAGAATCATTCAGTTGCAGATGGAGGAAAATCCAAATCCAGTTGACTCAGAAAAAATAACAGTATGTGTGTATATTGGGGAGGGAGATGGGTAGTTTCTTGCCTTGTGTAACTAAAATGTCCAGGAGCAAACATACCTCGTCTCAGCTTACTACATTACCAGGATCTGGCCTATTCCCATTCCTTAACTCAGCTCTACTCTATGGGGGCTTCACTGCCACCCTCCAATTTGGGGAGCTTCAACCCTGTATCCTCCCAGGTTCTAGTACAAAGCCAAAAAGAAATTTCTCTACTAACACTGAAAGCAAGATTCCTGAACCTATTCTTGGGCCAATCAACGAGGCCAGAGAAACAGAACATGCAAATCAGCCAGGCCCGAGCCCGTGTTCACCCCCAGAACCAGGGAAAACAAGAGTCAACTCCACCCAAACCACCTGGGCTGAGAGTTGGAGCAAGATGGGTCCCCAAATGGAAATACAAATGCTTTTTACCAAAAACAGTAAGAAATACCCCAGACCATGATTGCTAATGTCACTTCTGGTTCCAGATTTGTTTGACTCCATAAGAGATTCTTTAAAAGACAGAAATAAAATAAAAGTTGAATATTTTTATTCAGCACTATAAATCTCATTGAAATTAATTTGGATTCTTAACAGTGGGAAAAATATTTTAAAGTGATGCCTTGTGAATGATGAATAGAGATCAGGTATGAAGAAATGGTTACCATTAGTCTAACTCCAGGCAAACTTCACAGCAAATGTATTTATTCTTCTAGGAAAAACAATCAGGCAAAATTCTTAGATATCGCCAGTATGATACCAAGAGGCACATTCCATGACACACAAAGATATAAGGGAACATCCCCTCTTACTATTGTGGAAACAACTGCAGCAAAGCAAAAATGACATGAAACTCTCCAGCAGAAAAATTGCCAAAGGCAAGTAGGTGCTGATTGTTTATTGGGAAGGAAAACAGGGTAACTAAAAGAAGAATTGAGGGCTTTCCTGGTGGTGCAGTGGTTGGGGGTCCACCTGCCGATGCAGGGGACGCGGGTTCGTGCCCCAGTCCGGGAAGATCCCACATGCCGCGGAGCGGCTGGGCCCGTGACCCATGGCCGCTGAGCCTGCGCGTCCGGAGCCTGTGCTCCGCAGTGGGAGAGGCCACAACAGTGAGAGGCCTGCATACCGCAAAAAAAAAAGAAGAAGAAGAAGAAGAATTGAGGCTTGTATTAAAGGAGAGACCAATTTTTTTTTCTTAATGTTCAGAACCCAAAAGTGGTCCATGGCATTTGTTTGTTTGTTGTTGTTCTTTTGGTTTTGAATACTATACAAATACCAAAAAGGCTTTGCTCCACGAGAATCTGGTGAAATAAGCATTTGCTGCCTGCAGCCTGTGCCTCTGACAGACGCTGATCCACAGGGGCTTCTAGGGCCCAGGGACACCAAAGGGCTACAGACCGGGCTTGGGAGTTGGCGAGTGTCCTTTTCAGAAGGCAAGGCTGGAGAGGTAGTCAGAGAAATGCCTGCACTATGGCTTCTCTGACAGACAGTGACTGTCCATTGTGATTATGATCCACTGTGATCATGCAGCCTCCTTTCCTGGAGGGTGGACAGATACCATTTTTTTCAGCAACTTGTTAAGCCATTGACAGATAAACCCTGTCAGCCAACACAAGTGCAGGAGAGTGGGAGAAAAGTGGACGGATGAAAAAACAGGCAGCACTTTTAAAAGAATCGATGTCATACTCTCCACAGTTCTCAAGGAAGCTCTGAACAAGTCGTGGGTGTTATGCTTATGTCATGCAGACAGTGCCCTTGGTCACACGTGCATGCTGTGCTGCAACAGAGCACTGGCTTGAAAAGAGAAGCCCAGGAATCAGGGGCCTACAGTCTTGTGTCAGGATCTGCCACTGACTCCTGGAAAGACCCAGCAAAATCACTTGACCTCGGGGGCTTGATTCTCTGTTTTATCTAGAGACAGTGGGCATGAGGGCACTGTTGGAAAATAACAGGCTACCACGATGCTACAGGAAATTAAGATTTTATCTTTAAAAAAAATGGGTTTAAGCGTGCTTTGTTCCCACAGTGCTTTTGTTCCCACAGTGCTTTGTTCACGAGATACTTTTTAGAATGCAAAGGCAAAAACACACAGGAGTTACCACTCAGGTTTAAATGGGCTAACCGCACAGAACCTACCCGTCGGCCTCCTACTCACTCATGACTCGGCAGCTCCTGAGGGGGCTTTGAGGAGGTGAAGACTGAGAACCGTTTGGAAACCAGTCTTCTACCGATGAGAGACCTGAAGCTGAGAAGGAGTAATTAATTGGCTTGCAGCTAGTTAGTGAAAGGTATGATGAAAACCTAGGGCTCTTGACCTCTGGTCTAACGTTCACTGTTAGACACCAGGTGACGGCTTTAGTGAAGATTGGCAGAGTCCAAAAGGCACAATCAGATTCTTTAAAATGAGCCTGGGAATTGAGTTCCCACGATATGTTTTCTAGCTAACCTAAAAACCTTCCAGCTACAATTAAAAATGCTAAGTAGAATACAACAAATATTGTTTTAAATGCAAAGTTAAGCACACAAGAAAAAGTGAAATTTTTAGTTCGTTAGGGCTGCCACAAGGTACCACAGGCTGGGTGGCTTAAGCAACGTTAATTCATTTTCTCACAGCTCTGAAGGCAGTCCAAGATCAAGGTGTCGGTATGGTTGGTTTCTTCACAGGCCTCTCTCCTTGGCTTATGAATGGCCACCTGTTCACCATGTCCTCACATGGTCTTTGCTCTATATGTATCCACATCCACATTTCTTTGTCTTCAGGGACACCAGCTATATTGGATTCGGGCCCAGCCTAATGATTTCATTTTAACTTAATTACCTCATTAAAGACCCTACCTCCAAATACAATCACATTCAGAAGATTAGAGGACTAGGGCTTCAACACTAGGGAGGTGTGGGGAGGAGTACAAGGGGAGACAAAATTCAGCCCATAACAGTAATTCACTAGATTCCAAAACTAAAGAGAGACTGAACCAATAATTGTTAGTATGTATCAGCTGCCGTGGCAGATGCCCTGAGTGGGCTGGAGGGGTGAATGCCTCAGTAACAAAGCGTTTTGGCCCTCATTGGAGACAAGAGGTGAGATCTTGAGCCTAAGCAAGGCAAAGTGTTAGTGCCAAAGTCTTCAAAGGCCTGCACCCCCAGTGAGAACATGGGCTTGAAATAATCTACTCACTGTCACATGGTGACAACAGGAAAGTCTAGCTCAACCTGGATTTTGGTAGGATAAGGGAAGGGAAAGCTCCATAAGAACTTGTAACTGGGAGCCTGTTGACCAGCTTGAGGTTAAATTTGATACTCTCAGTATGACCCAAGAAGCTTTGAGCTTAGAAATTAAAAATGGTGTGTAAAAAAGTGACTGGATAATGATACCATTAATTTCTAAGCCTCTAGTCTAGAAAACATTATATGACTGTTCTTTAAATTTGGAAGATCTTGCTTATAAAATCATCTGGTCCTGGTGGATGTGTGTGTGCGTGTGTGTGTTGGGTAGACTTTTACACTTTCAATTTCATTAATGGTTATATATCTTTTAGATGTCCTATTTATTCTTGAGCCAAAACCGATATTTTCAGTAATTTTTACTTTCTAAATAAAATATATGTTTAGTCCAAGTTTTCAGCTTTCATTGGAATTCCATTGTTTATATTCTATTGTGATTTTTATATCCCTGAACTGTAGCATTCATTTTTATGGCCCCTTTCCATTCTTAGTGATGTTTATTTTTCCCCTCATTTTTCTGGTTAATCTTGCTAGAAGTTTATTTTTTATTAATATTTTTCAAGAATTAGCTCTTGGTTCTTTTGGTGTTCTCTATTTTCTCTTTCTTATTTCATGGATTTTGGCTTTCAATTTTATTATTTCCTTCCTTCTACTTATTTTTGGTTTAATATGTTTTTCTATTTTCACATATATAGGCCATACATTCTCTGATGCAATTCTGTGTTGTAGCATAAAAAAAGACAATACACAGACAAACTGGCAAAACTATGTTTCAACAAAACTGTACTTAAAAAACAGGCAATGGACCAAAGTCAGCAAGCAGGCCATAGTTTGCTAACCCCTATTCTAGATGATAGAAAAAAGACGAAAATCTCTGCAACTCATTTAATGAGACTATTAATACCTTAGTACCAAAATCAGGCAAGGACAAGAAAGAAAAAGAAAGGACAATGTTACTTGTGAATACAGAAGTAAAAATCCTACATAAAACATTACTACGCTGAATACAGAAACATGGAAAAGTAATAATACAACATGGTGAAATAAGGATTGTCCCAGGAGTTAAAAGGTCAACTAACATTAGAATACCTATTAATGTATTCCCTACAATTCTAATCAAAATCTCAATAGAGTTTCTTAAACAACTTGGCATGTTGATTCCCAAAATCATTCAGTAGGTCAAAGATAGCCAAAACTGTTTTTAAGGAAAAAAATAAATAAGGGTTTTTTTTTCATAGATATTGATTTACTTTGAGACCATAATAATTTGAACAATGCTATATTGGCTCGCCAAGCCCACATACATATGGGAGCTGGTACATGACAGAGCAGGTATGACAAATCAAGTGGTGAAAAAATACACTATTCAATAAATGATGCTGAACATTTTGCTAATCCATATAGCACAACACAAAAGTAGATCTCCAACTTGTGCATAAAAAATTAATGTCTTAAATGTAAGAAGCAAATCTCTAAAATTTTGGAGAATATTTTTATGACTTCAGGATAAAAATAAATTTCCTAAACAGGATACAAAAAGACAAAGCTATAAGAGAAATTATTAATTTGACTACATTAAAATTAAAAAGTATTATGAAAGGCACAACGAAGAAAGTAGAAAGGCAAGTCACGGGCTGTGAGAAGACTTAAATAATGCATACTCCAAATAAAATTTGTGAAAAAAAGACAAGTAATTCAAGAGAAAAATGTATAATTGATAAGAACTGAGAAATCACAGAAGACAACATCCAAACAGCCAATGAATGTATAAAACAATGATTAACCTCACTAATAATCAGAGAAATTTTATTCATTGAAAATCCCATACAGCTATCAAAATGAGTGAAAATGGCAAAATGAAATATAATTTATATCCATCAGAGTAGCAAAATTTTAAAATGTCTAATAAACCTAGCGATCGATGTTTAAGAAAGTAGGAAATTTTTTAAGAGGCATAACTTCATAAGGTCATGCCTAGAGTGTTTTAGATACTTCAAAAAGTGGGAATGCCAAGAAAATGGGAATTCTGCAAAGAGTGGCCACTGGCATACAAATTTGGCCTATTATACCACTGTATCTGGTTTGGTACAAACTATTTACCAGGTTCATAAGAGCAACTCTTTTATGCTATGGGTGGAATGTAAATTGGTTAAACTGCCTTGAAAAAGCATTGGATAATATGTAAAAAGGTTGAAGATGTATGTCCAGATAGATACATGATAGATAGATAAATAGATTATGATCCACAATGAGCAGAAATCTACTCCTATTGTCTATCCTAGAAAACTGTTCACAGATATTCACAAAGAAACGGGCTCTTTGTACTCATTACAGTACTGTTTATAATAGAAAAACTGGAAAAATCTAAATGTCAATGAACCAGAGAAGAGATTAACTAATTCAAGTGTACAGTGAAATTCTATATAGCTAATAAAATTTAAAAGAGAACTGCATGAGTCAACAGACAGTACTCATAAATACATAAATGTATAATAAAAGCACAAAAACATGCTTGGGAAAAATAAAAATACACTTCTGGAGTATAAGGAAGATGGAAAGTGAGGGGGTAGATTTTTTCTCCATTTGTAATGCTTTATTTTCTACAAAGTAAAAAATAAAAGAGAAATTAGAAGGAAAATACAGCAACAGTTTGATATTTGTTTAATTTTAGTGATGGGTATATGGTATGCACATTATTTGTTTTGACTTTTCAACATGTTTGAAATATTCCATAATTGAAATTAATTTTTAAAGGAGCCTGGGATCAATATATGAGGTTTTAATTTCAAAGTTTCTTATTGAAGTTCTTAATTATTTTCTTTTTAATAAACAAATTTCCCGGGCTTCCCTGGTGGCTCAGTGGTTGGGAGTCCGCCTGCCGATGCAGGGGACGCGGGTTCGTGCCCCGGTCTGGGAGGATCCCACATGCCGCGGAGCGGCTGGGCCCGTGAGCCACTGCCGCTGAGCCAGGCTCTGGACGCGGGAGAGGCCACGACAGTGAGAGGCCCGCGTACCGCAAAAAAAATAAAATAAACAAATTTCCCAAAGAAAATTGGCAAAAGAGCAGAAATGAAATACAGAGGAAAGGTTTTTATCAAGGTTGATTTATTCATCCTTCCTAAATCTATATTTACCTGGTAAGCAACAGCAATAATGAAAGAGATGAAGAAAGGAAAAGAAGAAGGGAAAGCCCAGTTTGGGTGGTTCTTAGATGGAAAGATGGAGAATCACAAATGGTGAGAGTTCCCCATATCCACAGGAACATAGCAGAGGAGTACAGGTGCTCTTCACAGAATTGTAAGAGGAGCACCTCTCCTTAGATGACTTGCTTTCATCCCCTCCATGAGGTGCATTTTGATGATAAAGTAATGACCAGGAACCTGCCAGATTTCACAGTCTCTCCCAGGATGGAGCCCCTCACCTGTCCCTCGTCCCTTTTCATCTTCTCTGCACTCTAGCCTGCCTCTCTTGACAGGTTTTACTTAGTTTTATGGATAATTTTGCTTAATATTTGAGCTAAACTTTTTGTATATTATCCTAAATAATTTTCAAGGGTGAATTTATGTAGATGTACGGGTGGATAGATAGATGGACAGAGAGATGACATCTAGGTTAATAGATTTACAGAGAAGAGAAGTAATAAATGTAACAGAAAGATGTTAGATACCACAATTGGGAGCTAAGTCCCCCGTCTTCTGGTTTCTGTGAGGTAAGGCTAATCAATCTGGGAAGGAAGGAGGTAAAGTAGCTGGCTCATTCTCTGTTTCTATCCCAGTCACTGAAATGAAAGAAGACAGGTGATCCAGAATAGTGGGCTTGTAATCATGCTGATGACCATCTGCCTGGTAGAGAGATGAATAATATTTGCTAGGAGGAAGGTAGTCCTTATCTATAAAATGCTCTTAGTAAGAAGTCTCTGGATTAGGATTGTGAAAGGCAGAATAATGTTTCCCCAAAGATACCCATGCTCTAATTCCCCAAAGGTACAAAGATCGACTTTACTTTGCCAGGAAAGTATTCCACAATGCCTTTCTTACTTCAGGGCTATATTCACATTCTTAGTCTCCTCCAAGGTATAGCCTCTAAAGAATGTCACCATCCTCACAGCCTGCATGACAACATGCTGTTTCACTATATTGACAACATCATGCTAATTGAACCTGATAAGCAGATAGGTCCAAGTACCCAAGATGCTCTAGTAAGACAGATGCATGCCAGAGGATCGGCAACAAGCCTGACATCAGGGAACTGTCACATTTGTAAAGTTTTCAGGGATTCAGTGGCCTGGGGTACTCCCTCTAAACTGAAAGATAAAACTTACTGTACCTTATACCTCCTACCACGAAGCAAAAGGCTCAGCACTTAGTAGGGATCTTTGGATTTTAGAGGCAACATATGCCAGACTTTGGAAAACTTGTCAAGCAAGTGACTAAACCTACCAGTTTCTTGTATTGTCCAACTCAAAAGAAAGCTCTGCAGCAGATCCAAGCTGCAGTACAAGTGCTCTATTCTCTTGGGCTGTATGATACAGCAGGTATGACTGTATTAGAGTTCTCTGCGGCTAATGAAGTTACTATATAGTCTCTAACAAGCCCCAATGGAAGAGTTACAGTACAATCCCTGGGATTCTAGAGCAGGGGCTTGCCCTTACAGCAAAGGACTACCCACCACTCAAAAAAAAGCTCCTGAAGAGGTAACAGGCCCCAGTAGAGATTATGGTCCTGAGCACTGGACTCCACTAACTACACAACTTGAGTTGCCTATTAAGAGCTTTGTGTTTTCTGCTATACCAAGTCATAAGGTCCGCAGCATTCCAAGATACCAAAGAAGTGATACATTTGGAATGGAGCGGGTCTAGAAGGCAAGGAAAAATTACATGGTTAAGTGGCTCAGACTCAGGCAATCTATTTCAGTTGCAATATCTTCAATCATCCCACACATACAACCTCAAAGGGGCTTCCCTTTGGATTTGTCTTCCTCATACCCAACAGCAACAAAGGAAAGGTACCAAAACAAAAGAAATTATCCGCCAGAAAGTTAAAGAGGTCAACGTTCTCCCAGATTCTCTTGTCTAATGAAACAATCTCCTACTTGTCCCCTGACTTCTACTTTTGTCCCCCAATAATCTATTCACACAACATTCAGATTATTTTCAAGTGTGTATCAGATTATGTTGCCCTACTCATAAGCCTCTAATGACTGGTCCCCATTGCATTCAGAATAAAACCTCAAGTCCTTACCATCAGCCAATAAGACCTGTATCATCTGGGCCATAACTAGCTCCCTGTCTTATCTTCTTCACTCCTACTGAGCCACCCTGACTTCTTACTATTCTTTGAACATGTTGCTTCCTTTGTCTGCAACTTTATTCCCCCACCCTCAACTTTCCACAGCTTGCTCCCTTGCTTGACTTAAATCTCTACTGAAGCGTCACCTCTCAGTGAGGTCTTCCCTGACCATCATCTCCATCCACTATCCCTATATTGTTCGTTAGCTTTCCTTGCCACCACTTCTCACTATCAGACTTACATATCATTTGTTTATGTCTCTTCTACAAGAGAAAGCAGCAAATAGCTCTATTAGCTGCTGTACCGGCACCTAGAACAGCACCAGAACAGTACCTGAGACGTGGCTGTGGCTCAGTTAACATTCACTGAATGAATGAATGAGTGAGTGAATAAATGGGACCCTTCAGAAACATCAGTAGCAAGATTCCATCATCTTTTTCTTTAAGAAGCCCTCCTTCCATTTAAGTTTTGCATTGAGCACAAGGGGCTTGAAAAATCTCTATGATTATATATTTTTTAAAAATGTTGAAATCCCTTTCCTAAAATTACAACATTAATATGCTCTTTGTGATTAATACAATTCAAAAAAATTTAATTATCCCTTTCCAATCTCAGCCTTGCTTCCCACCCCTACCTCAAGACACCAGTGTTAACAACTGATGTGTTTTATTCCATCCCTTTCTCCATGAAAATACCAAGATTTAGTAATTTTTTAAGCATTGTAATCTTAGCTTTTTTAAATGGTATCATACTATATATATTTACTATATTTTTCTCACTTAAGGAAAACAAAACAACAACATTAAGAACCCTTAGGACAACTGCATGAGAAACATACAAATATTTATATTTCTATAAACTCATTACAAGATGATCTTCCCAAGATCTCTCAGTGACTTCCAGCTAGAGAATAAGTGCTATACGCATAATGTATTATTTGCTAGAAATGTTTGCAATTTGAAGCCCCAGTTGCCATCTGTGACACAGAAAGATGAGAGCTGAAGAGCACATAGGCTCTTCGAAGCCGAAGTGGATAGTGGCCATAATCACGAGCCCAGACCACACCACACTGTGGAGCTCCAGCTTTGCCAGCTGTGGGTGACAGCAGGTTGCAACTGGTAGCCAATAACTAGACTCTGGCCAGGTTGCTACTGACACCACCTGACTGTGCGTTTAAACAGCTTTCCCCTGCCTCACACCGTCACAGGTCCCCAGACTCCCTGATTCAAAGCACAGTCGGAAATTGGAGAAATGCATCCACTTGTGGTGAATTTCATGCTCACTTTATTCAGGTTTTGCAAAGGTCAGTGTCTGGGCTCCCCGCCCAGAGACTTGATCTAATTGGTGAGGACTAGCTGGTTTGGATATATGGTACGGGTTGTAAAACAAAATCCTTGATTTTGAAGGATGTGCATGATACTCTCATAAGTTACAGAGAGATTCTGCATTTTCCCAGGGCTGAATTCAGAGTTTCGCATATTTCGTCCTTGAGCTTACTTATATAATAACTTCCCCAATTTAGACCTCCAGGCTGGAGCCCCAGCAGCAGACTGGTTATGGTTGGGCTCCAAATGGTTACTCCAGAACACATATACCATAAGCATCATCTTTATTACCCCATTCCTCTCATATCCTTTTAGTGAAGGAATGGACAAAATTTGTAAGAATAAGGCACATAGGCATCTGAGGATTTGTGAGTCTGAGCACACCAAGTTTTAAGTTTCATGGGCCTTAGACCATAATTGCTAAGTAAGTACAGGTTGTCCTCACTTTCTCTGCCTAGTCTGGTATTTGATAAGGACCTTCCAGTGAATATATCTCATATCCTACCCACCCTAGACACTAGCCCATTGGTACCCCTTGAAGAGCATTCTATGGCCAGAGAAAAGTTCAAGCCATATTTGTATAGATTAATGAGTCAGGGGCTATATGGAAAATCATATTGTATTGGTTTATTTTCAAAGAATCCAATGGAGACCCTTCTGTGATTTCCATCAAGCCTGCCTTAATAACCTAGAGCCAGGTTAGCACAATGTTTAGCACCAATCAGGGACCAATTGATTACATTAACGTGATTCACTAAATAGACTATGCTAGGCATGAAGGAATTCTTTATAACAATTTTAAAATGTGATAGTGACCAATAGCTATTGCCACTGAAAGATGTCTATGGCTTTGCAGTAAGTGAAAAAACAAAACAAGTTACAGAGCTGGAAGTGGAGAGTATGATCCCATTCTTATAAAATTTTACCTGTTTGTATGTGGCTGTGTGTGTATACATATATACAAAGACATGTGGGAGGAGGTCCAGAAAACTCGTTCATTCAACAAATACTTTTCTATGCTAGACATTGTTCTAGGTGCTGAGGATGAGAGCAGAGGACAAACCAAATGTGCATCTTTATGGAGTTAAATTTTATACTAATAAGAAAACAAAAAGCAAATAAAGGAAGCGCACATAAAACATTTCAAATAGTGGTGGATAGGTGCTTTGGGGAAGAATAAAGCCAAGTACACTGGATTGTGCTTTGTTGCTACCTTGACTGAGGCTAGGAACTACATTTCCCAGAAATCCTTTCCCTCTAGGGCCACTGGTTAGAGATGACCAAAAAGGGAATTACTGTGAGGTTTAGGAGGCAGAAATGACACAGCGGCCAGTACTTTCCGAAGGCCATGGCTGCCAGAGTGACCAGCAGATATACATACACCTGTGGGCTTCAGCTTCGGGCTCGTCTCCCCACTATGGACCCTGCAGACCAACAGCAGCCATGAGCCAGCCCCCAGCGCTGCACTACAGTTCCCTAAGAGGGATCCTATGACATTCCCTGAGCATTTTTACGCTCCACCCGCTTAGATGACCATTTTACACCACTCCCTCTTTCCTCAAACCCTTAACTCTCCTGCTTCCCTATTCCCTCACTTCCTGTTTCACTGAGAAGGGAGAGAACTTCCACACGTTCGCATAACTATACCCGCTAACAAAGATCATTTGCATCCATATGTTTTGCCTTCCTTCTTATGACAGAAACTGGCTAGAAGTTCATTCATTCTCTTTCCTTCCTGAAAGCACAAAACTGCATTTCTCAGCCTTCCTTCTCACTGGGTTAGAGCACGAATAGAAACCAAAGGAAGAGGGCTGAAAGTAATGTAAGCCATTTCTCCATCTGGCCCCCAAAATCTCTCTTGAGATTCTAGGCTCATACTCCTTCTGGTCCCTGCATGGCTGGAAGTGCAGAAGTCCAGGACTGCAGAACCACACCCCAGAAGGAGCTCCAGTTCTAGAAACACCACTTAGAGGGATGCTGCCCAGGAGAGACACCTGACCTGCAGAGGACTATAATATGAGCAAGAAGTACACTACTGATTATTTTATAGCATCTTATGGGTACTACCTGACTAGTTCACCTTCTGTCTCTGCAGATGAACTGTTCACATTCCTATGGAAGGCAAGCTCCTCCAGCTGTGGGCTAGATCCCATCTTCTCTTGCCTACTCAATGGTAAAGCACCAAAGATGCCCTCTCTTGCATCATCAATTTCTCCTCCTCTACTGGGTCAATGCCAGCATACAAACATGCTGTGATATCTCCCATCTTTAACAATGACAAATAGTGCTTTTATCTGGGTGATGAGATGTTTAAAAGAAACTTTTACTTTTTGCTTTGTCTCCCTTGAATTGCTTAAATGAATCCTTTTTACGAGAAACAAATACCTCACGCCCATTAGGATGGCTACTATAAAAATAAAAATAAAACCAGAAAATAAGTATTGGCAAGGATGTGGAGAAATTGCAACCCAGGTGCACTGCTGGTAGGAATATAAAATCGTGCAGCCACCATGGAAAAGAGTACAGTAGGTCCTCGAAAAACTAAAAATAAAATTACCATATGATCCAACAATTCAACTTCTAGGTATGTACCCAAAAGAATTGAAAGAAGGATCACAAGATATTTGCACACCCTGTTCATAGCAGCACTGTTCACAAGAGCCAAAAGGTAGAAACAACTCAAGTGTCCAAATGTCCATTTTTTTTAAACCTATTTTTTATTTTTTTGGAGGCTGCATTGTGTCTTTGTTGCTGTGCACCGGCCTTCTCTAGTTGTGGCAAGCAGGGGCTACTCTTCAGTGTGGTGCACGGGCTTCTCACTGCAGTGGCTTCTCTTCATTGTGGAGCACAGGCTCTAGACACACGGGCTTCAGTAGTTGTGGCTCACAGGCTCTAGAGCGCAGGCTCAGTAGTTGTGGCATGTGGGCTCAGTAGTTGTGGCTCGTAGGTTCTAGAGCGCAGGCTCAGTAGTTGTGGCACATAGGCCTAGTTGCTCCGAGGCATGTGGGATCCTCCTGGACCAGGGCTTGAACCCATGTCCCCTGCATTGGCAGGCAGATTTTTTTTTTTTTTCAAATGACCAGAAATTGAGTTTATTGGGGAAATAGCAGAGGACTTGCAATTCAGAAAGTCAGTTGAGGGTTTGGGCAGCTTTGTTTATGGGCAAGGAGCGAAAAGATGGGGCGTCCAGCCAGAGACCAGGCAGTGAGTTAATTGGCTTGAAGATGGGGAGGGACTCTTGGCAGG
Organism: Lagenorhynchus albirostris; assembly: GCF_949774975.1. NCBI lineage: Eukaryota > Metazoa > Chordata > Mammalia > Artiodactyla > Delphinidae > Lagenorhynchus > Lagenorhynchus albirostris. The sequence continues at coordinate 92,991,243 of NC_083097.1, read as the reverse complement.
TGTTCACTGGTCAGGAGACAGGTTTCCATCTTCTGTAAATCAGGCACTAAGGGGAAATCAGTCTCTTGGTTCCTCAGTTTGTTTCCTGGGGGCACGTGCATGAGAGTCTCCATTCCTTCCTCCAGTTCCATTTCAGACTGAAATCCTCTCATGGCCACTTTCGCTGGCTCTGTTGTGTGTGTGTCCAGCATACTTTGTAGATAATGTGGCCAGAATGAATGAAAATACCACTATCTACAAGGACGTGGCAGGCGGATTCTTAACCACTGTGCCACCAGAGAAGTCCCCCAAATGTCCATTGACAGATGAGTGGCTAAACAAAATATGTTCTATACGCACTGTTAACATTAAGTACAAAATGACCAAATCTGAAAATTCCCTGAGCAGACAAAACCATTTAAAACACATAAATGAAACAAATTAACTTATTCTTTAAAACAACTGGAACTTAACTTGGGCTGCTTCTTGTAGATGGCGCTGAAAATCATAATCAACACTTAAGCTCTGCCCCTCCCTCCCCCCGGCCTCAGTGCGCCAGAGCCCCCGAATCAGCGGCTCCTTTAACCCTGTCCTCTCTGAGCAAAAATCAGACGCCCTCCAGCGACCTACATGCAGAGGCGGGGCCAAATCCAAAGCTGAGCCCCTGTGAGCTGTGAGAACAGAGAAGAGAAAGGGAAATCTCTCCCAGCAGCCTCAGAAGCAGCGGATTAAAGCTCCACAATCAACTTGATGTACCCTGCATCTGTGGAATACATGAGTAGACAACGAGTCATCCCAAATTGAGGAGGTGGGCTTCGAGAGGAAGATCTATGATTTTTTCCCTTTTTCCTCCTTTTGTGAATGTGTATGTGTATGCTTCTGTGTGAGATCCTGTCTGTATAGCTTTGCTTCCACCATTTGTCCTAGGGTTCTATCCATCCATGTTTTTTTTTTAAATTTTTTTCTTAATAATTAATTTTAATAACTTTACTATACTTTACCTTCTTTCCTTCCTTCCTTCCCTCCCTCCCTCCCTCCCTCCCTCCTTTAGAAAACGAATCTTCCCAAATTGAGGAGATGGTCTCTGAGAGCAAGATTTATGATTTTTTCCCCTTTACCTCTTTTTGTGAGGGTGTATGTGTATGCTTCTGTGTAAGATTTTGTCTGTATAGCTTTGCTTCCAACATTTGTCCTAAGGTTCTATTCGTCCCTTTTTTTTTCTAAATAATTATTTTTTAATTCAATAACTTAATTATACTTTATTTTATTTTACTGTATCTTCTTTCTTTCTGTCTTTTTTCCTTCCTTCCCTCCTTCCTTCCTTCCTCCCTCCCTCCCTCCTTTCTTTCCTTCTTGCCTTCTTCCCTTCTTTGCTTCTTTCTTTCTTTCTTTTTTCTTTCTTCCTTCCTTCCTTCCTTCCCTCCTTTCTTTCTTTCTTTCTTTCTTTCTTCATACTTCTACTAATGCTCTCTACTTTTTCTCCCTTTTATTCTGAGCCGTGTGGATGAAAGGCTCTTGGTGCTCCCGCCAGGAGTCAGGGCTCTGCCTATGAGGTGGGAGAGCCAACTTCATTCAGGACACTGGTCCACAAGAGACCTCTCAGCTCCACATAATATCAAACGGTGAAAATCTCCCAGAGACCTCCATCTTAACACCAGCACCCAGCTTCACTCAATGACCAGCAAGCTACAGTGCTGGACACCCTATGCCAAACAACTAGCAAAACAGGAACACAACCCCACCCATTAGCAGAGAGGCCGCCTAAAATCATAATAAGTCCACAGACACCCCAAAAACACCACCAGACGTGAACCTGCCCACAAGAGAGACAAGATCCAGCCTCATCCACCACAACACAGGCACTAGTCCCCTCCACCAGGAAGCCTACACAACCCACTGAACCAACCTTAGCCACTGCAGACAGACATCAAAAACAGCGGGAACTACGAACCTGCAGCTTGCAAAAAGGAGACCCCAAACACAGTAAGATAAGAAAAATGAGAAGACAGAAAAACACACAGCAGATGAAGGAGGAAGGTAAAAACCCACGAGACCTAACAAATGAAGAGGAAATAGGCAGTCTACCTGAAAAAGAATTCAGAATAATGATAGTAAGGATGATCCAAAATCTTGGAAATAGAATGGACAAAATGCAAGAAACAGTTAACAAGGACCTAGAAGAAATAAACATGAAACAAGCAACGATGAACAACACAATAAATGAAATTAAAAGTACTCTAGATGGGATCAATAGCAGAATAACTGAGGCAGAAGAACGGATAAGTGACCTGGAAGATAAAATAGTGGAAATAACTACTGCAGAGCAGAATAAAGAAAAAAGAATGAAAAGAACTGAGGACAGCCTCAGAGACCTCTGGGACAACATTAAACGCACCAACATTTGAATTATAGGGGTTCCATAAGAAGAAGAGAAAAAGCAAGGGACTGAGAAAATATTTGAAGAGATTATAGTTGAAAAGTTCCCTAATATGGGAAAGGAAATAGTTAATCAAGTCCAGGAAGTACAGAGAATCCCATACAGGATAAATACAAGGAGAAATACGCCAAGACACATATTAATCAAACTGTCAAAAATTAAATACAAAGAAAGCATATTAAAAGCAGCAAGGGAAAAACAACAAATAACACATAACGGAAACCCCATAAGGTTAACAGCTGATCTCTCAACAGAAACCCTACAAGCCAGAAGGGAGTGGCAGGACATACTGAGAGTGATGAAGGAGAAAAACCTGCAGCCAAGACTACTCTACCCAGCAAGGATCTCATTCAGATTTGATGGAGAAATTAAAACCTTTACAGAAGAGCAAAAGCTGAGAGAGTTCAGCACCACCAAACCAGCTTTACAACAAATGCTAAAGGAACTTCTCTAGACAAGAAACACAAGAGAAGGAAAAGACCTATAATAACGAACCAAAAACAATTAAGAAAATGGGAATAGGAACATACATATCGATAATTACCTTAAACGTAAATAGACTAAATGCTCCCACTAAAAGACACAGATTGGCTGAATGGATACAAAAACAAGACCCTTATATATGCTGTCTATAAGAGACCCACTTCAGACCTAGAGACACATACAGACTGAAAGTAAGGGGATGGAAAAAGATATTCCATGCAAATGGAAACCAAAAGAAAGCTGGAGTAGCAATTCTCATATCAGACAAAATAGACTTTAAAATAAAGACTATTGGAAGAGACAAAGAAGGACACTACATAATGATCAAGGGATCGATCCAAGAAGAAGATATAACAATTGTAAATATTTATGCACCCAACATAGGAGCACCTCAATACATAAGGCAAATACTAACAGCCATAAAAGGGGAAATCGACAGTAACACATTCATAGTAGGGGACTTTAATACCCCACTTTCACTCATGGACAGATCATCCAAAATGAAAATAAATAAGGGAACACAAGCTTTAAATGATACATTAAACAAGATGGACTTAATTGATATTTATAGGACACTCCATCCAAAAACAACAGAATATACATTTTTCTCAAGTGCTCATGGAACACTCTCCAGGATAGATCATATCTTGGGTCACAAATCAAGCCTTGGTAAATTTAAGAAAATTGAAATTCTATCAAGTATCTTTTCCGACCACAACGCCATGAGACTAGATATCAATTACAGGAAAAGATCTGTAAAAAATACAAACACATGGAGGCTAAACAATACACTACTTAATAATGAAACGATCACTGAAGAAATCGAAGAGGAAATAAAAAAATAACTAGAAACAAATGATAATGGAGACACAACGACCCAAAACCTATGGGATGCAGCAAAAGCAGTTCTAAGGGGGAAGTTTATAGCAATACATGCCCACCTTAAGAAGCAGGAAACATCTCGAATAAACAACCTAACCTTGCACCTCAAGCAATTAGAGAAAGAAGAACAAAAAAACCCCAAAGCTAGCAGAAGGAAAGAAATCATAAAAATCAGATCAGAAATAAATGAAAAAGAAATGAAGGAAACAATAGCAAAGATCAATAAAACTAAAAAGCTGGTTCTTTGAGAAGATAAACAAAACAGATAAACCACTAGCCAGACTCATCCAGAAAAAAAGGGAGAAGACTCAAAACAACAGAATTAGAAATGAAAAAGTAAAAGTAACAACTGACACAGCAGAAATAAAAAAGATCATGAGAGATTACTACAAGCAACTCTATGCCAATAAAATGGACAATCTGGAAGAAATGGACAAATTCTTAGAAATGCACAACCTGCCAAGACTGAATCAGGAAGAAATAGAAAATATGAACAGACCAATCACAAGCACTGAAATTGAAACTGTGATTAAAAATCTTCTAACAAACAAAAGCCCAGGACCAGATGGCTTCACAGGCGAATTCTATCAAACATTTAGAGAAGAGCTGACACCTATCCTTCTCAAACTCTTCCAAAATATAGCAGAGGGAGGAACACTCCCAAATTCCTTCTACGAGGCCACCATCACCTTGATACCAAAACCAGACAAGGATGTCACAAAGAAAGAAAACTACAGGCCAATATCACTGATGAACATAGATGCAAAAATCTTCAACAAAATACTAGCAAACAGAATCCAACAGCACATTAAAAGGATCATACACCATGATCAAGTGGGGTTTATCCCAGGAATGCAAGGATTCTTCAATATACGCAAATCTATCAATGTGATAAACCATATTAACAAACTGAAGGAGAAAAAGCATATGATCATCTCAATAGATGCAGAGAAAGCTTTTGACAAAATTCAACACTCATTTATGATAAAAACTCTTCAGAAAGTAGGCATAGAGGGAACTTTCCTCAACATAATAAAGGCCATATATGACAAGTCCACAGCCAACATCATCCTCAATGGTGAAAAACTGAAAGCATTTCCACTAAGATCAGGAAGAAGACAAGGTTGCCCACTCTCAGCACTCTTATTCAACATAGTTTTGGAAGTTTCAGCCACAGCAATCAGAGAAGAAAAGGAAATAAAAGGAATCCAAATCGGAAAAGAAGAAGTAAAGCTGTCACTGTTTGCAGATGACATGATACTATACTTAGAGAATCCTAAAGATGCTACCAGAAAACTACTAGAGCTAATCAATGAATTTGGTAAAGTAGCAGGATACAAAATTAATGCACAGAAATCTCTGGCATTCCTATACACTAATGATGAAACTATCTGAAAGTGAAATCAAGAAAACACTCCCATTTACCATTGCAACAAAAAGAATAAAATATCTAGGAATAAACCTACCTAAGGAGACAAAAGACCTGTATGCAGAAAATTATAAGACACTGATGAAAGAAATTAAAGATGATACAAATAGATGGAGAGATATACCATGTGCTTGTATTGGAAGAATCCACATTGTGAAAATGACTATACTACCCAAAGCAATCTAAAGATTCAGTGCAATCCCTATCAAACTACCACTGGCATTTTTCACAGAACTAGAACAAAACATTTCACAATTTGTAAGGAAACACAAAAGACCCCGAATAGCCAAAGCAATCTTGAGAACGAAAAACGGAGCTGGAGGAATCAGGCTCCCTGACTTCAGACTATACTACAAAGCTACAGTAATCAAGACAGTATGGTACTGGCACAAAAACAGAAAGATAGATCAATGGAACAGGATAGAAAGCCCAGAGATAAACCCACGCACATATGGACACCTTATCTTTGATAAAGGTGGCAGGAATGTACAGTGGAGAAAGGACAGCCTCTTCAATAAGTGGTGCTGGGAAAACTGGACAGATACATGTAAAAGTATGAGATTAGAACACTCCCTAACACCATACACAAAAATAAGCTCAAAATGGATTAAAGACCTAAATGTAAGGCCAGAAACTATCAAGCTCTTAGAGGAAAACATAGGCAGAACACTCTATGACATAAATCACAGCAAGATCCTTTTTGACCCACCTCCTAGGGAAATGGAAATAAAAACAAAAATAATCAAATGGGACCTCAAAGCTTTTGCACAGCAAAGGAAACCATAAACAAGACCAAAAGACAACCCTCAGAATGGGAGAAAATCTTTGCAACTGAAGCAACTGACAAAGGATTAATCTCCAAAATTTACAAGCAGCTCATGCAGCTCAATAACAAAAATACAAACAACCCAATCCAAAAATGGGCAGAAGACCTAAATAGACATTTCTCCAAAGAAGATATACAGACTGCCAACAAACACATGAAAGAATGCTCAACATCATTAATCATCAGAGAAATGCAAATCAAAACTACAAAGATACCATCTCACACCAGTCAGAATGGCCATCATCAAAAAATCTAGAAACAATAAATGCTGGGGAGGGTGTGGAGAAAAGGGAACCCTCTTGCACTGCTGGTGTGAATGTGAATTGGTTCAGCCACTATGGAGAACAGTATGGAGGTTCCTTAAAAAACTACAAATAGAACTACCATATGACCCAACAATCCCACTACTGGGCATATACCCTGAGAAAACAAAAATTCAAAAAGAGTCATGTACCAAAATGTTCATTGCAGCTGTATTTACAATAGCCCAGAGATGGAAACAACCTAAGTGCCCATCAGCGGATGAATGGATAAAGAAGATGTGGCACATATATACAATGGAATATTACTCAGCCATAAAAAGAAACGAAATTGAGCTATTTGTAATGAGGTGGATAGACCTAGAGTCTGTCATACAGAGTGAAGTAAGTCAGAAAGAGAAAGACAAATACCATATGCTAACACATATATATGGAATTTAAGAAAAAAAATGTTATGAAGAACCTAGTGGTAAGACAGGAATAAAGACACAGACCTACTGGAGAACGGACTTGAGGATATGGGGAGGGGGAAGGGTGAGCTATGACAGGGCGAGGGAGAGACATGGACATATACACACTAACAAACGTAAGGTAGATAACTAGTGGGAAGCAGCTGCATGGCACAGGGATATCGGCTCGGTGCTTTGTGACCGCCTGGAGGGGTGGGATAGGGAGGGTGGGAGGGAGGGAGACGCAAGAGGGAAGAGATATGGGAACATATGTATATGTATAACTGATTCACTTTGTTATAAAGCAGAAACTAACACACCATTGTAAAGCAATTATACCCCAATAAAGATGTTAAAAAAAAAAAAAAACTTAAGCTCTTTCCCCAATGGGCATGAGGTAATGACTTTTAACCAATCCCCTATCACCAGGAACTCTAATGCTATAACCAATCATTGTAAAGAATAAACAGCCTCTGCATTTTCACTATATAAGCTGGTTTATAGCAATATACCTCTGAGCTTCATTCACCCTTGGTTTGAGAACTCCCAGTTTGTGAACTGTTTTATATAGACAGTAAACTCTTACTAAATACAAAAAAAAAGAAAAAAAAAACAAACAAAACTGAAAAAAAAAATTTACCACCTCTGAGGAAGTTCTGCCGGATACGTGACATTACCAAAGATTTCCCCTTTCTTTCCTGTGCCGGGCATTCCCTGGGGCTCCTCCATTCACACATCAGAGTTCCTAGAGCCTGACTCCCAGAACCTTCTTGCTGCAGTCTCTCCATCCAGCATTCACAAAGAATGTCAGAAAATGGAAATAAGACACAGTCCCTTCTGAGAGCTAGTATTCCCTATCCACAGTGTAAAACAGGTGACATGCATCACAAACTGCTCCTTCTTCTCTAACCAGTGGTACCTTCCCTTCACCAGGTGCCCTTCTTTTCTATCCCTTCTCCATCACAACCATATATGTATTTCATATATATATATATATATATGATTTCAGTAATTTACATCTCATCACTTTCAAGTAAATTCTATTTAATTCCATCCAAGTGGATGAATTCTCTCTCCTTGGGTTTACAACCTAACCCTTTGACACATCTAGCTCTTGAAAAATAAAAAGACTTTTTATTTCTCAGGCTTAATTTTAAAACTCTAAAGTGTTTTCTAAACAGAAACAAATTGGTTCCTTCACATATCCATTTCAGTAATGGACATCGGCAGCTGTTGTATACACACTTAATTCACAAACGCATTTCTTCAGGGAGAATTTTTAACTGCCTGCCAGTCCTGAAATCAAGCTTTTCTGCTCCATTTGGACAGGGATCGAGGCTTCTGCAGTTTTCCTCAATGTTTTACTGTAGGCTGAGCAGGGCCCAAGATACAGCAGATTGACCGGTTACTGCAGAAATTCTGAAGAATGACAGCCTGGCACCCACCCTCCACTTGTTATTCAGCTAGAAGTCTATCTGCTGTCAGTCTTCAGGGGTATAGAATAGCTTTAGGACAAAACAAGTCCGACAATACACTGCTGCCCTGAAGGATCCTGCTGTCAAGGGTGACTCTGGGCCACACCAAATATCACCCCTAAGGAAAAAAACAAGAATCTGTAGAGCAGAGGTGGCAGCTGCCTCTATTTCAGTGACATTCTTTTTCATAATATTATTGGCTAAAACTTCAGGTTAAAAAAAAAAAAAGAAGCCTGTAAGATTAAAACACTCTTCAATGTGTTTTACTATCTGCATTTAATTCGCTTCAATTTAAATTCAGAAAAGAGTTTAATTAGAACCATGGAACCTTATCCAGTATACTATGGGGGGCAAGAAATTGTATCTTCACCACGTGCTTCTGAGTTTCCGTCCAGCAGAGATGATTACTCCAAATGCAGGGGCAGACACTCTCATGTAAAACACCAGAGAAATATGCCTACAGGTCCCCAGGTTCCTTACTAAAGAGAGTTAATCAGTTTCCATTCAGTCAATCAACAGGTATGAACTGAACATACCTGAAAATGTGCTGAAAATGAGGATGTGGAAGAAACAAAGCTTTGAGTTGGATTTGAATTAGAAACAGCCAGGGGCATCTTTATTCCAATACCTGCAGCTGCAGGGGAAAAAAGCAAGCAGAACTGATTCCTCTCCTCCCAGAGTTTTAAGGAATGTAGTTATATATTAGGAGAACAAAGAAGGGAAAGGGAAAAAAAGCTAGAGGTAGGTCATTTACAGCTCACATATAATATGGCATCTATAGTATACTATTTCTTACAATAAACACATACTATTATTCCAAGTAAACACAATATCTTCTACAAACTTTTGGCTTTAAGACAAGCCTGGGGATTAAGAGCTAGATTCTCTAGTTGAGACAGGTTCTGTTGCTGCCTCAACAGGGCCTCAATTTGACCTTGAGAGTCTCTACCTCTTTGCACTGAATGTCAGGAAAACACCACAGAGAAGACAAATTTAATCTTATCTAAGTCTTCTCAGCCTAATTAATCAATTAATATGATTCTGGGTTTAGCTCACTAAGTCAAAGACTCCCTTTAACCTTCACCATCCATGTCAGTGCCCAGAAAGTTAATTTAAACCACCTGAATACACAAAGTAATGTAGCCCTGGGCAATTGCTTCCTTTGCAAATCTCAATACCCATAACTGGCTTCTAGTCAGGGCTAAGTAAGAAGAGACTTACATACAACTTCATTTCCCAGTTCTCCTCTCAAACAAAAGATATTCCACTTTCTGCTTCCACAGATTCTGTATCCTGAACAATACACAAGCTCAGGGCTTGTTCCCCAACCTTAAGAAGCTCTGAAAAAAAAAGAAAACTAACATATTTAAGACAATGGGAAGTCAATTAAGGATTTAACTGCAGAGCCCTGAGTAAAATAGGAAATCAGAATAAAGGGATTCCACTGTGGCTAGAAGAGGTGGGAAAAAGGGGATTTGAGCTGTGGATTCAAGTGTGGAGAAGGGAGCAGTGAATAAAGCAGACAAAAACTTCCCTTTTAGGGAGCTAATGTTGTGAACTGGAGTGCAGAGTGGCAAGAAAAAAGAAATTAATGGGCACATTTTATAATCTCTTAAATAATCATAAGCGCTGGGAGAAAAATAATAAGAGAGAGGATAGCAATTTTAGGTGGTGTCCAGAGATAGCTTCAGTGAGAAAGTGTAATTTGAGTAAAGATCAGAAAGAAGCAAGTGGGTGGCCATGTGATAATCTAGGCAGATGGCATCGAGGCAGAAAAAGTAAAAAGTGCAAAGGCCCTGAGGTAGAGCATGGCCGTGACACTGAGAAACAGCAAGAAAGCAGTGTGACTGGGGCAGATTAGGAAAGGAGAAAACAGCGGATGGAGCATGTCTGACACTAACTGCTTCCTTGGATGCAAAACTGTTTTTCACTCATACATATACAGCAGAGAATTTTGCTACTAGTTCGGTTTCAGCTCTGCTGGCCTAGCAGCATGATTCCTAGTAGTAATGCATCTACTTTCATAAAACAAATGCATTGTGGAGTTCACTACAGGAAGACTTTACTGTGTCAAGGCCCAACATTTTAAAATAGGAGAGTTTTGAAATATCTTCATTGTTTAGAGCCAACCTAGGAAATCACTGGGACCTTGAGACCTGGCATTTCTTCCCCACATGCCCTTCAACCTAACCCCTATAGCCGCTATAGGGGAGGAAAAAATTCTTTTTCCTTCCACCCTCCTAGATTCTCAAGCTGGGGCTCTGTAAAATTAAATTGACAAAAGACAGATTAAAAGGAGAAAAACAAACAGAAGTTTATTAACGTGTACATCACACATACACATGGAAGTATGCAGTAACCCAAAGGGATGCTTAGAATTGGGGCATATATAGCATCTTAACAAAAGAACAATACATTTGTAGAAAAGTGACAAGACAAAGGAAAAGCGTTGTCAGTTTTCAAGGCAGCAACAGTGGGAAGGTAAATATATAGGGGAAACTAGTAGAAAAAAGATCATTTGTCCAAGTCTGTCTCAGGGCCAGATTTCCTCCTTCATCATGGCCATAAAACTTTCAGGATGAGGAGATTTATGGCAGCTCTCATTTTTCAGTAGTTTTTGCCTTTAGTCAGATAAAAAAAAAAGCTCTGAGAAGATGCTTTTTTGTGTTTGTTGATTCTCATTTGCCTCCAGCTCAAAATAACCCTCATGCCAAATGGCATATTTGGGAGTGGCATATTCTGGTCCCCTATACTAGCAGAATGGGAACCCAAATCCTACTGCTCTGTTGCTGTACCTTTATCAATTCAGATTCTTGCCTCTCACACACACAGGTGCTAAGTCCCTTAGCTCAGTAAATCTTGCTGATTCTGCGCTAAGCTTAACAAGCTCTCTCAAGGCCTGGTCTGTGGTGATTTATACCCTGGCAACTTAAAATGTTCCCTAGCATTTCTGTTCTTTCAACCAGATCTCTACAGACTCTTTCTCCATGCAAATTTAACTGGCTGTTAGACAAAGTAACAAGCATGAAATTATAGGAAGGCCATTCAAAGCAGGTTGAGTTCCTCAAAAACAGTCCTTTTGGCGGAGGCTGGGTGGCATGCATTTAAATTATCACTGCATTTCTCCTCACTTACCAGATTAGGTCAGAGAGTTTTTGGTGTTAGCAGAAATGCTACCAAAATCCTGGGTGACTTTCAGTGGTAAGACAGATATTTCAGGAGAGAACATTCTTTCCTCTCCTGTCCTGAAGAAATGGAAATTTTTTAATTACCCTAGCAAGAGAAGGAAGCTGTTCTGACCAAGTTCTCACAAGTCTCACAAGTCATTGGTTACTACAACTTTCAATTCATTTATCGAACATATATTTAGTGAAGTTCACTCTACCAAAATAGCCCAAAGCTAAACTCAAGTCCCCAGTAGAAATGTAAAGTTCATAATCCACGATGAAATGTCTACTGTCCTTCCTAAGCTGCTTGGGGACAATATTCCAAACTTTGTTAGAACTGAAGATTTTCACCTGGAACCCAGTTAAAGGGAGGCACTGATCAGAACAATCAATGGAGGCCTTGCTTCCCCTTCTCCCACCTTTCAGTTCTCCCAGCTTATGAGCTAATTGGGAAAGTAATATATAGAATCATGAAAGTTTTTTTGTTTGTTTGTTTTGTTTTTTTGCGGTACGCGGGCCTCTCACTGCTGTGGCCTCTCCCGTTGCGGAGCACAGTCTCCGGACGCGCAGGCTCAGCGGCCATGGCTCACGGGCCCAGCCACTCTGCAGCATGTGGGATCCTCCCGGACCGGGGCACAAACCCATGTTCCCTGCATCGACAGGCAGACTCTTAACCACTGCGCCACCAGGGAAGCCCATCATGAAAGTTTTTAAAACATATGCACACTAAATAATGACCTAAGACAACAATATAATAGAAACCACAAGATAATATAATGGGTCAGAAACATAATATTCATAGGAGGAAGAGATCTCTGTGGGTTGGTATATAGGTGGGGTATCATGGCGGAGGTGTGGGAAATTCAACTGGTTGCAAAAAGTCCAGAAAGTGAGGCAAAGCATCAAGAAGAACTGTTCATAAAGGGGCAGGTAATGACCCCTCCCCCAGGAGACTGAGGAAATACCTGGGGAAACTTGGGATTATCCCCAAGAATGGGCAAGCCCCCTGCCTTTTAATGGTAGGCAGGAGTCAACCCTCCTGTGATACCCACTAAGTGCCATGACTAGGGAGAACTGTTCCTCCTCAAACTCCACCAGCACCTCTCAGTTGAGAAACATTACAGCAGCAAAAGGAAATGTTCTAGGACTACGAGTTTACATTTTAGAGAGTAACAAGCAAGCCATTAAATGTTTTGGAGCAAACAGATAACTCTTTCCCACTCACCTTCCAAAAATGTATAAAGCATCCCAAAAAAGTCTGTGGAACACTGCAAGATTTTCCTCTGTGGTAAACCAACGCTGAATCACCATCTAAAGGACCCTAAGGGTTCAGGCCACCAAATGTCTCCTTAAACACATGGTTGCCAACCATCTTTTAGCTTGTACCTTTCATTAACATGTAATGTACTATGATTACTGTTTAAAAATACAGAAAATGTAAAATGTAAGGATAAGATAAAAAGCGAATAGACATTTCTAACTTTCTCTTGACACCGTACAGAACCTAGATCTACAAATTGACTTTCTTCTTCAGGCAGGAATGGCAAAGCACTCGCAGTGTCCTCAGAGGAGAGCTAGGGATTCCCCAGCAAGGTGTAATCTGATCCACTTGCCCCATGGAAGTGTGAAGGATTAAAGGCACCATGGATCCCAAGGAAGTTGTAATAGCAAGAAGCAGAGACCCTGCCTGGTAGGCTGAGCGGTAAGAATTCGATGACCACAGGAAGATTGCCCATGGCAAGGCAAAAATGTTATTTTTTGAAATTCAGGTGCTATGAGTTGAGTTCATCATGACTGCAGTCCATAGCATATGATCATCATAAGTTGGCACGAGCCTCCTCTACTGTTTTTGTTCGTTTAAAATCTGTATTTTTTATATATAAGAAGTTTTATTTTAGATAAATGCTGTTACCTTGTTACTTAATACGACATGCTTTTTTAATCCATACACGTTGCATCTGTACACCTAGTCCTTGACTTTTAGCAATGCAAAGCACCCCACAGAGTATAACCACCTCATTTTGCCTTTCCACTCCTCCAGCAGTAGGCTTCCAAACTGCCTTCAACTCCCAGGTAAAGGAAACCAGAGTATGCCACCCCAGAACAATAACTCTTTGAGGTAAAAATTATTTTCAGCTGAAGGCAATTAAGAAGCAGCAAATACAGAAGAAGCTTCTGCTTTTCCACATAAAGTTAAAAATAAATTCTCCTTTTACTGGGGACAGACCCTTGTCAGGCCAGAGATCCCACCAGAGGAACCTGAAAACACATCTTACTACATTAGTTTCCTTCTATCCATTCACCTTCCCAGTTTCCTGCCCTTGGAAACCTAAAACTGCTTTCCTTTGTCTTGTCACTTCTCACAAATGTATTGTTCTTTGTTACAGATGTTACATAAGCCGAAATTTTAAGCTACAACTTTGAGTTACTTTTCGTTTAGTTTTCTCCTGCGTGATAGGCGCTTCACGTGTTAACAAACGGTTTGTTTTTCTCTTGTTAATCTGTCATTTTGTTAGAGTTCCAGCTGAAAACCTAAGATGGGCAGAGGTAAAGTTTTGCCTCCCCTTCGTCATCATCTCTGACAACACAACGACGAACACACTGCTGCAGGCCCCCTCTGCTATATAATTAAGAGGGGCGTTCCTGGTCATAGGGTAAAATAGCATGTGTCTCGACTACACGTGAAGGTGAGGAGTGGAGAAAGTGTTACTTTAGTAATTATTATGAACAATATGAATTATTATGAAGACCAATCAATTGTTTGAGAAATTCCACATTGGCAAGTCCGGAAGGATGGAGAACATGCAGCTGCTTGCAGTGTACAATGATGGGAGAAAGGAGGACACCTTCAAGATGGCGGAAGAGTAACATGTGGAAATCACCTTCCTCCCCACAGATACATCAGAAATACATCTACACGTGGAACAACTCCTACAGAACACCTCCTGAACGCTGGGAGAAGACCCCAGACTTCCCAAAAGGCAAGAAACTCCCCACGTACCTGGGTAGGGCAAAAGAAAAAACAGAGACAAAGAATAGGGACGGGACCTGGACCAGTGGGAGGGAGCTGTGAAGGAGGAAAGGTTTCCATACACTAGGAAGCCCCTTCGCGGGCGGAGACTGCGGGTGGCGGAGAGGGAAAGCTTCGGAGCCACGGAGGAGAGCTCAGCCACAGGGGTGCAGAGGGCAAAGAGGAGAGATTCTCGCACAGGGGATCGGTGCCGACCGGCACTCACCAGCCCGAGAGGCTTGTCTGCTCACCCGCCGGGGCGGGCGGGGCAGGGAGCTGAGGCTCAGGCTTCGGAGCTTAGATCCCAGGGAGAGGACTGGGGTTGGCGGCGTGATCACAGCCTGAAGGGGGCTAGTGCGCCACGGCTAGCTGGGAGGGAATACAGGAAAATGTCTGCACCTGCCTAAAAGGCGAGACGATTGTTTTGGGGTGTGCGAGGAGAGGGGATTCAGAGCACCACCTAAACGAGCTTCAGAGATGGGCACGAGCCGCGGCTATCAGCACAGACCCCAGAGACAGGCATGAGATGCTAAGGCTGTTGCTGCCGCCACCAAGAAGCCTGTGTGCGAGCACAGGTCACTATCCACACCTCCCTCGCGGGAGCCTGTGCAGCCCACCACTGCCAGGGTCCCGTAATCCAGGGACAACTTCACCAGGAGAACGCACGGCGCACCTCAGGCTGGTGCAACATCACGCCGGCCTCTGCCACCGCAGGCTCACCCTGCATTCTGTACCCCTCCCTCCCCCTGGCCTGAGTGAGCCAGAGCCCCCTAATCAGCTGCTTCTTTAACTCCATCTTGTCTGGACGAAGAACAGACGCCTTCAGGGGACCTACACACAGAGGCGGGGCCAAATCCAAAGCTGAGCCCCAGGAGCTGTGCGAACAAAGAAGAGAAAGGGAAATCTCTCCCAGCAGCCTCAGGAGCAGCGGATTAAATCTCCACAGTCAACTTGATGTACCTTGCATTTGTGGAATACCTGCACAGACAACAAATCATCCCAAAAATTGAGGCAGGGGACTTTGGGAGCAACAATATATATATATTTTTTACTTTTTCTCTTTTTGTGAGTGTGTATGTGTATGCTTCTGTGTGTGATTTTGTCTGTATAGCTTTGCTTTCACCATTTGTCCTAGGGTTCTGTCTGTCAGTTTCTCTTTTTTTTTTTTTTAGTATAGTTTTTAGCACTTGTTATCATTGGTGGGTTTGTTTTTTGGTTTGCTTGCTCTCTTCTTTTTCTTTTTCTTTTTTTTTTTTTTTGCGGTATGCGGGCCTCTCACTGTTGTGACCTCTCCCGTTGTGGAGCACAGGCTCTGGACACGCAGGCTCAGCGGCCATGGCTCACAGGCCCAGCCGCTCCACGGCATGTGGGATCTTCCCGGACTAGGGCACGAACCCATGTCCCCTGCATCGGCAGGCAGACTCTCAACCACTGCGCCACCAGGGAAGCCCCTTTTTCTTTTTTTTAATTACTTCTTAATATTTTTTTAATTTCTAATAATTATTTTTTATTTTAATAACTTTATTTTATTTTTTTACTTCTTTCTTCTATTCTCCCTTTTCTTCTGAGCCTTGTGGCTGACAGGGTCTTGGTGCACCAGCCAGGTGTAAGGCCTGTGCCTCTGAGGTGGGAGAGCCAAGTTCAGGACATTGCTCCACCAGAGACCTCCCAGCTCCACATAATATCAAATGGTGAAAGCTCTCCCTGAGATCTCAATCTCAATGTTAAGACTCAGCTCCACTCAACAACCAAGAAGCTACAGTGTTGGACACCCTATGCCAAACAACTAGCAAGACAGGAACACAACCCCACCCATTAGCAGAGAAGCTGCCTAAAATCATAGTAAGGTCACAGACACCCCAAAACACACCACTGGATCTGGTCATGGCCACCAGAAAGACAAGATCCAGCCTCATCCACCACAACACAGGCACCAGTCCCCTCCACCAGGAAGCCTACACAATCCACTGAACCAACCTTAGCCACTGGGGACAGAAACCAAAAACAACGGGAACTATGAACCTGCAGCCTGCGAAAAGGAGACCACAAACACAGTAAGTTAAGCAAAATGAGAAGACAGAGAAACACACAGCAGATGAAGGAGCAAGGTAAAAACCCACCAGACCAAACAAATGAAGAAGAAATAGAAAAAGAATTCAGAGTAATGATAGTAAAGATGATCCAAAATCTTGGAAATAGAATGGAGAAAATACAAGAAGCATTAAACAAGGACCTAGAAAAACTAAAGAGCAATCAAACAGTGATGTACAACACAATAAATGAAATTAAAAATTCTCTAGAAGGAATCAATAGCAGAATTACTGAGGCAGAAGAGCAGATAAGTGACCTGGAAGATAAAATAGTGGACATAACTACTGCAGATCAGAATAAAGAAAAAAAAAATGAAAAGAAATGAGGACGGTCTCAGAAACCTCTGGGACAACATTAGATGCACCAACATTCGAATAATAGGGGTCCCAGAAGAAGAAGAGAAAAAGCAAGGGACTGACAAAATATTTGAAGAGATTATAGTTGAAAATTCCCTAATATGGGAAAGGAAATAGTTAATCAAGTCCAGGAAGTACAGAGAGTCCCATACAGGATAAATCCAAGGAGAAACACACCAAGACATATATTAATCAAACTATCAAAAATTGAATACAAAGAAAAAATATTGAAAGCAGCAAGGGAAAAACAACAAATAACATTCAAGGGAATCCCCATGCGGTTAACTGCTGATCGTTCTCAATAGTGAAAAACTGAACCCATTTCCACTAAGATCAGGAACAAGACAAGGTTGCCCACTCTCACCACTCTTATTCAACATAGTTTTGGAAGTTTTAGCCACAGCAATCAGAGAAGAAAAGGAAATAAAAGGAATCCAAATCGGAAAAGAAGAAGTAAAGCTCTCACTGTTTGCAGATGACATGATACTATACTTAGAGAATCCTAAAGACTCTACCAGAAAACTACTAGATCTAATCAATGAATCTGTTAAAGTAGCAAGATAAAAAATTAATGCACAGAAATCTCTTGAATTCCTATACACTAAAGATGAAACATTTGAAAGAGAAATTAAAGAAACACTCCCATTTACCACTGCAGCAAAAAGAATAAAATACCTAGGAATAAACCTCCCTAAGGAGACAAAAGACCTGTATGCAGAAAATTATAAGACACTGATGAAAGAAATTAAAGATGATACCAACAGATGGAGAGATATACCATGTGCTTGTATTGGAAGAATCAACATTGTGAAAATGACTATACAATCCAAAGCAATCTACAGATTCAATGCAATCCCTATCAAACTACCACTGGCATTTTTCAAAGAACTAGAACAAAAAATTTCACAATTTGTATGGAAACACAAAAGACCCCGAATAGCCAAAGCAATCTTGAGAACGAAAAACGGAGCTGGAGGAATCAGGCTCCCTGACTTCAGACTATACTACAAAGCTACAGTAATCAAGACAGTATGGTACTGGCACAAAAGCAGAAATATAGATCAATGGAACAGGATAGAAAGCCCAGAGAGAAACCCACGCACATACGCTCACCTTATCTTTGATAAAGGAGGCAAGAATATACAATGGAGAAAAGACAACCTCTTCAATAAGTGATGCTGGGAAAACTAGACAGCTACATGTCAAAGAATGAAATTAGAACATTCCCTAACACCCTACACAAAAATAAACTCAAAATGGATTAAGGACCTAAATGTAAGGCCAGACACTACAAAACTCTTAGAGGAAAATATAGCAGAACACTCTATGACATAAATCACAATAAGATCCTTTATGACCCACCTCCTAGAGAAATGGAAATGAAAACAAAAATAATCAAATGGGACTTAATGAAATTTAAAAGCTTTTGCACAGCAAAGGAAACCATAAACAGGATGAAAAGACAACCCTCAGAATGGGAGAAAATCTTTGCAAATGAAACAACTGAAGAAGGATTAATCTCCAAAATTTACAAGCAGCTCGTGCAGCTGAATATGAAAAAAACAAACAACCCAATCAACAAATGGGCAGAAGACCTAAATAGACATTTCTCCACAGAAGATATACAGATTGCCAACAAACACATGAAAGAATGCTCAACATCACTAATCATTAGAGAAATGCAAACCAAAACTTCAGTGAGGTATCACGTCACACCAGTCAGAATGGCCATCATCAAAAATCTACAAAGAATAAATGCTGTAAAGGGTGTGCAGAAAAGGGAACACTCTTGAAGTGTTGGTGGGAATATAAATTGATACAGCCACCATGGAGAACAGTATGGAGGTTCCTTAAAAAACTGAAAATAGAACAAACATATGATCCAGCAATCCCACTACTGGGCATATACCCTGAGAAAACCATAATTCAAAAAGAGTCAGGTACCACAGTGCTCATTGCAGCACTATTTACAATAGCCAGGACATGGAAGCAACTTAAATGTCCATCGACAAATGAATGGATATAGAAGATGTGGCATATATATACAATGGAATATTACTCAGCCATTAATAGGAACAAAATTGAGTTATTTGTAGTGAGGTGGATGGATGTAGAGTTTCTCATACAGAGTGAAGTAAGTCAGAAAGAGAAAAACAAATACTGTATGCTAACACATATATATGGAATCTAAAAAAAAAAAAAAAAAAAAAAAATATGGCTATGAAGACCCTAGTGGCAGACAGGAATAAAGCAATTATACTAACACACCACTGTAAAACAATTATACTCCAATAAAGATGTTTAAAAAAAGGTAAATACAAGAAGAAATAACAAACAGAACTAAAAGTGGTTGACTTGGGAAAGAGAAGCATAGAGAAGAATCTTCTGTTACAGACCTATGTGTGATTTACCTTTAAAATTATATTCTGTATGGACTTCCCTGGTGGTTCAGTGGGTAAGACTCCATGCTTCCAATGCAGAGGGCCCTGGTTCAGTCCCTAGTTGGGGAACTAGATCCTTCATGCATGCCACAACTAAGAGTCCGCATGTTGCAACTAAGAAGTCTGCGTGCCGCAACTCAAGATCCTGCGTGCCTCAACTAAGACCTGGTGCAGCCAAAATAAACAAATAAATAAATATTACAAAAAAAAGATGTGAGGAAGAAAGAGTAAAAGCAAATGGGACATGGAGAAAGGGAAAAACACTATTAAGATAAAGAGAAAAAAAAACATCAGAAGCACTGAAAAGGGGACTGTAGTAACAAGAAAGAGGGTAGCACACACAATTGTCCCTTAAAACCAGCATTCCTCTAAAGCCTGGGAGAGAAGCTCCCCTGCACTGAGCCTTATATTTTAGAGGTCCCCATCTTACCCTCCTCCATCACACGCCTCCTCACAGAGATAGGGATCAAGGTGATGTGCCTGCCTATGGTCTGTGCCTCTACTTCTACACAATGCTTGAGGTATACAGACCCTGAAATTCCTGTCCCAATGGTCCTAATTCCAATTTCAGGCCCTGCTTGATCCTCTCCCGTGATCCAGCTGTCTGAGAGACAACCACTGTGTACACTCTTGGGCTCAGGAGACGGGCAAGGGCAGCTGTTTCAATGTGTGCAGAGAGGGCTGGGACCCACGGGCTGATGTGTCCTCCTACTTTCAAATGAGGCCTTGTTTCAGGACAGAGTCAGAGATGGAAAGATGAGGAGGCTGGGCTATGGGCTAGAGGTTAGAGGGGAAGTGAAAGCCTGACCTTCCAGCTTCCTATTGCTTTGATGAACTTAAAAGGGAAATGCTGGTGCAGTTAGCAGTGTTGATGGCAACTTGTGGTAAGAGGTAACCTGGAGAGGACAGGGGAGATGAAGAGAAATCTTGAAGATGCAATACTCAGGACCTTCACAAAGTAGCTGGATGGTGGGGCAAAGGTGGAGGTGAGAGATGAGTCAATAGTCCAGCCATGGGAGGGATAATTGGGTTTCTCCTGCATAAAGAGAAAGAGAAACTCAGGAAGGGCCTAGAAGTGAGCACTGGCTAGCCAACAAGTGAAGGAGAAATTGCTTCCCCTTCTCTCCTCCTGCCCTGACCCAGTGGCCACTACCAATGAGCCTTTCTGGAGAGAATCATGGTCTTTGGCAATTATTATATTCATTTTAACTTGCACTATTCACAGTTATTTGTTATGAATTGTTGCTTTACACATAGTTTTGAACTTTTCACTATGAAGGTGCATTTGCCAATCCAGAAGCATACAACATATTTATTTAAAAGTTTGTTGGTTTAATTTATATTAAATCAAAAGGTTTTTGGTTTGATTTGATTATATTTATAAATGCTTATATTATAAGCATTTAGACATATGGTACATAGGCCTCCATTTGTACTCTCGCCTGGACTCTGCAAATATAAAATGAGAATGTCCAGCCATTCTACTCTGTGAGAAGTCAACTGCCAGTGTGAGAGCATCCGTGATGGGCCAGGAACTGGGTTTTACTTATGTCATTTTACTTAAACATCCCAGCAATTTTATGAGGTTAAACAGGCATATGAACAAACTGAGGACCACAGAGGTTAAGATGCTTGGCCAAGATCACATAGCTAATAGGCAAGGACCTGGAACTCCAACAAAATTCTTTCCAACCACAAAGCATTCTCTTTCCACTAGATTATGGCTCAGTTTAATCCAGTGCCGAGATGTAGGTGCAATGGCAGCGTAGTTGCTCTTTGCTTTTGTTTTCATTCAGAATGGGGAAAATGAACCAACAACTGCCTCCTAAGCCAAACAGAGCATCTCCTTAGAGAGACCCAGACTCTAGGAGCTTGTTTTTAGCAAGGCCCTTGTAATAGGAATGAGATGCCTTCCCAAGGTTCCCAAGGTGCTCCTTTGGAAACACAATTTAAGCTAAATTAAATTGGGAAGAGCAACAGAGAGTCTTTCAATGCAACAAATCAGGAGGAAAAAACCTGCTCCTCACTTAAAGATAAAATGAAGGAAAAAAAAAAACTGGAGAGGGACCTCTGCTCTGAAGTTGTGTGTGTGTGTGTGTGTGTGTATGACAGAGAGAGAGAGGTGTTCTTTTAACTGTTTGAAAATAACCAGAAAAAGCCAAGTTTGTGATTCATCCGTTTTTATGAATCGCTAACCAATTCCTTCTGTTGATAAATATCAGAGCCCTCTTAAGAGTTTTAGTCTTCATATTTAAAAAGTACCTTCTGCTTTTAGATCCACTAAAAAACATAACTGTCAAAGAAGTGGACCCATTTCCCTATTACTTTTATTATCTTTCTGAAACACAAATCTGGTCATGTTACTCCCCTACTTTAAAATGCTTCAGTAGCTCCAACTGCCTATTAGATCAAATCTAACGCATGACATTCAAGATCTTTTAATATGTGAATCAAGCCAATTACTTCATCTTTAGTTCCTGCCCTTCGCTGCATGATATATCCTATTAAAATATGCCCAAATCGATGCCATGCCCCAATCAGGCCCCACCATTTCATATCAGGGCCTTAGGCTGAGGCCCCTGTCTTCTTCACTATGCCTTGAAATTGTATTTATTCTTCAAGATCCATTTCAGAATAACCTATACACTAAAGCCCTCTCCAACTATATCCTAGACAAGTGATGACCACAGTTTTGAAATACAGACATTAATATAAAAAAATAAGGGAGTTCTAATATGCGATTGTTCACTGTTACTTCGCCAAGTAAGATCACACACACATATACACACACACCTATCATAATATATAGGACAAGTTAGAAACAAAAAGGAAGAATATAATCTCAGAATAAATAAGAGTGTTTCAAGTTCATGAATTTTGTTTTATGAACATTTCACTCATTTGGTTTTTCTTAATTTGCCACAGGAAAACAAATCAAAAAAATAGCCATGGACTTGCATTTGGGAACCACTGTCCTAGACTGTGGGTAGAATTGATTGCTCCACTGATTTGGCTTCCAATACTTTGTACAGATTTGTTACATTGAGTTGTAATTATTTTACTGAATCTCATCCTCTTCTCACTGATTTTTGAACTTTTGAGTATAGGAATTATTATCATTATTATTGTTATTATTATTATTATCATTCTATATATTCCAACTACCTAGTACATAATAGGGGCTCAATAAATGTCTGTTAAATTAATATTTATATGAATGGCTCTGTGTGCAGAAGGAATGCCAAGACAGACTAGTCCCAGGCCAAAAACTTTCCTTCTCATTCTAGTAAGGGGACATAGTTCCATTTCTGGGTGTTTATCATCACCGATGTTTCCTGCAACATAAAATATCATCTGCGAGACTCTTCTCACACAAGACTCTGCTGGTAACAGCATGTTAGACAATGTTCCCCTTCTCTAGGTTATAATCATCCTCTCCTTTATCATCATCCTTTAAAGGTATCCTCTTCCCCACCCTGTAGCCTTCAAGGGATTTTACAAAATGAGCATTTCATCTGCTCTTTGAGGTCATTCGTTAGGATGCTTTAGGTTACAAATAATATGGCAGCCTAACTCAAACTGGATTTTATAAAAAGGTAATTTATTAATTCATGTAACTGAAAAATAGCTCAGCTAAAGCTTGATTCAATAGCTCACTGTTGCCATCTTGGACCTGATTTCTTCTTATCTTGTCACTCTGCCTTCAGCATCATCTAGCACTGGTCTCCTTTGTGGTCTTGAGAGAGACAGCTATCAACAGCTCCACACACTATATGCTTTTTCTTCCTCAACTTGCAGAAAAGAACATAATTTTCCCACATTCCCACAAATTCAATCTAATTACGATAGTTCAGGTTACCTGCCCACATCTGAACTGAGGCCAGTGGAATAAAATTCACTGACTAATTACAATCTCAGGTTCTAATGCCGAAGATAGAACATAGAGCCAGATTTCCAGGAAACATATAAATTCCCACATGGAAATCTAGGGTTGTTGCAAAGAAATAAAGGAGCAATAATTGTTGGCACAAATGTCCACTACACTCTGTACAAGTGATAATTTTCTGAAGGCATAAGTATCCTCAAAAACCTGAGGACTTTCACAAATATACTTATGGATGTTTTAAAATCTCTCTCTCTCAAAAGAAGAAAATGATACCTTCCCAAGACTCTTATACCACCCCCACAAAAAGCAGCCACATTATTCTTTCTTTAACAAAGTAGAATTTAAAGATCTCTTCTAGAAAAAGATGGATGATGGTAAAGGAGCTGTTTCAGAAGCTGACTCAGAAAGTAATGATTAATTATATTCTTGCAGGCTGAACTGCTCAATGTACTAGACAGCATCATCTTCCAGCTTCTAAAGAGATTCCTTGCCTGTGGCAGTGAGATAGGAATGGAAGGTTAGTCACTTGATCCTTCCACAGAAGCAATAATTCACTGCCTCCAAGATGAGCTCTCCAAAGGAACACATTTGAGGGACTGTATAAAACCAATCCACTCATCTAAAATGGACAGATTCTTAGAAGCTGTTGTAGTGGAAGCCTGCTTTTACCTGAAGAATTCAGATCAGCTTCCCATCTAGACTAAATTCCCTTGATGAATACTGCAGATAGACTATCATGATCTAAGAAATGACTAAAGGCTTATAGTCTTAAAGGGATAGTAAGTCTCAAATTTTATTTGTCATAGAATTTTTAGTTAACTGAGATTTCAACTCCAGTTATAATTTTAATTACCCTTGAGGTAAACTGTTGTAGTAATGGCCCCAGTGAATTATGCCTTTTGGTATCCATGCCCACTGGGTATTACACACATACACATACACATTGACTCTGAGATTGGCCATATAACTTGCTTTGGCCAATGGAACGTTATCAAACATAACACAATAGAGGCTTGAAAAGTGCTTGCCTATTGGGAACTATTCCACCACCATGTGGAAGAGCCCAGGTAGCTCTTGGAGGATGTGAGAGCATGTGGAGAAAGGTCTCTGCTGTTCAAGCCATCCCAGTTATTCAAGATAACCTAGCCAAAGCCCAAATGCATGTGTGAATCCAGCCATCACCATGTGGAGCAGAAATGAATTGTCTCAAGATGACACCAACCCATATTTCCAACCTATAGAATTATGAGCAAATAAATGGATGTCATTTTGAGCCACTAAGTGTTGAGCTATATAGATACACAACAAACTGTAACTGGCACAACCCTCAGACCTCAGAACACCTACACACCTTAGTCTACATAGCAGGTGAACAATAAATGTCTACTGAACCATATAATAAATTAATCTAATTGTGTTGGTCATTCATGTGAATTACATATTTGTAAAAAGCTTTTCTAATAGAATGTTAGAAAAGATGTCAGATTTCACTGCTAAATTAATTTTGGCCCTTTATTTTATTCACAAGAAGATAGGAGGCCATCTTCTAGTTAGTCTAGTAAAGCTATAAAATAGGCTTTCCTAGTAATGGAAGTAATTGACCTAAAATGCTTAGGTCGGTTTCTGACCCTTGATATATGTTATTACTGATGACGTTGAGGATGATTGTGAATGTAAATGATGATGCTGACTATAAATGCCTCAAGTATAGGGGCTATCTTAGTCCATATTTTATTCATGGTACATGATTTACAATATCATGGATATACTTTAAAAGTGAGGCTTATGATGAAGAGGATGATAATACTAGATACATGTATAGCAGGGAGAGGTTTTTTAAAATTCTACTTGGAAAATATTGTGATTCTTCTTCAATATGATAACTCACATATTTCCTCAGTTACACAAAATTCTTATCCCTTCAAATATTGCCTCTTCTCTGTTCCCTTTTTTTCATTCTTTATCCTGCTTTATCTATTAACGGCTGCTGATCTTTCCATTTTATTATCTCTCTGTCAGACCGCCTAGGAATTTTCCTTTAATGATATTAGTTCAACTAATTCTCTCTTCTATCCTTAATCATCTATTTAACTCATCTCTCATGCATATAATTTCAAGGTTTGTATTTTTTATTACTAGACATCTCTTTGGTTCTTCTTTTCTAATCCACATATTTATTTTTTTAATTTAATTTATTTACTTTTTATATAGCAGGTTCTTATTAGTTATAAATTTTATACATATTAGTGTATATATGTCAATCCCAATCTCCCAATTCATCCCACCATCACCACCCTCCCCACTTCCCCCCTTGGTGTCCATATGTTTGTTCTCTACATCTGTGTCTCTATTTCTGCCTTGCAAACTGGTTCATTTGTACCATTTTTCTATATTCCACATATATGCGTTAATATATGATATTTGTTTTTCTCTTTCTTATTTCACTCTGTATAACAGTCTCTAGTTCCATCCACATCTCTACAAATAACCCAATTTCTTTCCTTTTTATGGCTGAATAATATTCCATTGTATATATGTACCACATCTTCTTTAACCATTCATCTGTTGATGGGCATTTAGGTTGCTTCCATGACCTGGCTATTGTAAATAGTGCTGCAATGAACATTGGGCTTCTTTCTGAATTACGTTTTTCTCTGGCTATATACCCAGTAGTGGGATAGCTGGGTCATAGGGTAATTCTATTTTTAGTTTTTTAAGGAACCTCCATAGAGTTCTCCATAGCACCTCTATCAATTTACGTTCCCACCAACAGTGCAAGAGGATTCCCTTTTCTCCACACCCTCTCCAGCATTTGCTGTCTGTACATTTTCTGATGATGCCCATTCTAAGCAGTGTGAGGTGATACCTCACTGTAGTTTTGATTTGCATTTCTCTAATAATTAGTTATGTTGAGAAGGTTTTCATGGGCCTCTTGGCCATGTGTATGTCTTCTTTGGAGAAATGTCTGTTTAGGCCTTCTGCCCATTTTTTGATTGGGTTGTTTGTTTTTTTAATATTGAGCTGTGTAAGCTGTTTATATATTTTGGAGATTAATCCTTTGTCCAGTGATTCGTTTGCAAATACTTTCTCCCATTCTGAGAGGTGTCTTTTCATTTTGTTTACAGTTTCCTTTGCTGTGCCAAAGCTATTAAGTTTCATTAGGTCCCATTTGTTTATTTTTGTTTTTATTTCCATTACTCTAGGAAGTAGGTAAGAAAGATCTTGCTGTCATTTATGTCAAAGAGTGTTCTTCCTATGTTTTTCTCTAAGAGTTTTATAGTGTCAGGTCTTACATTTAGGTCTTTAATCCATTTTGAGTTTATTTTTGTGTAGGGTGTTAGGGAATGTTCTAACTTCATTCTTTTCCATGTAGCTTTCCAGTTTTCTCAGCACCACTTATTGAAGAGACTGTCCTTTCTCCATTGTATATCCTTGCCTCCTTTGTCATAGATTAGTTGACCATAGGTGTGGTGGTTTATCTCTAGGCTTTCTATCCTGCTCCATTGATGTATTTCTGCTTTTGTGCCAGTACCATATTGTCTTGATTACTGTAGGTTTGTAGTATAGTCTAAAGTCAGGGGGTCTGATTCCTACAGCTCCGTTTTTTCCCCTAAAGATTGCTTTGGCTATCTGGGGTCTTTTGTGTCTCCATAAAAATTTTAAGATTTTTTGTTCTAGTTCTGTAAAAAATACCATTGGTAGTCTGATAGGGATTGCATTGAATCAGTATATTGCTTTGGGTAGTATAGTCATTTTCACAATGTTGATTCTTCCAATCCAAGAACGTGGTATATTTCTCCATCTGTTTGTATCATCTTTGATTTCTTTCATCAGTGTCTTATAGTTTGCTGAGCACAGGTCTTTTGTCTTCTTAGGGAGGTTTATTCCTAGGTATTTTATTCTTTTTGCTGCAATGGTAAATGGGATTGTTTCCTTAATTTCTCCTTCTGCTCTTTCGTTGTTAGTGCATAGGAATGCAAGATATTTCTGTGCATTAATTTTGTATCCTGCAACTTTACCAAATTCATTGATTAGCTGTAGTTTTCTAGTGGCAGCTTTACGATTCTCTATGTATAGTATCATGTCATCTGAAGACAGTGACAATTTTACTTCTTCTTTTCCAATGTGTATCCCTTTTATTTCTTTTTCTTCTCTGATTGTCGTGGCTAGGACTTACAAAACTTTGTTGAATAATAGTGGCGAGAGTGGATATCCTTGTCTTATTCCTGATCTTAGAGGAAATGGTTTCAATTTTGCACCATTGAGAATGAGGTTTGCTGTAGGTTTGTCGTATATGGCGTTTACTAGGTTGAGGTAGATTACATCTCTGCCCACTTTCTGGAGAGTTTTTAATCATACATCGGTGCTGAATTTTGTCAAAAGCTTTTTCTGCATCTATTGAGATGATAATATGGTTTTTATTCTGCAATTTGTTAATATGGTGTATAACATGGATTGATTTGAACGTATTAAAGAATCTTTGTATCTCTGGAATAAATCCCATTTGATCATGGTGTATGATCCTTTTAATGTGTTGTTGGATTTTGTTTGCTAATGTTTTGTTGAGAATTTTTGCATCTATGTTCATCAGTGATATTGGTCTGTAATTTTCTTTTTTTTGCAGTATCTTTGTCTGGTTTTGGCATCAGGGTGATGGTGGCCTCATAGAATGAGTTTGGGAGTGTTGCTTTCTCTATAGTTTTTGGGAAGAGTTTGAGAAGGATGGGTGTTAGCTCTTTTCTAAATGTTTGACAGAATTTAACTGTGAAGCCATCTGGTCCTGGACTTTTGTTTGTTGGAAGATTTTTAATCACAGTTTCAATTTAATTACTTGTGATTGGTCTGCTCATATTTTCTATTTCTTCCTGGTTCAGTCTTGGAAGGTTATACCTTTCTAAGAATTTGTCCATTTTTTCCAGGTTGTCTATTTTTTCTGGCATAGAGTTGCTTGTAGTAGTCTCTTATGCTTTGTATTTCTGCAGTGTCCATTGTAACTTCTCCTTTTTCATTTCTAATTCTGTTGATTTGAGTCCTCTCCCTCTTTTTCTTCATGGGTCTGGCTAAAGGTTTATCAATTTTCTTTATCTTCTCAAAGAACCAGCTTTTAGTTTTATTGATCCTTGCTATTGTTTTCTTGGTTGCTATTTATTTCTGCTCTGATCTTTATGATTTCTTTCCTTCTACTAACTTTGGGTTTTGTTTGTTCTTATTTCTCTAATTCCTTTAGGGGTCAGGTTAGATTGTCTATTTGAAATTTTTCTTGTTTCTTGAGCAAGGATTGTATTGCTATCAACTTCTCTTTTAGAACCGCATCTCATAGATTTTGGATCGTCATGTTTTCTTTGTCATTTGTCTCTAAGTTTTTTTTTTGGTTTTTTTTTTTTTTGCAGTACACGGGCCTCTCACTGTTGTGGCCTCTCCCATTGCGGAGCACAGGCTCTGGACACGCAGGCTCAGCGGCCATGGCTCATGGGCCCAGCTGCTCCGTGGCATGTGGGATCTTCCTGGACCGGGGCACGAACCCGTGTCCCCCACATCAGCAAGCAGACTCTCAACCACTGTGCCACCAGGGAAGCCCTGTCTCTAAGTATTTTTTGATTCCCTCTTTGATTTCTTCAGTGATCTCTTGATTTTTTAGTAATGTATTTTTTACCCTCCATGTGTTTGTGTTTTTAACGTTTTTTTCCCTGTAATTGATTTCTAATCTCATAGCGTTGTGGTTGGAAAAGATGTTTGATATGATTTCAATTTTCTTAAATTTACTGAGGCTTGATTTGTGACCCAAGATATGATCTATCCTGGAGAATGTTCTGTGTGTACTTGAGAAGAAAGTATAATCTGCGGTTTTCGGATGGAATGTCCTTTAAATATCAATTAAATCTATCTGGTCTATTGTGTCATTTAAAGCTTGTGTTTCCTTATTAACTTTCTGTCTGGATGATCTGCCCATTGGTGTAAGTGAGGTGTTAAAGTCCCCCACTATTATTGTGTTAATGTCGATTTCCTCTTTAATAGCTGTTAGCAGTTGCCATATGTATTGAGGTGCTGTTGTGTTGGGTGCATATATATTTATAATTGTTATACTTTCTTCTTGGATTGATCCCTTGATCATTATGTAGTGGCCTTCCTTGTCTCTTGTAATAGTCTTTATTTTAAAGTCTATTTTGTCTGATATAAGAATTGCTACTCCAGCTCCCTTTTGATTTCCATTTGCATGGAATATCTTTTTCCATCCCCTCACTTTCAGTCTGTATGTGTCCCTAGGTCTGAAGTGGGTCTCTTGTAGACAGCATATAGTTGTGTCTTGTATTTGTATCCATTCAGCGAGCCTGTGTCTTTTGGTTGGAGCATTTAATCCATTCACATTTAAGGTAATTATTGATATGTATGTTCCTATTACCATTTTCTTAATTGTTTTGAGTTTGTTTTTGTAGGTCCTTTTCTTCTCTTGTGTTTCCCACTTAGAGAAGTTCCTTTAGTATTTGTTTGGTGGTGCTGAATTCTCTTAGTTTTTGCTTGTCAAGAAAGCTTTTGATTTCTCCATTGAATCTGAATGAGGTCCTTGCTGGGTAGAGTGATCTTTGTTGTAGCTTCTTCCCTTTCATCACTTTAAGTATATCATGCCACTCCCTTCTGGCTTGTAGAGTTTCTGCTGAGAAATCAGCTGTTAACCTTATGGGAGTTCCCTTGTATGTATGTTATTTGTCATTTTTCCCTTGTTGCTTTGAATAACTTTTCTTTGTCTTTAATTTCTGTTAATTTGATTATTCTGTGTCTCAACGTGTTTCTCCTTGGGTTTATCCTGCCTGGGACTCTCTGCACCTCCTGGACTTGGGTGGCTATTTCCTTTCCCATGTTAGGGAAGTTTTCAACTATAATCTCTTCAAATATTTTCTCAGGTACTTTCTCTCTTCTCCTTCTGGAATGTTGGTGCATTTAATGTTGTCCCAGAGGTCTCTTAGGCTGTCTTCATTTCTTTTCATTCTTTTTTTCTTTATTCTGTTCTGCGGCAGTGAATTCCATCATTCTGTCTTCCAGGTCACTTATCTGTTCTTCTGCCTCTGTTATTCTGCTATTATTTCCTTCTAGTGTATTTTTCATTTCAGTTATTGTATTGTTCACCTCTGTTTGTTCTTTAATTCTTCTAGGTATTTGTTCTTTAATTTTTCTAAGACTTTGTTAAACATTTCCTGCATCTTTTCAATCTTTGCCTCCATTCTTTTTCTGAGGTCCTGGATCATCTTCACTATCATTATTCTGAATTCTTTTTCTGGAAGGTTGCCTATCTCCACTTCATTTAGTTGTTTTTCTGGGGTTTTATCTTGTTCCTTCATCTGGTACATAGTTTTCTGCCTTTTCATTTTGTCTATCTTTCTGTGAATGTGGTTTTCATTCCACAGGCTGCAGAACTGTAGTTCTTGCTTCTGCTGTCTGCCCTCTGGTCCACATATTCTTTTTTATACAATTTTATTCTTTCACTGTGTTTTGTGTTTAATTTTTATTTTTACAATTATTTTAAATATTCTTCTTTTATAGTTTCTGATTTAAAATTTTCGGATTTTAGGATAGTAATTATTCTGTTGGCTGCATCTGCTCAATCTTGCTTATGTAATGTGTAGTTTTTAAACATGAGCTCATCTTCAAGGATGAATGTTTATTCCTTGGGAGTTCTATGTTTTCCAGTTTATAAAATTATTAGAATGGAGTGATTTCAGCCATTTTATTGCCTGGAGAATAAGGAGTTTCAACAGTTCTGCCCCATTTTTAATGCCCAAGTACCTGATAGGATGCCAAGTCCTTTTTGCTTGAGCTCTGGACACAACCCCCAAGTTCCAGTCCAACTGCACACCTCAGTAGTTATCTAACAAAGGTAAACTTGTTCCTCCCCTCTCCCACATCATGTGTCTTACACTTGCTGTAATTCCTAATGTGTCCTAAGCACACAGTCTGAATCAGTTTCTACACCGTCATCTTTCCTCCTGTTCTCTATTCATTTCTCTCTTCTCCTCAATCTTAAGCTTTCTTCTTCACTTCCTGATTTTGGTAGCATGTTTATCCCACCTGGTCTTCAGCTCTACCTCGTCAAATTCCTCCTCATCCTTCTGTATTGGAATGACTTACTAAAATTCTCTTTTTTAGTTATAAAGTAAAGATATGATCAAATGACTCTGATCTCAAATAGATGTATACACAGAATACATATAGAATTTGGGATGATTTTGCATTTTATCACAAAATTTATTTATGAATCTAAGATTAAGTTTTGTTAAGAATAAAATTAACAAAATTGGCCTCCAGAATATTAGCCTTAAATTTACCTCACAGAGAGATTGCCAAAAACAAACAATAATGGCTCTACAATATTTAAAAATTTAAGTGTATAAGAATGGTAGTAGCTCCAGAAAAACTAAAACCACTTCATTGTTTTGGCAACATTCTTGGAAAAACAACAACAAAATTTGCAGGGTCATGAAAAAAGGGCCTAATTCTCTAAAGTTGATGGCAATTATATTTCCCATTAAGCAAACTCACTAGAAATAGCACTGTCTGAACAGTGAAAAAAATTTTTTTTACTGAATTTCTGAACTTAGAACTGAGAAAACTGTTGTGTACACAGTTCTAGAGGACAGCCTTGAGATTTCTCTTCACTATACAAGTCTTGGAAAAAGCAACTAGTGAGTAAGTAAAGGGATGGCAGAGACAAAGCAGAGATCTCCATGCCGATTACCCACCACATCCAGGAGGGAAAGAAATTGGGAGCAGACACCTAATCACATAGCCATACATACTGGGAAACATCTAGGGAGTGAAAT
Source organism: Lagenorhynchus albirostris (assembly GCF_949774975.1). NCBI lineage: Eukaryota > Metazoa > Chordata > Mammalia > Artiodactyla > Delphinidae > Lagenorhynchus > Lagenorhynchus albirostris. Next base: position 92,959,259 of record NC_083097.1, on the reverse strand, counting down.
GTCCAGAGATGGTCAGGGATGTGTCCATTCATTTAGCAATGTTTCATGAGGACCCTCTACATGTAAGGCACTGCCATGCTGAGCAGGGAAGGAGTTGAAAGTGATTTCAGATGAATAGTCTATCCTCTATAATTTTCTCATCTGGTGTAAAACAAAAATAGGATAAAATGTCACATCAAAGTCCCACATGAGTAATACAGTAAAAAGTTAAATACGTGCAGCAGACAAAAAAAAATGTTCTTTAATTTTGAAAAACCTGATTTTGGTTAAAGAAATAGCACAAGTTTATTGCTAGTGCTCCCCTACTCCAGGCCAGAAATTTCTCAAAGAAAGTCAAATTTTCTTAAATGTTTAGTCAGAGAATGAGCAGCAGCCCCAAATCCTTATGTCCCCATTTACATCTTCAGCACAAAACAGAAGAAGGGCACTTTCAGTTTTTGAAGCCACAAGACATGTTTACTAGGCCACACCTCCTCATGGGCATCTACAGCGTAAAGTTCTTTGTCAAGGAAGCAGCTACACAGTCTGCTTCAGCAGGTGAACACAATTGGCCACCCAAAAAATGCCAGTGTCAGTTTCTTGGATCTCATAGAAAATAAATAAAATGCCATCCAGAGCTACAAAACCCTATTCAACATCATCACATTGCCAGGAATTGCCCATCCTGATGGGACCTGAAACCCTGGCCAGCAAGGTTCAGCCTTGGCTCCTCCAGCACATAGCTGGTGCCTGTTGGACACTGCATTTCACTTCTCAGGGTTCCTGCCTGCACAGTGAACAACAGCATAGCCTAGATTATCTCTAAACCCATCCTGTCCTGGATTTTTTGAGACTAAGAGATTTCTAAGTTGCCAAGTGCCTTTCCTTCTCATGCTGCTCATTTGATGGAAACATCCATATAAGCTAATTTCAGTAAAACCGTAGAGCTACTAGCACTATCTTAAATAGGAATTTACAACAGACTCGCTCTTCTTTCCTTTTTCCTGGATGTTCATAGTCTCTACCCTGCCCTCTAGAACTTGGAAAAAGGGGTATTATTTCTCCCCCTTAATCATCACACAGCAAGTCTCCAAATCCAAGCGTAAAATGGTGGCTCCTCAGAGGCGACAACATGCAATTACATGTCTGCAGTTTTGCATATTCCAAGCAAGCAATTTAAAATGTCAAATAGTGAGTCATTTCTTTGTGCTCCATAAAAAGACTCCTCCTGATTCCCCCAGACAACCCATTTGCAGAATTGCTAGTAAATCAACATAATTTGTTTTCCCTGAGACAGTGTTCTACTAGGGAAACCTCCTTAAGGACTGCTGAAGCTGCTGCAATTGTATAAAATTATTGCATCTCACAATAAGGAATTTCCCTACAATTGGTCATGCAAATGAGGGACAATAATACATATATAATTTAGACAGTCTAATTATTGTTCCCAAGTTAAATTTTGTCAGTGTTCCCTCTGCTTCATAAAACCCCAGAATTCTACAATTCAGCAGGTATGAGATATCTCAGGGACACAATTTTGCCTGCGCAAATTCAAATATTTAGTATATAATTCATGTTAAATATCTGTGGTATTTGCATGCAAATACACCATCACTGTCACTGCAGAATGGAGAATAGTTAGACTTCATTTTAAAGCAGTGAACAGTTTTTCCAAAGTCTCACAGAAAGCCTGCAGGTAAGTCAATAATATCTAAGCCCACACACCTGGCACCACCAAAGAAAATGGATCAGAGCCCAAGGTGGGGTCCTTTGTGATGCTCTTTCCCTGAAAGAGAGAGCTGCCTTAAGGCTTACTTTCAACTAGAGTTGGTTTACAGGTATGGAGATAGCCTTGGTCAAAGAATGTCCCAGAAATTTTAAAAGGCAGTTTATTCTGGTGGCAAAAAGAAATCTCAAAGAAACCCAAGAACCGTGGCTCCTAGTAGAGCTTTGTGATTAACTAGATCTATGATCACTATAAAGTCAATTTGCTTCTTCAATACTTCATTTCCTCAGAATGAAGGAATTGAGTTACATGATCTCTATGCTATCCTTTCACTATAACATATTATGAATCTACCTATGATAAATGTTTGCTATCACACAAAAGTTTCCTATGGAGTTATGGCAAGAACATAGCCTTAAGACTGACCTTTTAAAAAATGAAAATAGAGCTACCATATGATCCTGCAATCCTACTCCTGGGCATATATCCAGAGAAAAACACGGTCTGAAAGGATACATGAACCCCAATGTTCACTGCAGCACTGTTTACAATAGCCAAGACATGGAAGCAACCTAAATGTCCATCGACAGATGAATGGATAAAGAAGATGTAGTACATACATACAATGGAATATAACTCAGCCATTAAAAAGAATAAAATAATGCCATTTGCGGCAACATGGATGGACCTACAGATTGCCATGCTGAGTGAATTAAGTCAGACAGAGAAAGACAAATGTTGTATGATACCGCTTATATGTGGAATCTAAAAAAATGATACAAATAAACTTATTTACAAAGCAGAAACAGAGTCACAGACTTAGAAAATGAACTTATGGTTAGCAGGGGAAAGCAGGGAGGAGGGATAGTTAGGGACTGACATGTACACACTACTATATTTAAAATGGATAACCAACAAGGACCTACTCTACAGCACCGGGGACTCTGCTCAATACTCTGTAATGACATATATGGGAATAGAATCTAAAAAAGAGTGGATATATGTATAACTGAATCACTGTTCTGTACACCTGAAGCTAACACAACATTGTTAATCAACTATACTCCAATATAAAATTAAAAGTTAAAAAAAGAGACTGACAGGTCAGGGGTTGAATCCCAGTTTCAAGGTATTAGCTGTGTGAGTCTGTACAAGGTGCTAGCTCTCTGAACCTTAGCTTCTTCATCTATAAAATGAATGTGGGCTTAAGTGTTTACCTGGTATATAGTTATCATAAAACACTTAGCCTACACCCAAGAGTAATTAAGACAACCCTAGCCAAGGTTGTGAAACGAGCTGAGACTGCCTAGAGCCCCTCCTCTCTCTACGTTTTTTACTCTTTTTTAAACTTACACCCCTGTCTTTATGCTGTTTCCTTCTTCCAAACATAACTAAGCTACAGTAAGATCAGGGAGATACAACGTATTAGCAGTATTTATATGCAACATGCTACAGAAGCTAAGAGCACAATATCTAGATTCAGACAGATCTAGGTTCAAATCCTGATTCCATCCTTCACTAGTCATGTGACCCTAGGCAAGTTAATTCATTTCTCCATGTCTCAAGTTCTCCCTCTGTAAAATGAGGATAATACTAATATCTACCTGTACAGAGTTGACATAAAGACTAAGTAAGATATTCATGACATGCTTAGTATTATGTTACATAAAGTGAGCACTAATAAACAATGGTTCTCTCATCCTGTTAACAGCTCCTGTTTAGCTTATAAATAAATAAATAAAATGGAACTTCCCCTCTCCTGTCTAATTGATTTAAAAAATCCATTGCAGTCTTTACATTCTAGCTTTTTCAATATCACTTTGTTCTTCTGAGTCCTACATGTACTTCCCTTACTCTCTTCCAGCTTTCTGCATAGAAGAAAAGGCAGTCCTTCCAGTCCTTCTTGCCTAGGATTCTACCTGCAAATTTCTAGCCTATTTTCTTCTCATTCATCCCTACATGCAACCAACCATGCAACAATCTTTGAATGAGTACCTCTTATTTGTCAATCTTGGTTAGGAGCTGGGAATATAAAAATAGCAGAGACTGCCTTCAAGCAGGTAACTGCAGAATGGATAGAAGAGACATATTTGCGAGACATTAAGGAGGCAACATCAACAGGACCTGAGTTGCCCTGAAACTCAGTAAAGTCTGAGATTTTGTGTCCATTGGTGAGGAACATTTAAAGGAAGGACTGTATCCACCCACAGGGTGAAGAAGAGCAGGGAAGCAGCTCAACAATCTGGAAAAGCTTTCTGGAGGCAGCAAAAAAAATGCAGGAGAAGCCCAGAGCAGTGGATCAAAGGGAGGTAAGGCCAATAAGGAAAGGCCAGCATTCCCTGGGATCCTCAGAAATCTTTGGAAGGCGGAGTCAACTTCCTAGGCTCACAAGAGCTGCTGACTCAGATTATTGTTATTTTGATATTAAAGGAAAGAAGTAACTCAGAACACTAGAGATCTTGGGGAAATTGGCACAGGAGAAAAGTTCTTACAGAAGAAAATGCTCCAGGTGTATAAGAGAAGGTCAGAATGCAATCCACCGCATACTGAACTAACTTCACTAAATAGGGCATAAGAAAAAGCTCAGAAGTACCCAAATCCCAGGCCTCCCTCCCCCAAGAGAGTTTCTTGGGGTCTTTAAACTTCATAAAGGCATGGCTGAAGGATGCTATGAGAAGAAAGTCAGCAAAGCTCAGCAATCCTAGTCAGGGCCTTCCCCTGCTTGTTTCTTTTACCAGTGACGTCCCTCAAAGATGCATGATGACCTCCCATTACCAGAGAACCCCATTAAAGAATGACAGAAACACAAATGACTTGCCAACACTTCTGCTAAATGTGTTGTAAGATGGGAGATCTGGTACTTCTCTTCATAACCTTCTCCAGTTTTTAAATCACTTACAGTCAAAAACCTCTGATTATTAAACCAATTATCTCTTACAGCAATTCTAGCTCAATTCGTCTTCCTCTGGCCCTCCATGGAGATGCAGAGCCACTACTCAGCACTCTCTCTGTACTTCTCTACAGTCATGACTAAAGAATTACAGGGTGACCCCTTCTCATCTTCTTACTCGGGCTAGACAACATCATTAATTTTGCCCATAGGACCATTTCTCCAATTCATCCCTTTGACAATTTCTACTGTTCTAGCCTCTCTGATTTTCTGCACTTTCATTTTAAATTAAAAAGCAAACTGGAAACAGTAAGTTTAGGACAAATAAAAAGTAGACTAAGAAGATACACGGCATCACGTTCATATCACAGTTGTATCAATGGCATACTAATTTTGAAACTTTCTTTAAAATGTCACTGTTCGCTCAACTTTGGAAACCTATATCAATTGTATGAATCTGCTGTGTACTGGAACAGTGACATTTTCAATTCTGTTCAACAATGTTCTGTTCTATAGAAAACTTTCTGAAACATTTAATTTAAAAGTCCAGTTATTAAAAGAGATGCTCAGGGAATTCACCAAATATGGCTGTAAGTTAACTTTGACATTGAAAACAGAGCTGTTGTCTACCAAAGCCACTCTTTTTCTAATCATTCTTAGGTCATTAAGGACCTCCATCTGCCTGATCTAATGACATTTTCTGACCTCATCTTACTTGGCCCCTCATCAGCCATCCCCAAAGGAATCCTTCTTCGAAGTAGGCTCTCCCTTTCCCTTGTGCAACCTCACACTTTGGGTTTTCCCCTTCCCTCTCTACTATCCCTTCTCACTTTCTTTGGCCTAACCTCCCCTTCTTCTTCCTAACCTCTAATTCCTAAGGTTTCTCAGAGTCATCTTGAGCCATCTTCTCTTCTTTTGAAGCACTCCCAGCTCCCGTATGGTTTTAATTATCACATATAAATCAAGGACTTCCAACGTGTAATTCCATTCCAGACACTTATTTGAAGTTCCGTAAAAATATATCTGACTTTAGTCATCAATATCTCTATTTAGACATCTAACAGGCAATCCCCAACTCTTCATGTCTAGGACTGAATATATGATTACTCACTTCCCCACTTCTCACTCCTACACCTGAAAAATCTGCTTGTTGTGTTCCCTACATTTCCTAGCTCAACAGTTGCTCTTGCAAGAAACCTATTGCCATCACTGAGACCTTCTCTCCTTCATCCTCCACATCCAATCAGTCACCTACCTCTGCTCCCTAGACTTCTAAAATGCATTTATTTTGACTTTCATTGCTATTTCCTCTATCCCTCCTCTTTCCTGGACTTCTGAAAAACCGGCTAACTGGTCTCCCAGCCCTATTCATATCCTCTCCAATAAATTCTTCACCTTGCAGTGAAGGTGATATTTTAAAATACAGAGGTCCCAATGTCACTCCCTTGCTTAACATTCTTCAGTGGATTTCTATTACACTTAGTATGAAAGATCAGAAATCTTTACCATTGCCTGCAAGATCTGGTCCTGCTTGATCTGTCTTCTGTCTGTTTTCTAACATGAGCTCTTACTACCCTCCTTCTTTCTACATTACAGCCACACTGGTCATCTTTCAATTATGCAGGTGTATCAAGCTCTTTCCCATCTCAGAGCCTCCCTCTGCTTGAAATGCTTTCCCACCTATTTTTCTGATTACCCTCACTCTTGCTTAATGTGTTAGCTTGAATAAATGTCTCTTCCTCAGAAATGTATCTCTTGATCCCTGCACCAAGTGTGGTAAAGACAAGAGTGCCCACCACACAGTCCCAATGCTCCCCAAATCTTCTCAGGATTTCCTGTTGCAGGATAGGGTTTTGTGACTACCTTCAGTCCACTGGCTGGAAGTGATACATCACTCTCACCTGAAGGATTTACAACTGGGTAGAACTTCTCCATGTGCTCTCTCTTGTTTATGTAGCTGAAAGCAGAGAACTTCATGATGGTAGACTTGTAAGACTGTAACATGAGTGAGAAATAAAACCTTGTGGAGTTAAGCCACTGAAACCTTGGGATTTTTCACCAAAATATAGTGTAGCCCAACTGACGAATAGTCTGTTAGATCCCCCGGGAACCAGTCTCATATCATCTTGTACTGTTATATCCCTGGCACCTTGCACAGTTTTGACATCTAATAGGCTCTGGAAAATATTTGTTAAACAAGTAAATAAATGAGTAAAATACCAGAGTGTATAGATTGAGAATGATTTCCTTTCAAAGAGATTAAAAAATTTTAAGACAACAGTGTAAAATTCTTTGGTAGGATTCACGGAAGACTCGAGATTTATGGTTACCTCCAATATGACCGTGAGGACTCTACTCATCTTCCTGAAGAACAGAGGATGAATGGCAAAGACACATGCAGGTAAAATTCCCTGAGAGAGTCCCTTTTTAGAAGATAGAGTAGATGGGCATCACAAGTATTATTTCTTATGCCTGCTTTTCACAGAAACCTGGCTAGATTAACACAATGCTAAAAGAGAATTCATGAGTGAGGGGAAAAAAAAAACCTATTAGCTTCTCTTTTCAACTATATACACAAATATACAAGGCTATAAATGAAAGAGATGATCTTTTTATTCATTCATTTATGAAAATATTAGCTTAATAATAAAATATCTTTCACCTTAATACTAAAATAATATAAATAATAACAAATATTAGAAAAAAATACTTTTTTGGCTGGAACATGGTACAAATTATAATTGTCTCTCAGAATTTCATTTCTATGAAGTATTACTCTAAAAGCATCATCTTGGGTACACGTAGTTTTTTCATTGAAAAAATAAGTATTTCTAAGTGTGAAGATCTAGAGGAGCAACCACCCCTCATGTAGGAGGCCACCCCCCAAATCTTCAGGAGGGCTAAGGCCTGGCTGTGCACCTATACCACGGGGGCTCCATTTGGCCCTCCATTCAGCACAAGGAAATCACAGAAGCAGCTCCCTGAAAGCAATATCCGCAAAATTAATATGACAAAATGACAGCTAACGTCACAGTCAGTGAGGACCCAGAAAATATAATTAAGAGAATTATTATGAGGGAAAAAGTGGCGATTACAAGCCGTACCAACCTACAGGACACTACATCAAAGGCTGCCATGCCAGAGTTAACCACCCACAACTCCAAGGACACACAGGATGTATACACTCTTGACATCTAAGAGCAAACATCATGGGCAGCTCTCCTGCCTCAGCACCAGAAGATGTAAATATACTATGGAGGAAGCAGCCCATGTGTACAGAACATCTGCAATTAAAGGGAAAAATAAAAACAAAAACAGTCCAGGCTATGATATGGCAGCAAGGGAAGATGGAAAGAACATGAGATTGGGACTGAGGAGAACTGGCTTTGGTTGTGGAGTAGCCACTAGCTCCTGAGTTGACCTTGAACAATAGACTTTTGCTCAATAGGTCTTGGTTTCCTTGTGTGCATGATGAGAGCCTTTAAAAGCATCAGCTGTTGTAAAACTGTGTCCTTCAAAACTCGAGCCCGAAAGTTTCTGGAGGCCTCTATGCTTCCCTTTCGCTTCATCCAGGGCAGCTCAACCTTCACATGTGAAGACCTGGAGCTCAAAAGGAGACTTTATTTGAACAAAGGATTTTTACATAACCATCATGTTAACTGTTCTTCCTTCAACAAGACTGTCTTGGGCCCATACCATCCTCTTTGGCCCCAGCTGCCATCACTAGCTGAGTTGAGTCAGATTCAGTTCAATTGTGTCAGCCCTCAGAAAGAAGCCCTAAAGAGGAAACCCTACCAAGTGAGGTCTTTTGGTCTTTTATTTCAATCTATCCATGTGAGCACCTTCATTCAAGTGAGCTTCCTGGGGTGGCAAAGAAAGATGTAAAGAATATCCAAGCAAGACTACAATACTGAGAGGTCTTACCAGTGCTGTATATCTCCTACTCGCCTCTTATTGTCCTCTCTCCAGCCTTCTCCACTTCATTCTCTGCTTCCTGACACTGACTTGTTGAGCTACATCAGTGGGCTCCCTTGCTCTCTGCTTCTCATTGGGTTTGGCAAATAGATTATCCTAGCAAGAGATGATATTCAGGGAGGAAAGTGAGGTTGGAATAGGTATTTTCCTCCTTTCTTATTGTGAGGTAGAACTTAAAGTCACAGATCACCTCAAGGTGGCCTTTTCTGTATGACTCTGGTCTTCTGGTTCCAATTACCGCTCTTTTACCTTGTTATTTTTTAAATTTTATCTATTCTGGGAAGAACACTTAACATGAAATCTACCCTTTTAACAAAATTTTAAGTGTACAGTATTGTATTGTTAACCAAAGGCACAATCCTATACACCATACCCCTAGAAATTATTCATTTTGCATAACTAAAGCTTTATGCCAGTTCATTAGCAATTCCCCATTTCCTCCTCTCCCAATGGCAATCACCATTATACTCTCTGATTCTATGAGTTTGACTACTTTAAATACCTCATATAAATGCAATCATGTAATATTTGTCCTTTTTTGACTGCCTTATTTCACTTAATAGCATGTTTTTATCCATGTTGTTACATATTGCAGAATTTCCTTCTTAAGACTGAATTTATATATAAATATATACAAAATGTTATATGTATTTAAATATACATAATAGGTTATATATATATATCACATTTTCTTTAGCCATTCATCCAGTGATTAACATTTAGGTTGTTTTTATACCTTGGCTATTATGAAGAGTGATGCAATGAATATAGGAGTACTAATATTTCTTTGAGGTTCTGATTTCACTACTTTTGAATGAATACCCAGGAAAAAATCAGGTATTGTTGGGTCAAATGGCAGTTCTATTTTTAATTTTTTGAGGAACCTCCAAACTGTTTTCCTTTTTTTTTTTTTAAATGGCTGAATGATTATTGCCTTAAATTTTATTTTTTGGCCACACCGCACAGCATGCTGGATCTTAGTTCCCTGACCAGGGATCAAACCTGTGGCCCCTGGAAATGTGGAGTCTTAACCACTGGACTGCCAGGGAAGTCCCACCATACTGTTCTCCATAGTGGCTACACCATTTGGCATTCCCACTAACAGTGTGTAAGTGTTCCAATTTCTCCACATCCTAGCCAATACATGTTGTCTTTTGTATTTTTGATGATAGCCATACTGACAGATATGAGGTGATATCTCATTGTGGTTATGATTTGTATTGCCCTGATGGTTAGTGACATTCAGCATCTTTTCAAATACATTCTGGGCATTTGTATGTCTTCTTTGGAGAGATGTCTAATCAAGTCTTTAGCCCATTTTTTAATCAGGTGTTTTTTGCTTTGAGTTGTAGGAGCTCCTTATATTTTGAAATTAACCCCTTATCAGATACATGGCTTGCAAATGTTTTCTACCATTCTTTGGTTGCCTTTTCACTCTGTTGATTGTCATGTCTGCTGTGTAGAAGCTTTTTGTCTGATGTAATCTGACAGGTCTATTTTTGCTTTTGTTGCCTCTGCTTTAGGTTTTATATCCATAAAATCTTTGCCAAGATCAATACCATGAAGCTTTCCTCCTGTGTTTTCTTCTAGAGGTGTTACAGTTTCAGTTCTTACATCTAAGTCTTTAACTCATTTTGAGATGATTTTTTTGTGTATGGTGTAAAATAAGGGTCCAATTTCATTCTTTTGCATGGGGATAGCCAGTTTTCTCAACACCATTTGTTGAAGAGACTATCTTTTTCCTATTGTGTTTTCTTGGCATTCTTGTCACAGATCAGGTGACCATATACACATTGGTTTATTTCTAGGCTCTCTATTCTGTTCCACTGGTCTATGTGCCTGTTTTTATTCCAGTACCATACCGTTTTAATTACTATAGCTTTGTAATATAGTTTAAAATCAGGAATTGTGACGCTCACAGCTTTGTTCTTCTTTATCAAGACTGCTTTGGCTATTAAGGATCCTCTGTGGTTCAATATGACTTGTACAATTGTGTTTTTCTATTTCTGTAAAATATGCCATTGAGATTTGATAAGGATTGCTTTGAAACTTGTAGAGGACTTTGGGTAGTATGAACATTTTAACAATATTAAGTATTTCAAGTCATGAACTAGAATGTCTTTCCATTTTTTGTGTCTTCTTTAAGTTATTTCATGATTGTTTTGTAGTTTTCAGTACACATCTTTCACCTCATTAGTTAAATTTATTCTTAAGTATTTTATTCTTTTTTGGTGCTATTGTAAATGGAATCATTTTCCTAGTTTCATTTTCAGATACTTTGTTGTTCAATTTTAACATTAGTGAAATTTATTCTTAAGTATTTCATTCTTTTTTGGTACTATTATAAATGGAATCATTTTCCTAGTTTCATTTTCAGATACTTTGTTGTTAGCGTATAGAAACACAACTGACTTTTGTATTTTGATTTTGTATGCTTCAATTTTACTGACTTCCTTTATTGGTTCTAACCGTTTTTAGTGGAGTCTTCAAGGTTTTCTATATATAAGATCATGTCATCTGCAAACAGGGGCAATTTTACTTCTTTTCCAACTTGGCTGGCTTTTATTAACTGTTCATGCCTAATTGCTCTGGCTAGGACTCCAAGTACTATGCTGAATAGAAGTGGTAAGAGTGGGCATCTTTTTTTCCTTGATCTTAGAGGAAAAGCTTTCAGTTTTTCACCTTGACTATGGCAATAGCTGTGGGCTCTTTTTTTCTCAGCTTTATTGAGGTGTAATTGACAAATAAAACTGTAAGTTATTTAAAGTGTACATTGTAATGACTTGATATACATATACATTGTGAAAGGATTCCCTCATTTAGTTAATTAAAACATCCATCACATCATATATATATATATATATTTTTTTTTTGGGGTGAGAACATTTAACTACTACTTTCTTAGCAAATTTCAATTATACAATACAGTATTATCAACTATAGTTACCACGGTATACATTAGATTCTCAGAACTTATTCATATTACATATATATAAGTATATATATAATATATATAATTTATTCACTGTATCTATCTATATATATCTCTATCTCTATCTACCTATCATCTGTCTATCTATATAAACTTTGTACACTTTTACCAACCTCTCCCTATTTCCCTCACTCTCCAGCTCCTGGCAACCACTTTTCTACCCATTTCTATCAATTTGAATTTTTTAGATACCTCATAAAAGTGGAATCATATAGTATTGTCTTTTTGTAACTGGTTTATTTCACTCAGTTTGATGCCCTCAAGGTTGTAGTAGCAAATGTCAGGATTTCCTTTTTCCTCATGGTTCAATAATATCCCATGGTGTATATATATGTATATATACCACGTTTTCTTTAGCTATTCATCCATCAGTGGATACTTAGGTTGTTTCTGTATCTTGGCTATTGTGAATAATGCTGCAGTGAACATGGAAATGCCAATATTTCTTTGATATCCTGTTTTTATTTCCTTGGAATATATACATAGAAGTGGGATTTCTAGGTCATGTGGTAGTTCTATTTTTAAAATTTTGAGGAACTTCCATACTGTTTTCCATGGTGGTTGGATCAATTTACATTCTCATTAACATGCACAGGGGTTCCCTTTTCTCCATATCCTCACCAATACTTCTTATCTGTTGTTTTTTTGACAATAGTCATTCTAACAGGTGTGAGGTGATATCTCACTGTGACTTTGATTCGCATATCACTGATAGTGATGTTGAGCATCTTTTCATTATCTGTTGCCCATTTTTATGTCTTCTTTGGAAAATATACATTGAGTTTCTCTGACCATTTTTAAATTGGAGTGTTTGGGGTTTCATGCTCAGTTGTATGAATTCTTTATATATTTTGGATATATGATATATAATTATCAGATATATGATTAGGAAATATTTTTTCACCTTCAGTAGGTAGCCTTCAGTTTGTTGATGGTTTCCTTTGCTGTGCAAAAGCTTTTAGTTTGATGTAGTCCCACTTGTTTATTTTTGCTTTGTTGCCTTTGCTTTTAGTATCAAATGCAAAAAATCAATGCCAAGACTGACATCAAGGAGATTACCCCCTATGTTTTCTTCCAGGAGTTTTACAGTCTTGGGTCTTAAATTTAAGTCTTCAATCCATTTTGAGTTAGGGGGGTCCAGTTTTTGCAATACCATTTATTGAAGAGACTATTATTTCCCCATTGTATATGCTGTGGCTTGTTATATGTGGCCTTTATAATGTTGAGGTAATTTTATTCTTTTCCAAGTTTGGGGGATTCTTATTATGAAAGGGTGTTGAATTTTGTCAAATTCTTTTTCAGTATTTAATAAAATGATGATGTGATTTTTATCCTTCCTTCTATTAATGTGGTGTGTCATGTTTATTGATTTGCTTATGTTGAAACATCCTTGGATCCCAGGGATGAATCCCACTTGTTCATGGTTATGATTCTTTTAAAGTACTGTTGAATTTTGTTTGCTAGCATTTTTTTGAGAATTTTTACATTTATGTTTATGAGGAACATTGGTCTGTAATTCTCTTTCTGTAATGTCTTTGTCTGGCTTTGGTATCAGGTGATGCTGAACTTGTAAAATGAGTTTGGAGTTGTTCTCTCCTTTTCAACTTTTTGGAAGAATTTGAGAGGGATTGATACTAATAATTCTTTAAGTGTTTGGTAGAATTTGCCAGCCAACTCATATATATTCCTGAGCTTTGCTTTATTGGAAGCTTTTGAATCACTGAGTCCATCTCCTTATTTATTATAGATCTGTTCAGACTTTCTAATTATTCATGCTCCAGTCTTGGAAGGTTGAACATTTCACATGATCTCTTTTCCTTTATTCTGTTCATGTGAATTACATTGATTGATATTCAAGTGCTGAACCAACCTTGCATTCCTGAACAGATTCTTATCAGTTTTAATATATTATCTATTTTAAAACTGCTGAATTTAGATTGATTATATTTTATTTAGAATTTTTAAATCTATGTTCATGAATGAGAAAAGCCTATAATTGTTCTTTCTTGTCATATCCTTGTCATATTTTGGTATCAAATATATGCAGGCTTTAAACTCAAGTAGGGATATGTTTTCTCTTTATGAGTCTCAAAAAGAGTTTAAATAAGATGATGTTATTTGTTTCTTAAATATTCTAAAGTATTCACTAAAGAAGCCAACAGAGAATCTGGGACTGACCTTTTATTTTTTTCTTACTCTGTGTGTTTGTGAAGAGTTTTTAAATTACTAATTAAATTTCTTAAATAGATACTGGGCTGTATAAAATTTCTATTTCTTCCCTCAACTTTCTTTTTGTATTTTTCTGGGAAGTAATGTAAATTTTTATATAAATAAGCACAATTTTTATAGTATCCTCTCATGATCTTTTCAATGTTTATAGGATCTGTGGTGATTTTCCCTTTTTCATACATTATATTGGCTGTGTATAACTTTTTTAGTTTTTCCTTGATAATTCTTACCAAAGGTTTATCAGTTTTAATAATCACTTCAAAATATAAAATTGGTTTTGTTGATCAGCTCTAATGAACATTTGATGTTCTATGTTCTCTCTTTCTCTCATTTTTTTTACTTGTCGTCTTATCTTCTTGCATGACTAATAGTTATTGTGGCATAAAGAATATTATTTATTAAGAATGAGATGTAATTTGAGGGTTATATTATCTTCCTAAAAAAGATTTATTTTGCTTTTGGCAGACAGGCAAGCCAGGAAGAGAAAGTTCTAATTTAATCAAGAGTGAAGATGATTCAAAACTGGGCTTCAGTCACTATGAGAAATGGTCTAGTTTCACCCTTCAGTAGCCCGTCCAGGATCCTGGAGTGTTTACCAAGGCTCCCTCTCCTTGGCAGTCCCTAGATTCCAATTTTTCTTCCTTAGGCCATTTGATTTTCAAAAGCTCCATTGAGCTTCTCAGCCCTTCAGTGGCCACTTTTGAAATCAACATTCACTTGAAGGCTATTCATGATGAACTCTAATCCTGGGCTAATCTCTCTTGGCCTTCTTCCTCTTCTGTATCTTGGCTCAGCAAAGCCTCATTGCCTTGCTGTCACAGATGCATTCAAACAATTTTTAAAAAGCATGTATTCTGCCTAAATTTTCTATTTATCCTACGTGAGAAGGAAATTTTTGTTAGCTAAAACAACCCAGCAACATTGCTGAAATCTGAACTCTTTCCTATTTTTCAACATTTGCTTGCCTATTATATTTTTCTGTTTTCAAAAATAACAATTCTCAGAATTATTTATGCATTCCATTATTTTTCTCTTTTCTAATTTATTGATTCCTGCTTTAATTTTTTTTACATCTTTTCTTCTGATTTCCCATGGTATATTTTCTCAAATTTCTTGAGTTTAATGCTTAATTATTTCTAGGTTTACAGCTAATAGGGGATCAAGATGGCAGAGTAGAAGGACACTGAGCCCCCCCCCCCCAAACGCACCAAAAATACATCTACATGTGGAGCCATTCTCACTGAAAACGAACTGGACACTGGCAGGAAGACTCTTATACAACCAAGGCTGTAAAGAAAGATACACACAGAGTCAGGTAGGAAGGGAAGTGAAGTGATGGGTTTGGGGCCTGTACACCTAGAAGGGGACCCAGAAGAGGAGAGTGATTACATGGGCACAGAGATCCTCCCTGGAGAGTAAGCAGTTCAAACCACACATTGGGCACCCCAGCCCTGGAGTACGACACTAGAAAGATGAGCCCCTTAGCTGGTCTGAAAACCAATAGGACTAACAGGAGGGCTGTAGAAAACCAAAACTCCACTCCTGAAGAGTGTGCACATACTTGCTTGCTCCTGAGATAAGATGGAAAAAGTAAATTGAAACTGCCTGGGACGCTGGCCTATTTCCTGCCACCTACCAAGCACACACACTGGTTTATACCAAACAACTGCTCCAGACTCTCTTGCTTTGTGGTGCAGCTCCTCACGAGGGTGAAAGCCTGCCATTGCTGAGGAGGGTGCACAGTTGTGGGGCACAGTGCCACTCAGACCTGGCACTGCATCTGAATGGGGAGAGGGCAACCATTGCTGGCTCTTGCAGAAGCAGCAGATCGGGAGAGGTCTGGATCTCTGGCTGGTGTGCCAGGACTGCCCCAGAGTGCATCCTGGCCCACATCAAGCACATGCTCCAGACCATCTTGCTCAAGCACTGCTTCCATCTGGGGTGAAGGTGCCGTTTCTTGGATGGGTGAGAGTGCACACTTAAAGGGAACAGAAACAACTGGGACCCAACCCTCAGGGTTTCTGCTGCAGAACTCTGTAACACAACTCCACCCCCCAGTAAGGCAATGTTGGCCACTGAGCATAAGAGAAGCCCTAGCTCACACCTGGGTCATGATCTAGCCCCTCCATCCCCAGCCTCACCTCTCACCAAGGTAACAGCTGCCAGCACACCATGGGGTAAGAGATGACCTGTGTTCACTTCAGATCCAACTCTCCCACCAAAGCCACTGGGCACACATAGACAGTATATGGATGCTCCCATACAAGGATACCCCTTCAAGAATGGGATAGGTAACTGTTTTACTGAATTTCATAGAAACAGAGAAAGGTAAGCAAATTGAGTAGACAGAGGAACTTGTTTCAAATGAAAGAAAAAGAAAAATACCTAAAAAGACAACTAATGAAACATAAATAATTTACCAGATGAAGGGTTCAAAGCATTAGTGAAAAGAATGCTAACTGAACTAGGGGAAAGAAAAGATGAACACAGTGAAATATTATCAAGGAACTAGAAAATATAAAAAAGAACCAGTCGTAGATGAAGAATACAATAACTGAAATGTAAAACACACTAGAAGAAATTAAGAGCAGATATGGTGATATACAAGAACACATAAGTGATCTGGAAGATAGAATAATGGAAATCACACAGTCAGAACACCAAAAAGAAAAACAAAATTTTAAAAATGAGAATAGACTAAGGGCCCTCTAAGAAAACATCAAGAATACTAACATTCATATTATAGGATTCCCAGAAGGAGAAGAGAGACAGAAAATGGTCAAAAATGTATTTGATGAAATTATGCCTGAAAACTTCCCAAACCTGAAGAAGAAAACAGATATCCAGGTACAGGATGAAAAGAGAGTCACAAACAAGATGAAGCAAAGAGACACACTCCAAGATATATCATAATTATCATAAAATGGCAACTTTATGATAGAGAATTCTAAAGAAAGCAAGAGAAAAACAGAGTCATATAGAAAGGAATCCTAAAAAGGCTGTTAGTTGATTTTTCTGCAGAAACATTTCAGGCCAAAAGGGACTGGCATGATATATTTAAAGTGATGAAAGAGAAAATCCTACAACCTAGGGTACGCTATTCAGCAAGGTTATCAACCAGAATTGAAGGAGAGATAAAGAACTTCTCCAACAAGGAAAAACCAAAAGACTTCATCAATACTAAACCACCTGTACAAGAAGTGTTAAAGGGTTTCCTCCCAGTGGAAAAGGCTACAAGAAGAAGCAAGAATTTATAGGAAATGAAAACTCCCACTAGTAAAGGCAAATATATAGTAAAGTCTGTGGATCAATCATTTAAATAAGTGAGTATAAAGAGTAAAAGATGAAAATTGTAAAATAAACTGTAACTACAATAAATAGTTAAGGAATAGACATGTAGAAGATATAAAATATGACATCAAAAACACAGAACATGTATGTCCAAAATGTAGATCTTTTAGGGTGTGTTTGAACCTATATGACTACCAGTTTTAAAAAAGTAGATATAGTTATAGGTTAACATGAACCAGACGATAAGCACAAGTCAAACACCTAAAATAAATATACAAAAACTAGAGAGAAAGGAACATAAGCATACCACTAAGGAAAATCATCAAACCACAAAAGAAGAGACAAGCAGAAGAAGAAACAGAGAAGAACCACAAAAACAACTAGAAACAAAACAGCAATAACTACATACCTATCAGTAATCACTTTAAATGTCAATGGACTAAATGCCCCAATCAAAAGACATAGGATGAATGACTGGATAAAAAAGCAAGAACTATCTATATGCTGCTTACAAGAGACTCAGTTCGGAGCTAAAGAAAAACACAGACTGAAAGTGAGAGGATGAAAAAGTATATTTCAAGCAAATGGAAATGACAAAAAAGTGGGGGTAGCAATACTAACATCAAAGTAGATTTTAAAACAAAGTCTACAACAAAGGACAAAGAAGGGCATTATATAATGATAAAGGGATCAGTACAAGAAGAGGATATAACATTCGTTAACATATATTTGTATAATATATATTATAACATATATGTGTGTGTGATATATATATTATAACATATGTATATATGTATAATATAGGAGCACCTAAATATAACACATAGACATTTGTAGACATAAAATGAGAACCTGACATAATACAATAATAGTAGGGGACTTTAACACCCCATTTACATCAATGAACAGATCATCCAGATAGAAAATCAACAAGGGAACAGTGGTCTTAAATGACACACTAGGTCAACTGAACCTAATAGATATCCATAACCCACAGATAACATACTCAATGGTGAAAAGCTGAAAGCAGTTCTTCTAAAATCAGGAATAAGACAAGCTTTCCCACTCTCACCATTTCTATTTAACACAGTATTGGAAGTCCTAACCACAGCAATCCAACAAGAAAAAGAAATGACATCCAAATTAGAAGCGAAGAAATAAAACTGTCACCATTTGCAGATGACATGATACTAAATATAGAAAACCCTAAAGTCTCCACCAAAAGCTATTTGAACAATAAATGAATTCAGTAAAGTTGCAGGATATAAGATTAGTATACAGAAATCTGTTGCTTTTCTAAACAATAATAATGAACTATCAGAAATAGAAAGCAAGAAAACAATCACCTTTAAAATTACATCAAAAAGGGCTTGCCTGGTGGCGCAGTGGTTGAGAGTCCGCCTGCCGATGCAGGGGACATGGGTTCATGTCCCGGTCCGGGAAGATCCCACATGCCGTGGAGCGGCTAGGCCCATGAGCCGTGGCTGCTGAGCCTGCGCGTCCAGAGCCCGTGCTCCACAACGGGAGAGGCCACAACAGTGAGAGGCCCGCGTACCACAAAAAAAAAAAAATTACATCAAAAAGAATAAAATATCTAGGAATGAAATTCACCAAGGAGTGAAAGACCTATACTCTGAAAAATACTGATGAAGAAAATTAAAGATGAAACAAAAAAATGAAAAGATATCCTGTGCTCTTGCACTGGAAGAATTAATATTGTTAAAATGGCCATACTACTCAAAGAAATCTACAGATTTAATAAAATCCCTATCAAAATATCCATGACATTCAAGACATTTTTCACAGAACTAGAACAAATAATCCTAAAATTTATATGGAATCACTGAAGACCCTCAATTGCCAAAGAAATATTGAGAAAAAAACCAAAGCTGGAGATAGCATAGTCCCAGATTTCAGACTATACTACAAAGCTTCAGTAAACAAAAGAGCATGCTACTGGCACAAAAATAGAGATATAGACAAATGGAATGGAATAGAGAGCCCAGAAATAAACCTGTGCACTTATGATCAAGTGATCTACGACAAAGTAGGGAAGACTATACAATGGAGAAAAGATAGTCTCTTCAATAAGTGATGCAGGGAAAACTGGACAGTTACATGTAAAAGAATGAGATGAGAATATTCTCTAGCATCATATACAAGAGTAAATTCAAATTAGATTAAAGACCCAAATGTAACACCTGAGACCATAAAACTCCTAGAAGGAAATATAGGCAGAACACTCTTTGACATAAATTGTAACGTATTTTTTGGATCTGTCTCCTAAGGCAAAGGAAACAAATACAAAAACAAACAAATGAGACATAATTAAACTTAAAAGCTTTTACATAGCAAAGGAAACCATCAACAAGATGAAAAGACAACCTACAGAATGGGAGAAAATATTTCTAAATGATATGATCAACAAGGGGTTAATATCCAAAATATATAAATATCTCATCCAACTCAATATCTAAAAAACAAATAACCCAATCAAAAAATGGACAGAAGATCTGAATAGACATTTTTCCACAGAAGACATACAGATGGGCAACAGGCATGTGAAAAGATGCTCAACATCACTAATCATCAGAGAAATGCAAATCAAAACCACAATGAGATATCACCTCACACCTGTCAGAATGGCTGTCATCAAAAAGACCACAAATAACAAATGTTGGCAAAGTTGTGGGGAAAAGAGACTATATATATATATATATATATATATATATATATATATCCACGAGGGAAGAGTTACAGTTTGAGTCTAAAGGCAGTCTGTTGGCAGAATTCCCTCTTTACTGGGGAGGCCAGTTTTTCCTCTTTAAAATTAAGGCCTTCAACTGACTGAATGAGTTCCACTCACATTATGGAAGGTAATCCACTCTGATAGTCAAAGCCCACTGATTTAAATGTTAACTATATCTAAAAATTATCTTCACAGAAACATCTAGAATAATGTTCAACCAAATATCTGGGTAATATGGTCTACTGAAGTCAAGACATAAAATTAACAATTACATGCATATTTCAAAAACTCTAATGGACACAATATTCTTTTAGGCTTACAAACTTTACCACATATAAGACTTACCTAGAAAATGTGTTAAATCCCAAGCCTAGAACATGCATAAACTCCTATTATTGTTGGCTACCATTTCTGATTCTGGCATTTTAATGATAAATTTTTGAGAACTTACTCCAAGTTCTTCTAAGTGTCTTAAAAGGGGCCTCGGAACATCTGTGGGGTTGGAGGGAAGCCCAGGAGAAACCTCTCTATTTCCTCAATATTTTCAAACAGGTAAAGCAGGTAGGTTAAAAAAATCAGGCTGGGGCTTGAAAAAGTAAAGAAGTTATGAAAGGACAGTAATATGCAATCAAATAGGCAGGAAACAAGGAAAGGCAGTTCTACCATTGTATCTCAAAATAGAACACACTTAGGAGATATATATTTATAATATATAATATATATTTATAAAATATATTTATCTCCAGATTTTTCTTGTAGAATCTTCTGGAAAAAGTACATTCTTCTCACCCACTTCTCCTACTTTGAGGCTCAGTCCAAAACTCATGGCCTTGGTGTCCCACCATAACCTGGAGAACTGAGCACTGTGGTGTGCTCCACACATTTTCCTACAGCACTGAAGGATCTGATGCTCTAGGGAGCACTGTGGCTTACAGCTCTTAACTGTCACCTCTCTCCAGAAACTGTTTCAGCTAATGACAGCTCCTTACCCCAGGCTGCACCTCCTTCCTGGTGGCAGCCTGCATCCAGTGACAGTCAACACAGGAACATAAAAGTCAAGCCCCCTTGTTGCAATGTGGAATGACGTCCAGTTTTAGAACTTCCCATCAAGTTAGTTGAGAATATCCTTGAGATTGCCCAACTTCCTCTGACCAATCCTGGTTTTTTCCCCTTCCCTTCCCTTCCCTTTCCTTCCCTTCCCTTCCCTTTCCATCCTTTCCCTTCCCTTCCCTTCCCTTCCCCAGATGTTGATCCCAAGAGTATTCCCTAAGAAATCTCCCACAAACAAATATTAATCTGAAAATCTGCTGAGACATGGGTGAAGAATCCAATTTATAGTATAAGAGAAAGGCTGAGGCCATTGGTCTTTTCTTCCCAAAATAAGATCCTCTTCCTGGGTCTCCATAGTTAATTAGCTCCTCCCACTAAATCCCACTGAGTATTTTCTTTCCTGCAGTTGCAAACAAAGTAGTCTCAGGGACCACACTGAAGAGAGGAAGTAACAGAATACCATGCAGACATTTAGTTCTGATTTGCATCAAGAACCAGAAGCTTCTTTCATGGGGAATAAATTAGTAGAGAAACCCATTCTGTTTCCTTCCTAATGTGTGTGTCATGCTGTACAACATTTGCCCTGAGGTGTAGAGGTAAGGGTAAGATGACTGCAAATATCTTGCTCAGAAAGATACATTTCTTAGCACACTAGGAAACCAAAAACCTTACAGGTGAGTGTTCTGCTGTAATAACTAAAATGAAAACCCCTTATGCCAGCTATTGATATTATCTTACTACTTTGCATTTAGATAGATAGCTACAGGGAACAAAGGGACTTTAAAAAGTCTGAGAAAATAGAAATAATCCTACTTTACTGCCAATGACACCCAGATAGCCATTAAAAATTCAGTTGTCAGATAAATAAAGTTGCATTGGAGTTGTCCTATTTTGAAATAAGCAGGGCGGGAGGTACTTTTAAAAACACTTTTCTCAAATCTGTCTCATCGACTTTCAGTGACATGGATTTGTGTATTTATCTGGAAATCAGAGGTGATTTTTGTCGATCCCTTGTGGTAGTCACATTTCAATTAAAAACCTGAAGGAGCCCTCTTATCAGGGACTGGCAACGTTCAGACAGGGAAAATTCTTGTACACTAGGCTCCCAAGTTTGGGCTTTATTTTGTAGGTCAGTGTTTCTCAAACTTAAGCATGAATCAGAATATCCTGGAAGGCTTGTTAAAATACAGATTGCTGAGTCCTACTCCCAGCGTTTCTGATTTAATAGGTCTGGGTTTAGGCTAGATTATTTGTATTTCTAACAAGTTCCTAGGTGCTGCTGAAACTACTATAAATCCAAGAATAAACGGAGTGATGTAAAATTTCTGTTAAAGAAAACTTCTTATTTATTTTGTAAGCAGAGGATGGAGGGTATCAACTCTTCAAGGTATTTAGATTCCCCTGGAAATATGTGAAATAATATAACAGTGCACCAGAAATTATAATTCTTTTCAAATATTTGTAACTTATATTGAAAAACAGAGATACCCACTTAACGTTGGGGCGGGGGGAGAGTTGTATAATTTTTCAAAATTCTTTTAGTAGGTATATAAGAATAAAATGTTTGAAACTATTGCCCTCATGAACATTTACCCCCTACACTATTTAGGAAAAGGTGAATTCCTCTGCTTGTCAAATAAGATTGTCTTGGATGGTGTTGACCTAACAGGTTTAAGCCCAAAGGGAAGAGGAATAGATTTCAACTTTAAACTACCAACACTGCCTTCTGATGCTCAGAAAGATCATGGAAAGACACAAGGATCCATTATCAGAAATGCTCTGCAGAGGCTCAACTAGAGGCTGAGAGCATTCAAACTTTCCACTTCAGACAGAGGCTGAAAGCAAGGAGGTAATATTTAAGTACTGTTTAGATATTGCACTACTAATAAAGAAAGTTTATTCTCAATGAGATTTAAAGAACTGGAGCAGTCTGACACAGGGAAAGGGGTTCCCCCAAATTTGGGCACTGTATATATTTAGAAAGTCATTTCTATTTGAAGGTAGACATTATTTTGAAGTCGTCTACTGAACAAGAGTGCCTCTGTAAATCATCGGAAGAACAAATTTAACTCTTTCAAATGTCATAGCAATTTTGGAATTGTTGGGAATCTTGAATTTCATACATCTGTGAAACCTGTGTCTCAAAGAGGTTAAATGTCTTGCCCGAGGTCACATAGCATTTTAGTGACAGATGTAAGAAGAGACTACATTTCCTATCTTCTTGGTCTTTTGCTCTTTCTACAATATGGCCTAAAAGGCTATGCCAAAAATAGTCTCTGATTGCTGATTTCCCACATCGCCTAATATTTTACATATTAGGGAATGTTGTTAATCACCATAACAGCAGCTAGCATAGCTTATAAACCCTGAGGAGAAAGAGGGCAAGTTCCTGAGTGCATGATACCTTCCTTAATATTATATGAAGAGGAATATAACTTCAAATATACTATTAAAAAATCCTCTAATGAATACTGTACCAATGCTGATATAAAAGTTTGGTCTGGTAAAATTTCCCTCTTCCTTTTTCCTGAGATAGGAGAAGCCTGTGGGCTACTTTCCTAATCTTGCTGCTGTTTAGAGCAGAGAAGAATTCTCCTGTGGTTTTCTTGCTGCAGACGGCAAACATCACTCTCCCACAGGCAAGGCAGAAGAAAATGATACAGGACTCACTTGTAATTAAATATGTAGACAACAGTTCAGGAAAAATATATCCAAACCTTCATCAGAAGACTGAACTGACAGGATGGAAAAAAAAATTCCACCAAGCTACTGATATATCATTTTCTTGAAAACATTATGATACAGCACGTTGGCTCTTATTGGTTCAGGCTGCAAATAGAGAACTGAGTATATAGAGATAATTGACGTTTCCAGGATCTGGTTTATAAAAAGGGGGAGGTGGGCCCTTAAAAGACATGTTCTACAAGATCTGCATTCAGACACAAATTAGATTTCATCCAGACTATAAAAGGGAACAGGTGACTGATAAAATGAGTTAGAAAGGAATTGATTGGCAGACCTGAGTTTTGACAGGAGATTAAAATAAGAGAAGGGACAGGAAAGCAAGAGGGCACTACGAGAAGATCACAGAGCAAAGCACTGACTAGCTTGACAACTGGAGGTTGTTTGGGCCCTGGTGAACACAAGCAGAATAGCTATAAAGAAGGTTTGTGAACTACTTTGAATTTCTAGAGTACTGGGACTTCTCCAGGGAAGAGTAAGAAAAGAAGTGATATTAAAGGAAACCCCAGGGGAGCCAGTGGGCCAACTACCCTCTCCTCTCAGAATCGGGGCACAGCAGGGAGCAGACGGTGAGGAGGGGAACCAGCACCAGTTGCCCAGCACTGGCTGGTCTGTATCCATTTGAAATGTAAAGAGGAAAGAGACTAAATGATCAGCTGACCCTGTTCTCTTTGCCTTTGGAGGAGAATCTCATCATTGAATCCTCCTGGGTACTATGTTCAGGGGATGACCACGCACCTTGGAATTTACAGTATTGCCAATAAAGGGTACTATGTCATGAGTCTGATTATGTCTTGTATCCAAACAGTTCTCCAGGTGTATGGGAGGCTGCTTAAAAAACTGTGGAGATGATCTGATCAGTCACCTAATGTTTGCATTCACGGTAGATCCCTGGGGATTATGTGATCCTCGCAGACACTGTGGCAGTTGGGCAAGATGTAGTTATTTCATGCTATGGCACTCCCTGGGGGTTATGTGATCCCTGGGGATTATGTGATCCTCGCAGACACTGTGGCAGTTGGGCAAGATGTAGTTATTTCATGCTATGG
Organism: Lagenorhynchus albirostris; assembly: GCF_949774975.1. Classification (NCBI taxonomy): domain Eukaryota; kingdom Metazoa; phylum Chordata; class Mammalia; order Artiodactyla; family Delphinidae; genus Lagenorhynchus; species Lagenorhynchus albirostris. Next base: position 92,934,587 of record NC_083097.1, on the reverse strand, counting down.
CACTCAGGTCTGTGTTCATGATAAGGAATGATTTCCCTGTTAATAAAGTTGAATGCATCCTGCAAACACCTTGTTTTCCCACAGTTTTTAGGGAAATCACAGACAGATCTTGTATTTACTTCCTAGGTCTCTGACTCTAGCTGTAATTTCTCCCAAAATCAAGGCCTATAACTTAAACCTCTTCTAGCACTGAACATTAAAAACCATGGGCTTACTTAAGTCACTGCAGCATTTTATAAAATGAGGTGTCTATTTAGCTGATGAAACAGTTTTTTTTTTAAGCACATACACGTCAAAACTTACAAAATAAGAAATACTTAAAATCCTCCCTCTGTTCCCATTGCATTGTCTCAGGCTCCACAGCTATTCTCACCGGAGCTGTTTCACAAGATGAGCCTTGGACATTCCTCAACTCTTCACACTCCTTCTGTCGGGATACCTTGATACCCCAGGGTTTTTGAATGGGGCAGTTTTATATTTCCATTTCCTTTGTGGAATGTCAGACCCTCCTGGAGACCATGACCTCCAGTTGTACTTGGCATCTCCAGATATCTCTGGGTGCCCCTCCTCTGGCAGCTCTCTGTCTGCCCATATCCAGGGGAAACAGCAGAGCAGCTCTGCCCAGCTCGGGGTCACTCTCCACCTCACTTTCTTCAATGGAATATGGAGATGGGACTAACTTAGTGGCTGCTGGCCCATGAGTTCTGACTTTAAAGCTTCCTAGATGAGCAAAAATCCTCACTGACTCACCTACCTTACAGTGTTCTCCCTCAACTTCTAGGTGCAGAGCCTGCTAAATTCCCGATGGTTCCATCTGCTTGGAAAGGCTAATTCAAAGTCTGCAAGGACTTAAATATCTTTGGGATGTTACCACCATGGTCAAGAAACAAAATATATTTCTAATGGGGTGGTGGTGGCTGAGTGTTGATGACTAATAAGTGCTCCCTAAAAGGTTTCATTTCCATTACAAACAATGAGAGAAGTTACTCCTGATTCACTTTGACAAGTGAGGAATTTATCTTTGAAATCACACTGGACACTTAAGGTATTTTAGAGCCCATTTGAGCTCTCATCACATACTGCATAAGGCAATGAGGAGTAAAACTTTTTGCAGTAAAATCAATAACTAGAATATTAGACCTCAGGACCCTGAGTATTTATAGTTTAACCGGAGGGACTAATGGGTAGCAAAAATGCTCAGACAAAATATTTCATTTCTTCCAGTAAAATCGCTTCCATGTTTAGCATTCTAAGGGTAATAACTAACATTTGTTTATCACTCATAAAAATTATACAGTTTGGTGCTTATTTGTGGAGGGTTTCCCATTGCCTGAAAAATACCTTTCTTTAAAAAGAAAAGGTTATAAAATTAAAAAGGGAATTGAAATAAGTCTTAGGATTCCAAAAACCTTAAATATCTGCTGTTTCATTTAAGCTGACAGCAGCATTGTGAAGCAGGTAATTCTATGACAACACTGGCAAAGGAGGAAACAGGGCTCAGAGAGGTGAAGTGACAACACACAGCACACAGAAAGAAATTTTCAGACAGGAACCCAAGCTGTCCACAGTTAGGTGCATCACTTTCAGCTCCCCAACAAGGCCTCACTCTTATAAGAGTTCATACTTGAATTTCAAGGTATTTTTCCTGAATGAGCAACAGATAAAATAAATCATATGAATTATATCACCTTTTTCGGTTCCTAAATTTTTTCATTGGTTACCCTACAGTTTGCAATATACAGTTGCAACTAATCTAAGTCCACTTTCAAAAACCACTTATGGGTGGTACCATATGACATTCACGATTCCTCCTTCCCACTCTTTACACATCACACATTCTTTGACTCATCCATAGGCTCTATTCACCCAATATGTTACTGCTATAATTATTTTGAGCTATTACCATTAGGTCAAATAAAATTAAGAAAAATAAACTTTTATTTTACCTTCACTTATTTTTTTCTCCAATGCTCTTCCTTTCTTTTTGTAGATCCTAATTTCTGAACTATATCATTTTCCTTCTCTCTGAAGACCTTATTTTAACATATCTTGCAATGCCAGTCTATTGGTGACAAATTCCCTCAGTTTTTGTTTGTCTAAGAAAGCCTCTATTTCTCTTGAAGGATAATTTTGCTGGATACTAAATTCTAGTTTGGTGGGTTTTTCATTCAACACTTTAAATATTTCACTCCACTCTCTTCTTTGCATAGATTCTGATGAGAGGTCTCATGAAGTTCTTAACCTTGTTCCTCTATAGGTCCCCCCGCACCCTGACTTCATTCAAGATTCTCTGTTTGTCTTTGGTTTTCTGCAGTTTGAATATATGTCTAGGCCTAGATATTTCTAGTATTTATTCTCCTTGTTCTCTGTGCTTTCTGTATTTATGGTTTGCTTTCTGTCATTAATTCTAGAAAATTCTTAGCTATTGTCGAAAGAAAGAATGAAAGAAAGAGAGAAAGAAAGAAAGAAAGAAAGAAAGAAAGAAAGAAAGAAAGAAGGAAGGAAGGAAGGAAGGAAGGAAGGAAGGAAGGAAGGAAGGAAAAGAAGGAAAGAGTACATGTCTTTGTAACATCCCAAGAACGTTAGAGTCATGTTACCATCAGAGTTCTGATTATGTCAAGATGGCACCTTGGAACAATCTAGTGGGAGAGTGATGCTCTCCTGTGGGCAGTCCATAAGAGTACCATACCAGAGAGGACAGACACAAATATATGGGAAAAGTCCAGAAAAGCAGGGTCACAGCTAGGAACCTAGAAAGTGTGTTGAGCTGAGCAAGCAATACCAGCAGAATGGGCAATCAAGTTAGAGGACAAGGCAGTAGAAAAATGGAATTGGCATGTGTAGTACAAAGTAGACAGGATATATCATTGAGGAGATTTGGCCAAGATTGTTAAGCCTCACAAAAAAAGCAGAGCCCTGTAGAACCACAAGGAGAGCTCCCCAAAGGTGCCACATCTCACAGGGCACTGGTTCATCCTTCAAAATCTCCTGTGCTTTGTCGATAAGGTGCTTGACTGACAACAAGGAAAAATGGGTAAGGGGGAAAGTCTACAGTGGAGCAGTGCTCTCTTTGCCCTGTTCACTACAAGTTGGCCTCTGTCCCTATCCTGAGTCAAGTCATACTCTGCCCCACCTCAGGGCCATTATTTGTACTACTTCCTCTGGAGTGATCCTCTCCTCTTCCCACACATCTTGTAATTATATATGTTATTTGTGTGCTCGTTTGATTTCTGCTTTTCCCCCTACCTACAGGCTCCAGGAGGGCAGGGACCATCTCAGTTTTATTCACTACTAAATAACCCACAGGGTTTAAAACAGGTAAGAATCCATGAATATTTAATGAATGAATGACTAGCTAGGCCACTGTGGTGAGATTCCTGTTCCCTTTACACAGTCACCAGAATAGGCCATGGATGAAAGGTAGCATCAGAGCTGACTGAGGAAGGAGAGGGAGGGGAGACAAGGGAGGTGGTAAGAGTGTGGTAGAAGGAGAGCCAAGTGGTAGCTGAGAGAGACTAAAACATCTGTCAAGGTAATGGGGCACTGGAATAGCTTTGATGCACTCATAAAACAAGCCATGATTGGGAAACCAAGCAACTTGAGAGGGAATAGCATAGAGTATAGAATGCTTACAGTAAGGCAAGTTTCATTTATCCAACGGCCATTTCTTAACAGTGCCAGGTGGGGCTATTTCTTAACAACACTAGTGTTGACAAGCCAATAAGAGATCAAGTTCCCATTTGAATTCACTGGCTTTACAAAGCAGTGTCACCCTACTGGAAAACAAAGTTCCTTAAGACAACAAGAAACGCAACTTGGATGTGAGTAGACTACAGGATGCCTCACATTCCATATTTACAAAGCTAATTATCCTGTTAAGAAAGGAAAGATTAAATCTTTGAATGAAGTAAGAGTACCTTGGGAATAGCAGTAGGGCTCTTTCAGAGTCAGAACAACCTATTGGCTTGATTTAAACTTTGTTATCTAGTTTGAAACCAGCAAAAATTTATATCTCTCACCTGGATTGCTTATCAGTTAAATCTATACACCTATTAAGATAATTAAGTTCAAAAATTATGTAATTGCAAAACTGAAGTTTGATCTGATTGAGTTGATCCAGTAAGACTTGTGTCTATGAATCAGTGTAACACTAAATCCTTGGATTTCTCCTCCTGAAATACAGAGGAGGTATATTTCTCTCCATCTTATTATATACTCATGAGTTATGACATATATATATGATTTCCACTAAGGGCTGATGGTTATCCAAATTGAAGGTATTATGTATATGTATACCTAATGAATAACAATTTTTCCCCTAAATCGAAGAATGAAAACCCAAGGTCACTCAGCTACTAAGTGCCCAAATCACATTTTACCAGAATCAGGTTTTTCCCATTTCATCGTTCCAGAATATCCTCCAATCACAAATTTAAGGTCATCAGTTGAATGGCATAAATTTCTAAACATTCATAGACTAATTGTTTGTTGTTGCCATTAAGAAGTTTTATCAATATATTTTAGAACCTTAAAATACCACATCTTTCAAGTTGTTTGCTCCTTCTCTCCCTTCTTAGAACTTAAGTCTATAAGAATAAAATTTTGGTTCTATTCACCCTGAGGAATTATTTGACCAAATGTTAGCTCTATATGATAAGATAGAAAGGATTCTTCCCTACCTATTTTCTTGATTGTATCTTTTCTCTCACCTCGTGTTTACCACAGATAACACTCAACATCTTCCTAAGCAGTCTTTCCCAAGTGATGACTTAAGGAGTCAAGGCACAAGAGAAACAAGGGTGAGCCTAAGGATAATCTGGCCGAGAATCTAAAGCAGTGGTTCTCAATGAACTGTGATTTGGCCTGACAGAGGACATTTGGCTGTGTCTGGAGACATTTTTGGTTGTCACAACTGAAGTGGATGCTACAGTCATCTAGTGGGTACAGCCAAAGAGGCTTCCAAGTATTCTCCAATGCACAAGACAGCCTCACCCCTATGAAGAATTATATGGCCCAAAATGTAATAATGTCAAGGCTGAGAAACCCTGTTCTAAAAGAATCAGTGGGCTGTTCCTGTTTCTTTTGCATCCCCTAAATATGCTGGAAATGTTTACCTTTAGGGTTTTCAAAAGGGAAAACTATTCCCATAACTAAAGTTTTCATAATGCAATTATGCTTTCATATTGCCAAAGTTGGGTGGTAGACTACTGGTCACATTTTTTTTTTCCCAACTCCCCAGTACAACCTAATTCCCCAATAGGACCTAACCCTGATGTCCATATTTTTGTGCCTGACAACAATAAACAGGAAATAAGCTTCCTTTTTTTATATATAAGATTCCTGGGAAACTGTTTGGTGACTAAATCATGTCTCCCTTGCCTGACATTCTACACTGCAATATCTGTTCAAGGGTTTCAGTCTAAGGCCTGGGTATCACCTAGTAGAAGAAGAAGGAAGAAGGAAAGGGGGTGTTGATATAACGTCCTGATCCAAAGTTCTACCAGTCACGTCAAGGGACACTCTGAGCCCAGGGCAGCTGCCAATGAGAGGATAAATTTGTCATTTCCCACCCTCCCACTCAACCCACAGGTAAACTAGGTTATTCGAGATCCATCCAAGCCTTCTAATATGAGTCCTTGAGATCCTGATCAGTTTCATAATGATTAAGCATTAGCAATGACTGCTCTATAATAAATGCTTTCTCTTTATAAAAGACAGAATATAGGAGGTGGAAAAAAAAGCAATTCATGTATTACCTGCAGTCCTCAGTTTCCCAAGATCTCATTTAATCTAATTTTAGGTTTTAAATGAAATGGTAATAATCTTAAGCACTTTTTAGGGAACAGAACCTTAAAGAGTTGTATTACTAGATTATGGAAAGAATGGACAAATATCCACCTTATACCATTCTGCTTTGATTAGGAACGTAACCACTACCATATATCAGATTTAGTCTTTTCACCAGCTTAAACTCCTTTACTGGCAATTTATTGCACTATGAATAAAATCTAAATTTCTGAAAGTTCCTCCATGTCAAAATAATTATTTTTAAAGACCAATAATGTGAGTAAACCTTGCCTCTCAATATTTGAGATAGTAAATGGGTTATAATTATTAAAATAAAATAAAATGGAGACGAAGCTTGAAGATCCCCCGAGTATACAAAATCAGTTAAGCCATGTAAGCAGTTATTTCTTGTAAATGCCTCTGAGAGGCATAAATTAAATCTAAGTCGTCTTTCTAAAATGGTATAAGAAAATCACTTTTAACTTATCCCCTGCTGTCTGGACACTCCTCCCCCCCAATAAGCAATCATTGTAAAGATTAAACAGCTTCCTCATTTTCACTTTATAAGCCAAGTTGTGACATCATACCTCTGAGCTTCTTACCAGTTTCAATATTTCAAGTTTAAAGGATTCCTGTTTGCAAACAGTTTCTCTCTCACTCAATAAAATATTCATATCAAGTAAAAATAATAATAATAATAAAAGAAGTCCCTCCATGATGGTTGTTATTTTCCATGCTCCTCCTGGCTCCGTATCCCTAACCTCCTTTCTGTCATTCAAGCATCCCAAGTTCTTTCTTGCTTCAGTGCCTTAGCACTCACTCTTTCTTCAGCCTACACTGGAGCATTCTTCCTTAAGGCTTTGCAGCATGACTGACTCTTTCTTATTCTCAGGCGTCAGCTCAAGTGCCACATCTTTTAAAGAGACCTCCCTAGCCCACTTCTCACCCACACACGAGTTATTTTCACATGAGCCTATTTCTTTTCCTTCTGAGCACTTTTTACAATTATCATTAATCTTTTTAGTATGCTTCTTACAATTTTGTTGTCTGTCTTTCTCCACTAGAATGCTAGCTCCCATGAGCACAAGGTCTTATCTGCAGTGTTTCACTGCCGCCAGACCCTCACGGTACCTCGCACATGATAGCGACTGACCATATTTGCTGCATTAATAAATGAAGAAGTTCATGTAAGCGAGACATCCTCCACAAGCAGAGATTATTCAAACTATATCTTCCAGAAATTTCAAATGTAATCACATGACCTGAGTCAATATACAGAAACAGAGACATCAGCTCCCCAAGCTCTGAAATGGAGCGGGACACGGAAATTCTCCAATACGTTGACATCATTGAATAAGCCACACAAATAACCTGGTTTGCCAGATGAATGCAGTTTGTCTGTACTCCACAAGTTGATCCAGGAAAATAACACAGACCAGTCCCCTTGCTGTATCAGCACTGATTGAATTTGGATGCTTTTTGCAAAAGTGAACATTTTCTAAATCACTTCCACCAAAGTGGAAATTACAAAGAAGTAAAATTGAAATATTCTAAAGGATTATGTAAACAATACATCCTGTTGGAAAGTTAAATAATAACAATGTATTAACAAAGGAAGGCAATTGGAAAAGTCATTAAGTGGCCATTAAATAAATATATATGTGTATTTGTATCTGCATCTGTATATGTACAGGACTGAAGAATTTCCAGGTTACAACACAACAGCAATATAGATACTGAAGGAAGAGATGCACCAATTATGTGAAAACCTTAAACTAGCATCTGACAAACTTCAGTGTTAAAAAAAAAAAAAAAAAAAAGGCTGTATATCCCAATTAGAGAAAAGCACGTAGCAAATTCTAGGTTTGTGAAACTGCAGTATTCACATACGTTGAAAGTTGAAAAAAAAAGAATTAACTTACAAAGGATAATGCTTAAAATATGTTTTTAAAGGTAACAATAATAACATTAAACTCCCAGGCATATAAGGTCCTTGGGCTCTCACGCCTCAATTTCTCTCTCACCGGCATCATGGATGTGGGTCACAGGATGGCCAGTCCCACCATGAAGTGGTGAGTTCTGCTACCCAGGTGCTTCCCGGAGAGGGTGTGCAGTCCCTGATCTAGGACCCTAGAGTCTTAGTCAAGTCTTTCATACATGGGGGGTCAACCTGTGAAATCACTGATGCTTTTCGTATTTTTAGTACGTGAGAATTTTGTTTCCGAATCTAGATCCTTTTCCTCTCATTCTACATGCTGTACTCACCTTCAGCTGTAAAGTTGCATTTGTTTCAGAGTATAATCAAATATAAGTCTAGAAATCCAGCAATTCAATTGTTAGTAGCTATCAGCAAAATATATATATGTATATATATAAAGCTTTTGTTCATTGTGTTTGTACCACAACCAGCTGAAGAGCATCCAATGGGAGGAATTTTGATATAGAATCCTACAACCCTCCTCCCCTTTCTCCCTTAATATCTACTAATTTAATACTCTCTATCTTAGAGTTCCCTATGCATGACTATGTAAGATAAATCATTGACCTTTGACTTACATTGCTTAAACAATGATAAACTTTGCTTAAAATACATATGTCCTGTGAATGCACAATGTCAAGTTTACTCAGACCTCTGAGGAGGGGGTGCTACCTGGCTGGTGCTGCTACATTCAAGAAGGCATGATAAGCCTGGCTCTTAGGATGTGGAAATGAAAGCTGGAGACTTGAACCAAATGCACTGCCAGGATGAAGGGGCATTGCTGGCAGGAGCAGGGAGCAAACTGGACAGAGTGTGCCTCTTCTCCCTCCAGCCTTCTAGTCACTCTCTAGTGCCTCATACAGGTGGACCTCACTAAAAGCCAGCACGCAAAAGAGAAAGCTGTTTTGCGGAGTCCGAGCCCCAGCATTACAAAGCGAGTACAGACAGGTGGATTTGGAGCCAAGAAACAACCTCTCCTACTTGACCTCAGGGTTCAGTGATGTGTTCACTCCACTTGCCACTTGGCATCTACTCGAGGCTGCTCAGTTGAAGAATTCAACTTGTCTTCTCTAGAAACAGATATGGGTTTCTGGTTATTAGTGTTGAAACAGAGCACACAAGTCACCCACTATATCTCCACTAACAGAAGCAGTCAAGCCAATGCCATAGATGAATAAACACAACTTTGATCATATGAAGCATCTTAGCTGATGAAATACAAATTGGGCCAAACTTTCTCAGAATAACAAAATCAATCCCAATAAGTCATTTTCTCCGAGTATGAAGGTCTGCCTTGCCTCTCAATTCTAAAGTGAATGCAGATTTCTCAGTAAGCCAAGGACAGTTGGGCTCGTTAGTAGATTTTCTGAGCTTCTTTCCTTTCTTCTCACTGGTTCTTTTCTCTTCAGCCCTTCCTCTAAAAAGGAAATGCAGCAGTGAAAGCCCATTCAGCTGCTTTCTCCATTGCTCTCTCAAAGGTTCAGTGGGAAAGGACACAGAACCACTAACAATAAATTATGAGGCCTTCCAGCCAAATTCTGTGAAGTTTGGATTAAGACAAAGGGGTGAGCAGAGCTCCCGCCTCATGCCTTGAGCAGGATGCAGGTTTCCTCAAAAGTTTACAGCCATCAGATGTGTTGCTACTGATCCTGTAATTGACTGCTGAGATGTAGGGACATGCACAGTATCCTGGAGCAACTGAGAGTGTTGCTATAGAGACTCATCTCAACAATGCAGAAAAGCAGGGGAGGTGTGGGAGGAAACATGTTGCCAGGCCATTCCTGCTGCCCATGATGTAGCATCTAAGCCAAGGAAGCTCCCACTGGTAAAGCTGAGGGAAGGAGGGGCAGGAGTCAGGAGCTGCTAAATCAAAATTCAGGAAGTCTATTACCTAAAGGATGCATCAGGAAAAGGAACTAACAGATTTAACAGAAGAAATTTAAGACAGAAAAACAAAGTAGAAGTTTAGGACGATCATGATCATTCCTCCTCCTCTTTTCCACCAACCTGCTCCCTCCCCACACTCCATACAGGTGGCCAGGCAAAAATCCCAGATGAGTGAAAATTCAGAAAGGAACCAACTGGGACATATACATCAAAAGTCTGCCAAAAAAAAAAAAAAAAAAAAGAGAGGGAGGTAGAATAAAATAGAAGCAACAGGCAAATAGAGAACACATTTCAAAGGGGAATCACCAAAAAGAATCACAGAAAGAGCTCAGAGTAACAGTCATTTATAGTCTGAAAGAAATTGCAGAAAGCTAATTAACAATTTTAAAAGAGCTCAAACAATAGATTCAATGGTTCAAAGAAGAAATTATGAGTTATTATGAATGGATGAAAACTAAACAGGCAGAATCTGAGAAAGAAATGGAAGAAAAAAGTTAGAAGAGTAAAAGATAAGCCACGTATAAAGCATATCCAACAGAAGCAGATCTTGTGTTCATTAATCAAGCCAGCAATTAGAATATATAGGAAAAATAAAAGAAGTAGTAAGTATAATTTAAGTATGCCAAATAATATATTGGAAACAGATCAATAAAATAAGCAAAAAGTATACATAGATAGGAGGAAATTAATAAAGTTTTTAAGCGCTAAATTTAATGAAAGAGAAAATACAAATAATAAAAAGGAAAAATGAATAAAACAAAAGCTGCTTCTAAAAAACTTTAAATTGATCAACCCCTGGAGAAGGGAGAAAATTAACAATATTAGATGTAAAAACAATGATATAAAGTACAGAAGAGATGAAAAGACTGTAGAGATAACATATGCAATTCCATATCAACCTTTCTGAAAAACAAGAGGAAATGGATGGTTTTCTAGCAAAATAGAAGATGTTAAAATTGGTCCAAGACAAGGTAGAAAATTTGGAGGTATCAATAAACATAGTAAAACATATTGCAAAAGCAGTTTAAAAAATCTGCCATTTCAAAATACCACTTGCCCCAGACATTTTAATGGATGAGTTTTACAGGCAAGTTAATATAAAACAGATAGTGCCTAGCCCTATAGTAGTTAAACTGTTTCAGACCACAGCAAAAAAAGAACAGTTATTTATAAAGTTAATGTTACCTTAACAGCAATATTAAAGTATGCAAATTCCATTCATGAATATATAGATACAAAAATTCAAAAAAATATATTGGCAAATTAAACACAGCAGAATATTGAAAAAAATAATACACCATGACCAAGAAGCTTTTTTTATATATATCTTTATTGGAGTATAATTGCTTTACAATGCTGTGTTAGTTTCTGTTGTACAACAAAGTGAATCAGCTATAAGTATACATATATCCCCATATCCCCTTCCTCTTGGGCCTCCCTCCCATCCTCCCTATCCCACCCCTCTAGGTCATCACAAAGCATTGAGTTGATGGCCCTGTGCTATGCAGCAGCTTACCACTAGCCTTCCATTTTACATTTGGTAGTGTATATATGTCAATGCTACTCTCACTTCATCCGAGCTTCCCCTGCCGCACCCCTGTGTCCTCAAGACCATTCTCTACATCTGCATCTTTATTCCTGCCCTGCCACTAGGTTCATCAGTACCGTTTTTTTAGATTCCATATATGTGCATTAGCATACGGTATTTGTTTTTCTCTTTCTGACTTACTTCACTCTGTATGACAGACTCTAGGTCCATCCACCTCACTACAAATAACTCAGTTTTGTTGCTTTTTATGGCTGAGTAATATTCCATTGTATATATGTGTCATATCCTCCTTATCCATTCACCTGTCAATAGACATTTAGGTTGCTGGCAATTATAAACAGTGCTGCAAGGAACACTGTAGTACATATATCTTTTTGAATTACGCTTTTCACAGGGTATATGCCCAGATGTGGAATTGCTGGGTCATATGTAGTTCTATTTTTAGTTTTGTAAGGAACCTCCATACTGTTCTCCACAGTGGTTGTATCAATTTACATTCCCACAAACAGTGTAGAAGGGTTCGTTTTCTCCACATGCTCTCCAGCACTTATTGTTTATAGATTTTTTGATGATGGTCATTCTGACCAGTGTGAGGTGATACCTCATTATAGTTTTGATTTGCATTTCTCTAATGATTAGTGATGTTGAGCATACTTTCATGTGTTTGTTGGCAATCTGTATATACTCCTTGGAGAAATGTCTATTTAGGTCTTCTGCCCATTTTTGGATTGGTTTCTTTGTTTTTTTGATATTGAGCTGCATGAACTGCTTGTATATTTTGGAGATTGATCCTTTGTCTGTTGCTTCATTTGCAAATATTCTGTCCCATTCTGAGGGTTGTCTTTCCATCTTGTTTATGTTTTCCTTTGCTGTGCAAAAGGTTTTAGGTTTCAATAGGTCCCATTTGTTTATTTTTGTTTTTATTTCCATTTCTCTAGGAGGTGGGTCAAAAAGAACCTTGCTGTGATATATGTCATAGAGTGTTCTGCCTATGTTTTCCTCTAAGAGCTTGATAGTGCCTGGCCTTACATTTAGGTCTCTAATCCATTTTGAGTTTATTTTTGTGTATGGTGTTAGGGAGTGTTCTAATTTCATTCTTTTACATGTAGCTGTCCAGTTTTTCCAGCATCACTTATTGAAGAGACTGTCTTTTCTCCATTGTATATTCTTGCATCCTTTAACAAAGATAAGGTGACCATATGTGCGTGGGTTTAAATGTGGACTTTCTATTCTCTTCCACTGATCTATATTTTTGTTTTTGTGCCAGGACCATACTGTCTTGATTACTGTAGCTTTAGAGTGTAGGTGAAGTCAGGGAGTCTGCTTCCTCCAGCTCCATTTTTCTTTCTCAAGATTGCTTTGGCTATTTGGGGTCTTTTGTGTTTCCTTACAAATTGTGAAATGTTTTGTTCTAGTTCTGTGAAAAATGCCGTTGGTAGTTTGACAGGGATTGCACTGAATCTTTAGATTGCTTTGGGTAGTATAGTCATTTTCACAATGTTGATTCTTCCAATCCAAGAACATGGTATATCTCTCCAGCTGTCTGTATCATCCTTAATTTCTTTCATCAGTGTCTTATGGTTTTCTGCATACAGGTCTTTTGTCTCCTTAGGTAGGTTTATTCCTAGGTATTTTATTCTTTTTGTTGAAATGGTAAATGTGAGTGTTTCCTTAATTTCTCTTTCAGATTTTTCATCATTAGTCTATAGGAATGCAAGAGATTTCTGTGCATTAATTTTGTATCCTGCTACTTTACCAAATTCATCGATTAGCTTTTTTAGTTTTCTGGTAGCATCTTTAGGATTATTTATGTATAGTATCATGTCATCTGCAAACAGTGACAGCTTTACTCCTTCTCTTCTGATTTGGATTCCTTTTATTTCCTTTTCTTCTCTGATTGCTGTGGCTAAAACTTCCAAAACTATGCTGAATAATAGTGGTGAGAGTCGGCAACCTTTTCTTGTTCCTGATCTTAGTGGAAATGTTTTCAGTTTTTCACCATTGGGAATGATGTTGGCTGTGGGTTTGTCATACATGGCCTTTATTATGTTTATTTAAGTTCCCTCTATGCCTACCTTCTGGAGGGTTTTCATCATAAATGGGTGTTGAATTTGGTCGGAAATTTTTCTGCATCTATTGAGATGATCATATGGTTTTTATCCTTCAATTTGTTAATATGGTGTATCACACTGATTGATTTCCGTATATTGAAGAAACCTTGCATTCCTGGGGTAAACCCCACTTGATCATGGTGTATGATCCTTTTAATGTGCTGTTGCATTCTGTTTGCTAGTATGTTGTTGAGGATTTTTGCATCTATGTTCATCAGTGATATCGGCCTGTAGCTTTCTTTTTTTGTGACATCTTTGTCTGGTTTTGGTATCAGCATGATGGTGGCCTCATAGAATGAGTTTGGGACTGTTCCCCCCTCTGCCATATCTTAGAAGAGTTTGAGAAGGATAGGTGTTAGCTCTTCTCTAAATGCTTGACAGAATTCGCCTGGGAAGCCATCTGGTCCTGGGCTTTTGTTTGTTGGAAGATTTTGAATCACAGTTTCAATTTCAGTGCTTGTGATTGGTCTGTTCATATTTTCTATTTCTTCCTTGTTCAGTCTTGGAAGTTGTGCTTTTCTAAGAATTTGTCCATTTCTTCCAGGTTGTCCATTCTAATGGCATAGAGTTGCTTGTAGTAATCTCTCATGATCCTTTGTATTTCTCAAGTGTCAGTTGTTACCTCTCTCTTTTCATATCTAATTCTTTTGATTTGAGTCTTCTCCCTTGTTTTCTTGATGAGTCTGGCTAATGGTTTATCAATTTTGTTTATCTTCTCAAAGAACCAGCTTTTAGTTTTATTGATCTCTGCTACTGTTTCCTTCATTTCTTTTTCACTTATTTCTGATCTGATCTTTATGATTTCTTTCCTTCTGCTGACCTTGGGGTTTTTTTATTCTGGTTTCTCTAATTGCTTAAGTGTAAGGTTAGGTTGTTTATTTGAGATGTTTCTGGTTTCTTGAGGTAGGACTGTATTGCTATAAACTTCCCTCTTAGAACTGCTTTTGCTGTACCCCATAGGTGTTGGGTTGTTGTGTTTTCACTGTCATTTTTGTTAGGTATTTTTTGATTTTCTCTTTGATTTCTTTAGTGAGCTCTTGGTTATGTAGTAGTGTACTGGTTAGGATCCATGTGTTTGTATTTTTTACAGATTTTTTCCTGTAATTGATATCTTGTCCCATAGCATTGTGGTCAGAAAAGCTACTTGATATGATTTCAATTTTCTCAAATTAACCAAGGCTTGTTTTGTGATCCAAGATGTGATCTATCTGGGAGAAGGTTCCATGAGCACTTGAGAAGAAAGTGTATTCTGTTGTTTGTGGATGGAATGTCCTATAAATATCAATTAAGTCCATCTTGTTTAATGTATCATTTAAAGCTTGTGTTTCCTTATTTGTTTTCATTTTGGATGATCTGTCCATTGTTGAAAGAGGGGTGTTAAAGTCCCCTACTATGATTATGTTACTGCCGATTTCCCCTTTTATGGCTGTTAGCACTTGCCTTATGTATTGAAGTGCTCCTATGCTGGATGTATAAATATTTACAATTGTTATATCTTCTTCTTGGATTGATCCCTTGATCATTATGTAGTGTCCTTCTTTCTCTCTTGTAATAGTCTTTATTTTAAAGTCTATTTTGTCTGATATGAGAATTGCTACTTCAGCTTTCTTTTGATTTCCATTTGCATGGAATACCTTTTTCCATCCCCTCACTTTCAGTCTGTATGTGTCCCTAGGTCTGAAGTGGGTCTCCTGTAGACAGCATATATACAGGTATTGTTTTTGTATCCATTCAGCCAGTCTATGTCTTTTGGTTGGAATGTTTAATCCATTTACATTTAAGGTAATTATCGATATGTATGTTCTTATTACCATTTTCTTAATTGTTTGGGGTTTGCTATTGTAGGTCTTTTCCTTCTCCTGTGTTTCCTGCCTAGAGCAGTTTTTTTTGCATTTGTTGTAAAGCTGGTTTGGTGGTGCTGAATTCTCTTAGTTTTTGCTTGTCTGTAAAGGTTTTAATTTCTCCATTGAATCTGAATGAGATCCTTGCTGGGTAGAGTAATCTTGGTTGTAGGTTTTTCCCTTTCATCACTCTAAATATGTCCTACAACTTCCTTATGGCTAGTAGAATTTCTGCTGGAAGATCAGATGTTAACTGTATGGGGATTCCCTTATATGTTATTTGTTGCTTTTCCCTTGCTGCTTTTAATATTTTTTCTTTGTATTTAATTTTTGATAGTTGGATTAATATATGTCTTGGTGTGTTTCTCCTTGGATTTATCCTGTATGGGACTCTGTGCAGTTCCTGAACTTGATGGACTATTTCCTTTTCCATATTAGTGAACTTTTCAACTATACTCTTTTCAAATAGTTTCTCATTCGTTTTCTTTTTCTCTTCTTCTTCTGGGACCCCTATTATTCGAATGTTGGTGAGTTTAGTGTTGTCCCAGAGGTCTCTGAGACTGTCTGCAATTCTTTTCATTCTTATTTTTTTATTCTGCTCTGCAGTAGTTATTTCCACTTGTTTATCTTCCAGGTCACTTATCCATTCTTCTGCCTCAGTTATTCTGCTGTTGATTCCTTCTAGGGAATTTTTAATTTCATTTATTGGGTTGTTCTTCATTGTTTGTTTGCTCTTTAGTACTTCTAAGTCCTTATTAAAAGTTTCTTGTACTTTCTCCATTCTATTTCAAAGATTTTGGATCATCTTTATTATCATTACTCTGAATTGTTTTTCAGGTAAACTGCCTATTTCCTCTTCATTTTTTTCATCTGGTGGGTTTTTAACTTGCTCCTTCATCTGCTGCATATTTCTCTGTCTTCCCATTTTGCTTAACTTACTGTGTTTGGGCTCTCCTTTTCACAGGCTATAGGTTTGTAGTTCCCGTTGTTTTTGGTGTCTTCCCCCAGTGGGTAAGGTTTGTTCAGTGGGCTGTGTAGGCTTCCTGGTGGAGGGGGCTGGTGCCTGTGTTCTGGTGGATGAGGCTGGATCTTTTCTTTCTGGTGGGCAGGACCACGTCCAGTGATGTGTTTTGGGGTATCTGTGAACTTATTACGATTTTAGGCAGCCTCTCTGCTAATGGGTGGATTTGTGTTCCTGTGTTGCTAGTTGCTTGTCATGAGGAGTCCAGCACTGGAGTTTGCTGGTCGTTCAGTGGAGCTGGGTCTTAGCATTGAGATCTCTGGGAGAGCACTCACCAATTGATATTACCTTGGGCTGGGAGGTCTCTGGTGGTCCAATGTCTTGAACTCTTCTCTCCCACCTCAGAGGCTCAGGCCTGACAGCCAGCCGGAGGACCAAGACCCTTTTGGGAGGTCTGAGGTCTTTGGCCATTGTTCAGTTGGTGTTCTGTAGGATCTGTTTCACATGTAGATATATTTTTGATGTATTTGTGGGAGGAAGGTGATCTCCACATCTTATTCCTCCGCCATCTTGAACATCCTACCCCTTACTGTGGTTTTGATTTGCATGTCTCTAATGATTAGTGATGTTGAGTATCTTTTCATGTGTTTGTTGGCAATCAGTATGTCTTCTTTGGAGAAATGTCTATTTAGGTCTTCCACCCATTTTTGGATTGGGTTGTTTATTTTTTTGATATTGAGATGCATGAGCTGCTTGTATATTTTGGAGATTAATCCTTGTTCATTGCTTCATTTGCAAATATTTTCTCCCATTCTGAGGCTTGTCTTTTCACCTTGTTTATGGTTTCCTTTGCTGGGCAAAGCTTTTTTTTTTTTTTTTGTGGTACGCGGGCCTCTCACTGCCGTGGCCTCTCCCGTTGCGGAGCACAGGCTCCGGACGCGCAGGCCCAGTGGCCACGGCTTATGGCCCAGCCGCTCCGCGGCATGCGGGATCCTCCTGGACCGGGGCACGAACCCGTGTCCCCCGCATCGGCAGGCGGACTCCCAACCACTGCGCCACCAGGGAAGCCCCTGGGCAAAGCTTTTAAGTTTCATTAGGTCTCACTTGTTTATTTTTTATTTTATTTCCATTATTCTAGGAGATGGGTCAAAAAAAGATCTTTCTGTGACTTACATCAAAGTGTGTTCTTCCTATGTTTTCCTCTGAAAGTTTTATAGTGTCTAGGCTTAGATTTATGTCTTTAATCCATTTTGAGTTTATTTTGGGGTATGGTGTTACGGAGTGTTCTAATTTCATTTTTACATGTAGCTTTCCTGTTTTCCCAGCTCCACTTCTGAAGAGGCTGTCTTTTCTCCATTGTATATTCTTGCCTCCTTTTTCAAAGATAAGGTGACCATATGTGTGTGGGTTTATGTCTGGGCTTTCTATCCTGTTCCATTGATCTATATTTCTGTTTTTGTGCCAGGACCATACTGTCTTGATTACTGTAGCTTTGTAGTATAGTTTGAAGTCAGGGCGCCTGCTTCCTCCAGCTCTTTTTTTCTTTCTCAAGATTGCTTTGGCTATTCAGGGTCTTTTCTGTTTCCATATAAATTGTTAAATTTTTTGTTCTAGTTTTATGAAAAAATCCATTGGTAATTTGATAGGGATTGCATTGTATCTGTAGATTGCTTTGTGTAGTATAGTCATTTTCACAATGTTGATTCTTCCAATCCAAGAACATGGTATATCTTTCCATCTGTTTGTACCATCTTTAATTTCTTTCATCAGTGTCTTATGGTTTTCTGCATATATGTCTTTTGTCTCCTTAGGTAGGTTTATTCCTAGGTATTTTATTCTTTTTGTTGTAATGGTAAATGGGAGTGTCTCCATGATTCTCTTTCTGATTTTTTTGTTGTCAGTGCATAGGAATGCAAGAGATTTCTGTGCATTCGTTTTGTATCCTGCTACTTTACCAAATTCATCAATTAGCTTTAGCAGCTTTCTGGTGGCATCTTTAGGATTTTCTATGTATAGTAGTATCATGTCATCTGTAAACAGTGACAGTTTTACTTCTTCTTTTCCAATTTGGATTCTTTTATTTCTTTTGCTTCTCAGATTGCTGTGGCTAAAACTTCCAAAACTATGTTGAATAATAGTGGTGAGAGTGGGTACACTTCTCTTGTTTCTGATCTTAGAGGAAATGCTTTCAGTTTTTCACCATTGAGAATGATGTTGGCTGTGGATTTGTCATATGTGGCTTTTATCATGTTGAAGTAGTTTCTCTCTTTGCCCACTTTCTGGAGCGTTTTTATCATAAATGGGTGTTGAATTTTTCAGAAGCTTGGTCTGCATCTATTGAGATGATCATATTGTTTTTATCCTTCAATTTTTTAATATGGTGTATCACATTGATTGATTTGTGTATATTGAAGAATCCTTGCATTCCTGGGTTAAACTCCACTTGATCATGGTGTATGATCCTTTTTATGTGCTGTTGGATTCTGTTTGCTAGCATTTTGTTGAGGATTTTTGCATCTATGTTCATTAGTGATATTGGCCTTTAATTTTCTCTTTTTGTGACATCTTTGTCTGGGTTGGTATCAGGGTGATGGTGGCTTCTTGGAATGAGTTTGGGTGTGTTCCTCCCTCTGCTATATTTTGGAAGAGGTTGAGAAGGATAGGTGTTATCTCTTTTCTAAATGTTTGATAGAATTCTTCTGTGAAACCCTCTCTTCCTGGGATTTTGTTTGTTGGAAGATTTTTAATCACAGTTACAATTTCAGTGCTGTGATTGGTCT
The DNA here is from genome assembly GCF_949774975.1 of Lagenorhynchus albirostris. Taxonomy (NCBI): domain Eukaryota; kingdom Metazoa; phylum Chordata; class Mammalia; order Artiodactyla; family Delphinidae; genus Lagenorhynchus; species Lagenorhynchus albirostris. The sequence continues at coordinate 92,915,693 of NC_083097.1, read as the reverse complement.
GTTTTTGTTTTCTATTTCTTCCTGGTTCAGTCCAAGAAGTATTTTTTAAGGGAGTTAAGACAGCTCCTTTAGGAAGTCTATCAAAATAATTGAACATATCATCAAAGTAAAGGAGAGAAAATGTGTAAAATTCACTACTCATTTCAGATAAAAACTGTGAGTCAAATAGAAGTAGAAGAAAACTGAAATATGATGAAGACTCTCTACCAAAATCAATATTGACTTATCAAATATATGTTAGTATTGCTCTTCTAACCAAGCAAAATTTGAGTCTGCAACTCAATAGTCAACGCTATATGATAGAAAAAAGACTGATTAACACTAAAACATATATTGAAGAAGTTACTGAGCTTCAAGTATATTAAAAAAACCTATAGACATTTACACCAATAAAGCAAGTCATATAGGGTGAAAAACTATCAGAGTATACCTAGATTTCTCCAAACAATAAACAGAAAGAAAGTGTACTGATGTCTCCAAATTTCCAAGGTAAAGAAAGATTAATTCAAGACTTCCTCTTGCAAGACAGACATTCTCAACTGAGGGAAGAATTTAGGGATTCCAATCCCAAAGATTCATGTTTACAAACAAACACACATGTCTGCACACCTGCGTATGCACACACACACACACAGAAATACACTTCCACACTGGCACACACATGTGCACACATGCACAGGCAGACACTCATACATGCACATGTAAAATAGGCACTCTTGCAAACAAACATATCACACACAACATGTGCACGCACACAGACATTCACACACATATACCTTGTTTTTTAAATCCTGTTTTTTAACTGCAGGGGGATCTTTAAGAATAAATATCTTACACAGAAAAAAAATATTTAGTGGGTTTCAGCAATTCCTTCAATTTAATTTCAGTGTCTTTTTAAAAGAAATAGACTCACAGACATAGAAAACAAACTTATAGTTAGCAAAGGGGAAAGTGGGGTGGGGAGGGATAAATTAGGAGTTTGGGATTAGCATATACATACATATACATATACATCTATATATAAAACAGACAGCCAAAGGACGTACTGTATAGTACAGGGAACGATACTCAGTATCTTTTAATAACCAATAAGGGAAAAGATTCTGAGAAAGAATATATATATATATTATATACTATAATATATATTACACATATATAATATATATTACACACATATAAAATTCATTACACATATATTATATATTTTATATTACATATATATTATAATATATTACATATATATTATATATTATAATATACATATAACAGAATCACTTTTTATACACCTGAAACTAACAAAACATTGTAAATCAACTATACTTCAATTTTTAAAAAAATTTCAGTGTCTTTTTTTGCAAAAATCAAGAGACAGTCAGGGAGAGTTTTATTTAACATATTTTGTTTCAATTAGCATGTATTATATGATCTCAGTTTTCTAAATTATTTCTACCTATGCTGTCCAAATATATAGATTAAAATAGCTAGAGAACAGGGTTCATCAAATATTAAGAATGTTATTTCTGAATGGACTTTTGAGGAATTCCAGTTTCTTTTCCTTTTGTTTATTACTTGAATTTATTATAAATTTTATACCCTTTTTACAAAACCAATATAGTTCATTGTATGCAAAATGAAAAATAAAAATAGGGGGAAATGAGAAGAAAAAGAGGAAAAAAATAGTATTACCATAATATTTCCACTATAATGTGTTTAGTGTGTCTGTCAGAGGAGTCAAAGAAAATAGTATAATGGAGTTTCCATTCTGTAAATTTAATTTTACAACAGGAAACATGAGATGAGACAGCCATTCCAAACATTTAATGGGCATCCTTGTCTTCCTCTTATTCAATAATAGAAATTAGAGCTGGAGAAGTCCTCCCCATCTCCTGTCAATGTTTCCTGTGCTGTATTCTCTTGGGTTCTTTTAGTTCAGTATTAAATGACTCAAGTGTCAGGGTTTCATCTATTTCGCATTACAGAAGCCAGCTCTTCGCTTACATCTACAGGGTGACAATACCTCCTAAAAATGTGAGGAAAGATTATACCTTATTATTGAGTTCTAATAGGGCCTTGCCTGAGGACTTCCTAGCCAGGCCACAGTTCACTGGATTCTGATTAAGCCACAATGACACTATAAATTAGACTCATTAGTGGGTATTTTCAATAACAATAAGAAAATCTGAGGACCATTTTTCAGTATTCATATATTCTTGGCCACGCTGCCTTGCTAACCCTATGTAGAAGCTTGCGAAATTATAAATGGTCATTTAAGAAAAAGAGATCTACTCTCCTAGATCCCACCTCAGTTTTCTACTCACTTTGTTTCTCCTTCCTAAGTCACACACATAAGCATGCAAACACACATATTCACATATGCGGCTGCCTTCCTGAGAAGCATAATAACCAACAGAGCTCCAATGGGAATATGGTATTTTTTCTGGTCAAGAGAATAAACATGAAATTCCACAACATAAAGGAGGACTACAAGGTGGTAACAGCTAGTAAAAGGTTAAATCAAAGTCTAGAGCCTCACATATTAACATGGCCATTACTTTAAGTTTGTACTTTGGATGACTTCTCGTTCTTTTAATTTTGCCAAACTGATTTTCCATGTCTTGAGAATGGACGTATTATTTTTATAAGAAAAAAGCTAGTTTTTTAAAGGCTTGTTTTCTCCCCTCTCAGAGAGTTCCAGTAATTAATCCCTATTCCTTTCATTTTAGTGACTCTGGTAAAAACCAAACTAAACAGCTCTGAAAGGACCTAAAAGCACAATACCCCAGGATCCATGAGCACATCTAGTAGTCAGATCTTGGTTTCTATTACCATTCCCTGCTAATAGAAAACAGGACATCTTGAGAAATGGCTATTCTAGGGCAGGGGCAGAGAAGATACAAGATGTGCCTGGAACTTCAGTTCACTTCAGAGTAAGGAAGTGCTCAAAAATAAATGATGAGGCATGTCACAAGGTTACAGGCACCAGCTTGAAGGGGTTACCTCAGGACAACTATGAAACAATTTAAATGCCAAATAATTAAAGGCTTAGTAAATTATAAGGCTTTCGGGAAAAAACTGGAACTCCATGAATCTGTAATGACAACAAACAAGAAAAGAAAGATACAAGAAGAAGGGTAGACATTTGATTGCAGAAGAATGCCAAGTACCAACTGGTAAAGTGGGGTGAACGTTGGAGTTGACAAATCATCATTTTGCAACCATTACAATAGGGATTGGTTCAGGGTAGAAGCATAAACAGATACTAAATATGGGAGGGAAATTACCAACTTTAGAGAAGCAAAATTTACACATAATACAAGGTACCCTTTATTTGTATAGTTAGATGATTTTCAACAAATTTTTACATCTGTGTAGCCACCAATAAATGAAGGCTAAAAATATTTCTATCTCCTTAAAAACTCTTATGTGTCCCCTTTCAGTCAACACCTCCTCACCATTCTTAACCTCTGGCAACCACTGATATACTTTCTTCTCCTAGATGTTAGTTTTACCTTTTCTAGAATCTCACATAAATGGAATCATACAGTACCTATCCTTGTGTCTGGCTTCTTTCTCAGAGCAACATGTTTTTGAGATCCATCTATTCTGTTGCATGTATCAGAATGTAGTTCTTTTTGATTGCTGAGTAGTATTCCATGGTATGGGTGTACTACAATTTGTATATGTGGTCAGCTGTTGATGGACATTTGAGTTGTTGCCAGTTTGGGGCTATTGTGAATTAAGATGCCATGTACATTCATGCCCAAGTCTTTGTGTGGACCTGTGCTTTCATTTCTCTTGGGTTAATACTAAATGCAAAATTCCTAGGTCATATGGGAAGTGAATGTTTAACTTCATAAGAAACTGTCAGATATTGTCCAAGGTGGTTGCACCATTTTAAATTCCCACAGTAAGTATGGGAATTACAGTTGCTCCACATCCTTGTTATGATCAGCCTTTATAATTTTAGCCATTCTAGTGGGTGGATGGTGGGACATTTCATGGGAGTTTTAATTTTCATTTGGGGAGTAAACTTTGATAAGGAGCAGGACATTTGCAAGGTCTTAAAATGTCTCAACACGGGCTGCTTATTAGGAGCAAGAAAAAAATAACAGTATCTATACAGTGGAAAAATCTGGCAAAATTAACATCATAAATGGGAGGTAAGTGGAAATCACGTGCCTCTGGACAACATACACTAAGAAGGATACAATCTCACTTATGCAGTATTCTGATTAGGGGTGTATAACCTAAAACAAATCATCACAAAACATACATAAACCCAAAATGAGGGACATTCTACTTTTAAAAGAAACTACCACAGTCTTCAAAAGTTGGGGAATTGTTCCAGATTAGGGAGATTCAAAAGACATAACTGCTAAATGCAATACTTGATCCTAAATTGGATCCTGTAGCACAGAAGAAAAATACACATACATGTACAGAAATACTATAAATGGCCTTATAGAGTAAATTGGCAAAACTTGTCTGTAAGAAAGTAGATTAGCTACCACTGCTAACTTTACTGAGGTTGATCATTGTATTAAGGTTATGAAGAAAAAGGTCTTCTTCTTTGGAAATCTACACTGAAGTATTTAGGGATAAACAGTTATATTTTTTTCAGTTTCCAAATGGTTCCCAATAAAGAATATATGAGAGAGAGAGAACAAATGATAAAGCAAATAGGTCCAAATAGGCTAAAATCTGGGTAAAGGGTATAACGCAATTCTTTGTACTATTTCTATAACTTTTGAAGTTTGAAATTATTTTTAAATTAAAAAAAAAAGTTTTAAGTAGCTAAACCAGATTGGATCAAGATGGCACATACTTTGTTTCATATCTAAAAATCCCTAGAAATTAGACGGGAAAAAAGTTGAGTTTTTTAAAAATCAATAACAGCAATAGGAAAATATGAGTGACATGTGTGGACCAGAAATGTTGTGGTCCTAAAACTATAATAAGCAGACAAGAAAGATATTTAGAACAAAAGTCATAACTCAAAACAAATATATAAACTTTCCACTTCCCCTGCAAACACCAAAATCCAGATCTAAATATCGGTCAGCTGGTTTCAAGTTAGATACAAGTACGTGAGTGTGAACTTTGAACTCTTACGCCTTATCCAGGTCTCAAAGGAGCCATTTACAAATTCCAGGATTCTCAGTGATGGCAGCAATGTGGCTCTGCCCCTCTGTCCTGATAAGGGATGAAGTTCTTCTGAGGGCCCGGCCCCATGTCTGGCCACAGTTAACATCTGCGGGCCCAGAGCCACCATGACCAATAGGAATTAGTAAACAGCCCAGAGAATGAACAGCCTCTGCTTTCAGAACAGGGCTTTATTTCAGTGTCACCTGTCCCCGTGCTGCTTTTCTAAAACCTCTCTGACCCCCAGTCACTTGTCCTCAATCCTGCAAACTTACTATGCCTGCTTCTCTCTGACAAAATGAACTTCTCTGCATCACTAAACAGCTGACAAACCCCAACTGGCAAAACCTGTCCTGTTACTGCCTTAGCTGTTTCCCAAAAGTGCACATCTTACTCTGGTCATGTATTCCCAAGGCTCTTGTCATTAGCCTCAGTTCTGCTAATCCATGCTCCCTCCTGAAAACTCCCACTTTTTCATGCTTGGCAAGATAAATCATGTCTCTCCATTATTTCAAGAAGTTATAAATCTTTTGTTAGTAGCTTATAAATATATCATCCTTTTCATTTGTCCTCACAAGCCAACCTTCCTAATTTCCTAATTTCCCAAAGAGTCTCATTGCTCTTCTCAGAAGCCTTTTCCAGCCAAGGTGAAGTTTTGGAAGCAGGGTGCCAAGTAGTCACTTTTGATTCCATTCTAAGGTGATATATTGGAAGCTTCTTTAATTACAAATAGGGAAAGGTAAAAGGATCACCTTCCCTCGACTGCCAGATATGTCATTTCATATTAAACAGGAAAGAAAGAATAACTAGAAACATCAAGTAATTAATTAGCCTAATTTTTAGGAGTTTTTACACCAGCTTCCAAAAATCATATTGAGATCCAACCAAACTGAACTTAACTATTTCCGTGCCACAGGACATTTACAACTGATGTCTTATATGCCACCCCTCAGGTCAAGTCCTCTGGCCTATTTGTTTTTTTCAGTTCTCTCTCATGAAAGTGTAGATTCTGAGTCTTTGTAGAGGCAGTAGTCTAGATTCGTTTGTTCAGTAGAAATCTCATATTATCACTTCCCCATAGTTCTAATCTGGGTTGGAATTACTGTTGAAATATAAGTCTGGCACCTGTGATGGCACATTTGCCTCATGTACCAGTGTTTCTCTTAAATAACAAGCCCTAATGAGCATCCCAGAGGTCCTGGACCTCTACTAGGGCAACGACATGGACCATGCACCTGCTCTAGTCAATAACAGGGTTCATCTTAAGATAAAATTTTTAAAGTAAAGCAACAAAGATTTAAGAAAAGCATTTCCACCAGGTTTACCCCTTCCGGCTTGTTTATAATGGTGCATGTAACAAAGCCTGATATCCAGAGAATTTGAATTGTTCAATGTCAGTAAAATTACATGAGACCCTATTGGAAGCCCTTTATCTTTTATTACTGTAATTTCATGCAAAACTAGCAGTTAATGTAGACTTGTATGATTCTTCCGTAATTAATTATTATTACATCACATTTATTAAAGGGCTCCCGCTAAGTACGTTATTAGTAGCAGCTCTTGAATCTCTACAACAATAATACTCTGAGGTGGATACTATTGCCTTCATTTTACAGATGAGGAAACTGAGGCTCAGCAAGATTAAATAAACTGGCCAAGATCACACAGTAAATGATAGTACAAGGACTCAAAGCCAGGCTGGACGCACCATTACCTGTGTTCTAACCACTCTTGTATACTTCCTTCCCTCATGTTTGTCTCAGCATCTGTTCATGTGTCTTCACAGTCAATGGAGTTAGATTTATTAGAAACTACCTGCCAAGAACCATTCTACTTAAAAATATCTCAAACTGCTCTCTTGTCCATAATATTTTTGAAATGAATTGCCAATAAGTGTGTAAATTAGCTAAGTAGCATCCTCAGGTCTGAAGAGCACACATCTGCAGGCTTGCTGATTCATATTCATTCCAATTTTACAAGTGCTGCCTCGCCTGTGTTTTACTGATAGCTGTTTTACAAGATCTTCATTACTTCCTAATTGTTCAGGCTTCTACATTAAGTTTTGCTTATGAAGACAGATGGTTTGCATGCTTGTAAAGTTGGAATAATAAAAGGAAATGAGAATGCTGTACCAGAGCATCCTTCACCCCCAGGACCAAAAAAAATCACTAAATTAAATGTTCCTTTTCTGGAGCACTGTCAGAGGACACCACCTCTGTGAGCCAGCTTCTTATAAAATTCTGCAGGGTAGCAGAAGCCAAGAACAAATGAAGGGAACGTTAATCTATTTCATTAACCAGGAAATGTGCCCACAGCAGAAACAGTCTGTGTCACCATTTCTAAAAATAAGCCATTTACATTAATCCAGGGCTTCCTTGGGTCAGGCACGCACAGCACATTGAAGCTAGAACCATTCTGAATCAGATAGAGGATGGAGAAGAAGGAGATAGCTCTGGTAGAACAGAGGACAAGATGACTACTTTACTTTGTTGGGTGTTGAATATTTTTGGTATCTCTATAAATACTCTTGAGCTTTATTCTGGGGTATAGTTAAGTCTCTTTGTAGTATTTTGAACCTTTTGGGTCTTACATTTAAGCTTTGCTTGGCAAAGCCAGAGCAACGTGTGTTCTAAAGTTAATTTTTCCCTATTACTAGGGCAAGATCCCTCTGAGTATTTGACCCAAAGCCCTGTGATTTATAAGGCTTCCCAGTATGGCTGTTGGGAACAGGCACTATTCTCCCTGCCCTCAATATGAGCATTGTTCCTTCTGATCCTTTAGGATGGTTCCTTCCCGGCCATGACTGTTCCCTTACGCATATGTGCTGATCAGCTCTCTACTGTATATTTAAGGGTAATCTCTACAGAGCTCCAGAGTTTTCCTCTGTGCAGCTTTCTCCTTTCTAGTACTCTTCTCTAAGAATTCTACCCCTCTTAGGCTCACTGAACTCACAGCTCCATCTCAGCCACTTAGGGAGACTGCCAGGCTCAGCCTGGGTACCCATATCTGCAGTATTGCCTAGAAACTCTCACCAGGCAGTCACCTGAGACAATTACAGAGATCACCGAATTGGTTCACCATCTCTCAAGGATCACTCTCCTTCCCTGACTGATGTTTGATGTCTTGAGAACCATTGCTTTATATATTTTGTCCCATTTATTAGTTGTTTCAGGTGGAAATGCAAAACTTATCCCTTTACTGGACCTTTACTGGAGGTGGGAATTTCTCATTCTCTCTTAAAAATTATTATTTCCCAAGAAAGCCTGAAGTTTACCTGCATTCTGTGCCTTCCTCACAATTTACCTCTATCTAGAAAGTTATTTCCTACCTTTGTCCACATCTTCAACTCCTACCCTTCAGGTTAGACCCGGCTAAAATACCACTTCCCCCATGAAGTCTTTCTTCCATCCCCCACCAGAAGTATTCTCCCTCTTCTGAACTCCGCTGACAATGTTCACCTTCTAATATGTCAAAAAGCAAAATATGTGCATATTTTATCTCCCCAGTAGACAGTTTCCTTAAGAGCAGAAATCACATCTTATCCTTTTCACTTCCTCAGCAACACCTGCTACTCCACTCTACTAGCTGTTAGTAAATGTTGAATGAATGAACAAATAAAATGGCCAAAAGGTCATCCCATCACAGAGCACTTAACTCGGATTCACTAGACACACTTGACGAAAAGGCGAAGATACAGATCACAATGCACATATGGCAGGAGATGCCAGCCATCATTCACACAATGAACACATCCTAGAAGTAAATAAAACATGAGACAGGTTACCCTCTTTTTCCTGTCTATCTACATTCCTTCAAGTCTCACCAGCTATGACCCTAATGTTAAAAAGTGTCATTTTATGACTTGGTCCCTAGATGTAAGCCAAACATTTCTTTGAGCCCACCAAGAATTCTGAAAACCCTTTGCCCAAAAATGAGACATGTTTTAGTTAATATACAACAGAGTTGTCAGTTTGCTACCACACTTTTTCAATATCAAACAGCTAGGTAGTATAGCCTCAAGTTCTCTCCTTCAGTCGGTCCTTATTGTTTCTCTCCTCTCCTTCCTTTTCACATTTTATATTCCACAAGGGAGCCACTTTGAACTAACCCAATACTTCTAAAAATTTGAACTGAACTAAGCCATTGGCAATCAGCCTGGGGTACACATTGGTAGGAGAGTATATGTTTGGATCTTGGTAATTAATATTATTGACACCATTCTGAGTTGTGTATCATTTAGATGTAAAAAATAAAAGTCAATAAACTCAGACCAACCGTCAGAATACCAAGGTCTGGCTGCAGTGACAATTACCCCAAACTTAGTGGTTTAAAATAACAGAAATTTATTCTCTCACAATTCTGGAGACCAGAAGTCTGAAATCAGGCCAAAATCAAGACGTCAGTAGGACTATGCTCCTTCTAGAGGTTCCAGTGAAGAATCTATTCCTTGCCTCTTCCAGCTTATGGTGGGCGCTGGCATTCCTTGGCTTATGACCACATCTCTTCAATCTTCCAGGCCAGATCTCTCTGCCTTGTTTACATTACACCTTCTTCTCTGTGTCTGTGTAATATCTCTCTCTCTGCCTCCCTCTTATAATCATATGTGTGATGGCATTTAGAAGCCACCTGGATAACCCAGGATAACCTCCCCACCTCAAGATTCTTAACTTAATCACATCTGCAAGGACACTTTTTCCACGTAAGGTAACATTTACAGATTCCAGGCACTAGGATGCGATACCTTTGGGGGACATTATTCAGCCTACCACATCTTCTCTGCAAAAGTGTAAATAAATTAAGACTACTTTGGAGGGTTCAAGTAATGGATGCTTCCTGGAATCCAATGGTAGCTGACTATAGATCAAAGTTGGTTCTCTCCTGATCTCTGACACGACAGGGGGTTAAAAGAACTGATTTCCTCGAATATACAGATATATCTCATCTCCCACGAGCAGCCTTGGCTCATGGTCCCACCATGAGGTCACACCCAAACTTCTGTCACACTACCAACCAATTTCGTTAATGAGTAGCACAAACTTTACTGAAGACTGAAGGGGGGAAGGGGAAGGGACAAGGATGGTAGAAAAGAGAACTTATAACACATAACAAGTTTTCATTTTAAGAAATTCATCGTGAGACAATGCTTTCCCCCTCCTGCAGTTCTCCTCTAGTCACTAAACCCTTCATCACCCTTCTCTCCTTTATTCTTCGAAAATCCTCTCAATTGTCACAAGCAACTCAATTCTTGCACCAAGTTTGCAAATTTTAGTCAGCAAAACAAAATCCTTGTGGTTACCTAATCCTGCCATCCTCTGAAAAATTTGAAAAAAAGCTCTCAGGCCTTGAACAAGCTGTCTCACCCCCCGGTTCCAATTGTGTACTAGCTTATTCACTCGACAAACACAGCTCTTCCTAGAAAGGAATCTGCTGCTAAGTAAAGTAAGAATTTTCATAATAAAACCCTGACAATGAATGAATAATTGTTTGTACCTCTTCATAATCCTCAACAACTTGCCCACTGAAGAAGTTGGAAAAAAGCGAAGAATCCCACACTTTGTCGAAAGACTCCATACAAATTACAAAATTTCATAAAAATGAATTCTTATTTCTGTCCCTCTCAAAAAATGAAGTTTATTGCTTTTCTTGTTATTACGGTCCTCAGTAAACTTTTTGTAGTAAACACATTATTTTGTATTCAGGATTTATGAGAGCTAAGAAAAAGTTTTTAAATGTTTAAAACATTTTTTTCTGGACATTTCCTTTCACAAGCCCGTAGGTGTCCAAGAATTTTCAGTTCTCCAAATATGCCTGGCAGCATTGTGGAAATAACAGAATCTTGGATTTCTTTTCTGGATCCAGTTCTGTATCTAGTTTGTAAGTATCTGGAAAGATTAATTTTTTTCAGTCAACAGTTTAGTAGCTAGAGATCCATAGTAAAAAGGTTTTACCCTTCTCAGTTGCACATGAATCATCTCCTCTAGCTCTCTGACCCACACACGCACACTTTTCACAAGGATTAAATTAAGCTAGCTGAAATGCCAATCTGTCTTCTAGGCACCACAGAGGATATGAAAATGAGTGACACCATCCTTGCCACCAAGAAGTATGCAGGATGGGACAGGACAGATAACTCAGCTGTTTACCCAATAATCACAAAAGCACAAGCACATAAAGTCATTGGTAGCAAATGATTACACCAGGAAGCTGTTTCTATCACCTGTTTTAGGACCAAAACTGCTCTCCACATAGATTAGAAGACTCTTAAGATCAGGTAGTTTGAGAAAGCAGCCTAGCATTTTGGGACCAAATCCACATAAACATCTCTCTCAGAAATAGCAACAACAGTTAAAGTGAGTCATTTGTTGGTTTTAAAACCCACAGATCGAAAATAGTCCATCGTTCTAAAAAAAAAAAAAAAAAAAAAACTAGACAAGAAAGAGAAGGAACAGGAGGTAGAAAAAGAAAAAAAGGACGAAAAGGAAGAAGAAGAGCAGGTATAAAAGGATCACAACTCTCAAAAAGAAATAGAAGTTACAAACGTTGTGTGTACACAGCACACTTATAAGCCCAAAATCTGCACTTAAAACAACCAGGTTCAGCTGCAATTCCTGAGCTCCTGTCTGCTTAGCAGCCTCAGAGGAGCAAGAGCCACCACTTCTGGAAGGAAAGGCACCAATGCCAGGCAGGAGGCAGCTGAAGAGGAGGGGAAGCAGAACCAGCCCTCATCCCAAGGCATCACGTGGCAGAAGACAAACCAGGGTCTGCATTTTCTGAAATATACTAACCAATTCCTCTTTGATCTGGCCTTTTCAGAAGAAATCTACCTCACCTAGCTGTTGGGAGAATTCAGCGAAGAATTTTGGTTCATTTTAATCTTTCCAAGAAATTGTGCTGGAGGTCAGAAATATAGCAACTCAATATGATATTGAAATGACAAGCCAAAGCGAAGGCTACTCTGGACTATTTCGGCACTGGCTGAGTTTTTCTTAACCTCCATGCTAAGCATGCCAAGACTCCCATGCTAACAAGGGAAAACTTTTCAAATTGTGATCCCTGGGGTTCCTGGTCTCCACACATGGTACAAGCCTGAAGACAGAAAAAATGAGGTCAGCAACCTCGCAAAGGCAGGGGGGTCATAAACAGGAAGGTTGTGAAGATGTCTGACAATCTCTAAAAATGAAAACGCCTTTGGCTACTCGCTGGAGCGTTCCAGAAGCTGAGCCTCTGAATCAGGAAGGACAGGGCACCCTTCACAGCTGACAGCTTTCAGGAGCCGAACACTGGGAAAATACGATTTCTATTCTTACACAGAGAAATCTGATTCCTCATGACTGCATCCAGGAGCAGAAGGGGTGCCTGCGTGGCTCTGCTATTTGCTGGCCTGCAGTGAAGGGCACTGGTGACCGCAAAAGGTGTTTTCCCTCCTGCAGTAGAGAGCAGCCCATCTGTTATCCTGCCCTGGCGCAGTGCCGGGGAAATCCTTCACGAACTAGAAGCCTCCTGCCAGAGTTCCCTGGAAACACTCCCCAGACGATCCTGCCCACGCGCGGGAACGCACGCTTCTTCCCAGCCTGCCTTTTTGTATTTTTCCTTTTTATTGCTCCAGACAGCTAGCCAGAGAACAACGCCTGTGATTTAAAACTAGCAGGAGGGTCTGCCTTCAAAGCTGTCAGGAATTTTTCTTATTATTTTAACCCTAGAAGAGCACTGATTGCCTCAATTCAGAGACGCACACCGCTAAGGATGGCATGTTGCAGACAAACCGATGGGACGTGGAAGCCAGCCAAAGCTGTCTGTCTCCGTGCTTAAGCAGGGACCCTCCAAAGATCACTGAGCAATGTGAACTGAATAGAAACAGGGCCCCTAGGGCTGATGGCTAGGCTGTTGACACAGCCACCTGTCCTGCTGGGGGCCAGGTTTCACCGACCCAGGGCCCAAGTGACAGCTCTGGGCACCAGGGCAGGAAGGACTTCCCCTCCCTCAGGCTCCAGAAGAGAGGAGGAGAGGGAGCTGGGCGCACTAAGAGCCCTGTGCACCCCACAGATTCAACGGTGAATCCTCGGAGGAGGAGAAATGGGAAACTGTCCTCGGGTTTGGGCCACCCAGGACACGTGTAGTTTTCACCTGGAAGCAGGCATATGCACCTCTGGTCTGTTTTGGGAATGCTTCTGTGCAAAATGCCTATTAGGCTCCTACTCCTCGGCTTTGGGAATACAGAAACCGCTCCACCCACTCGCAAAGCTCTCCTTTCCCTGTGCTTTTCTTCAAGAGTTAATTCATGTTTTCTCTGGCCTGATTTGAGCTTTGGGGAAGGTTGGAGAGCTTTCTGAAATGAATTCCATCCGCCTTGAGTCTGCCTCCACAGACCAGACTGTCAGTCTGTTGCAGTCAGCTCTGCCTTCTCAGCTGAGGCTGGTATCTGATGCTTCTCTGTAGAAGTGACACCGACCCAGCCAAGGCACCTGGTGACCTGGTGGGACACCAGACATGTGAGCCAGGAAGACACTGGCAGGCCCTTCCCCGACCTTTAGAAGTCATTGGCTTGTGTCCTGAGTCATGGGGTTGAAGGGTGCTTTCTTCTTTACCTCGCTGCTAATGTTGTTAATGATCCAGGGAGGGAAAGCCCTAAGCCATCTTTAACAGGGAAACAAGAATAGGGCAGCAGCACCACCATTCTCAAACTGGCAGAACTACAGGAGAGAAAGTGAAAGAAATCCTGGATGGATAAAAGATAGTCCTTTTGTTAGTGCCTAAATGAAACCTTTTCCCACATCTATCTGAAATGCAGAAAGAAATAAGTCATGTAACTCACTTTGTAACTATCACACAAAACAAGAGAAGGAGAGTTTTACTCATTTTCTGTTGAAGCTAATCAGCGCAAGCAACCAATCAGGGTATTCCAGTGATAAAACTATAAGATTTTCAGCCTTTTGCTTTTCAGCATTTTGATTTTCTACATAGATCAGAATAGCTGTATAATGGACAGCTCTTCATTAAATTTGATTCTGTATAGACACAGCCTTTTATGCTACTGAAGGAAAGTACTCTAAGAACAGAATTCATTCTTTTACAAAAATTAAAAATTTCAGTTCCATCACTGCAAGCACAATATATTTTTGTATGAGTAGCCAAACCACCCCCATGCCATAATGCTCTTTGGTATATGGCATATTACCTTTTCAAAACTGAAAGAAAGTCTTTGAGTCGAGAATTCCAAAGAACAGTGTTTCTGGGGAGGGACAGATTGGGAGTCTGGAATTAGCAGAGACAAACTAGTATATATAGGATGGATAAACAACAAGGTCCTACTGTAGAGCCCAGGGAACTATATTCAATATCCTGCAATAAACCATAATGGAAAGAAATATGAAAAAGTATATATATGAATATACATATACATATATATGTATAACTGAATCACTTTACTACACACCTGAAACTAAGCTAAACTAGTCATCATTGATGGCTGGCTCCCCAGGAAATGAAAACAACAAAGAGCAAGTGCTACATGGGACAGAAATATCCCTTCTGCAGTATACAATGAGTATACCAGTAAAATATGTGCAAGAGATTAAAAAGAAATTTCCTACTACAAAGAAACACACTTAACATGCTAACGTTGAGAAGCTATTGCTTATTCTCCTACATTGCTTCCTCCGGCATGAAAAGAAATAGTATTTTCCAAATTGTGATGAGCCTCATTCAAATTCTCATCATTTGAATTCTCCATGTGTTCTAAGTGAAGAAACTGGACAAACGTGTGAACATGAGAAGCGATCTGCAGATCATCTAACCCAATGTGCTCATTTAACAGGTAAGGAAAAGAGGCCCAGAGGAGGGAAGAGACTAACACAATCCATCAGAGCCGTTCATATCAGTCCCCAGACTAGGACCCAACGGTTCCATTTCAGGTTTCCTCTGCAAACCATCTCACCTCCTTCTGCCAGGCCTGCTCTGTCTCCCTCAACAGACTGAAGGGACAGCAGGGGGGTCTGCCTTCATTTGTCCAGCTAAAGTGTTTATCCTTCCAGGTCTACCTTACATGTTCCCTGCCGTTTACAACTTACTGCAGACTCTCTCTCCTCTGGCATAACAGTAATGATTTCTCCCTTTCATCTTTAGCTATGAGTCTGCACTCTCCTGTAACCTCTCTGATATCGCTATCAGCTAAATACCTACATAACTGTTACCATATGGAAGACTCGACCTTTCTATTTTCACTGCTGCTTTATTCCTGTCTTCCCCCCTCAACTGTAAGCTCCTTTAGAACAGAAAATATTTTTATCTCTACACCCTTATACCTAACACAAGGCCCAATCAACAATAC
This sequence comes from Lagenorhynchus albirostris, assembly GCF_949774975.1. NCBI lineage: Eukaryota > Metazoa > Chordata > Mammalia > Artiodactyla > Delphinidae > Lagenorhynchus > Lagenorhynchus albirostris. The sequence goes on along the minus strand of NC_083097.1, from coordinate 92,900,224 downwards.
TTGCTAAAGAGTATTGTTATTTAAAGCTGGCTTGTTTAGCTATTTCACTTTTCATGTTATACGCATTCTCCCTCCCAACTCCCAAGCAGGTTTCCAGTTCCTTGAATTCAAGATTATTTGAGTTCTTTATACCCCACTATTATTGGGGCATTTGAGGGGGAGACTGACTTTTCACTCTGAGGGAACTGTCAGATACATATTTTAAACCTCAGATTCTTTTGCAAGAGTCTGAGTGTTCCTCACAGGCTCTGTCTGAATTCTGCCACATTTTACCCACGGTGGCACTGTAATAGGAAAGTACTTCTCAACCTCATGCCATGATGCGTGGATGGATTTTGTCCACAAGGTGGCTCTGCAAAGGAACATGGCAGGTGCAAACCTGGATGAGTCAGCTCAGGCTACCGGGCTTTCTGTTAAATGAGGGGAACTCCATTCCTCAGCCCTGCCACCTGCAATCACTGAAGAAGTAAAGTACAATGGAAGACTTGGGTATAGGTCATTCCTCATTCTCTCTTCCCAACTACCATAAATTTTTTACAAACACAAAGAGGCAATCTTCAGCAGGAGGATGGCTGGAGAATGGACATACTTTAGTAATGTTTCCATAGTAATTTATCTTCAGGTTTACTCATAATGTTATTGTCTTATAGATTGCTTTGGTTCAAAAGAGTCAGGAAAGGGATTATACACATATCTGCCCTCATTTACTGAGCTTTCTCTGTGGTTGACAGTTTGCTAAGTATTTTACATATTTTATCTCATTTTATACATCCAGCTCTATGAGTTGGGCATTATTAAAAAAAAAAGAAAGAAAAGCAGGAGGTATCATGTTCACTAACTTCAGACTGTACTACAAAGCTACAGTAATCCAAACAGTATGAGTTGGGCATTATTTCATCTGTTGTACACTAGAGGAAACTGAGGCACAACCTTAGGTTAGTAGATGGTAAAGAAGTCCTTAATTGCCTCACTTGCCAGGCTGAATGCTCCATGAGAGCAGAGACCATGTCCCCACTGTTTCCATCAGGGGGGTTTCCACAACCCCCAGTAGACACACACAGCATAGTTCTTGACACATAGTAGATGTTCAATTAATAATTGTTGGAGGACTAAACAAAAGAATGAGAGAAATAAAAAGGTTATCTCGAGAGTAGAAAGACTAAGAAATCATAAATAAATCAATCTTTGGTTAGCCAACCTTTTTTTTGTATTTTGATGATAATTTCTCAACTCCCATATTTCTATTACTTTTCGATAAATACATAAAGAAAGTTACAGTTGACTTTTTTCCCCCAGCCATTTGGTAAGACATGAATAAAAGAACCCAAAATTGGCCAAAATTCCAAATCTCTCCCTACCAGGGAGGAAGGAGCCTCTGGACCGTAGGGATTAAGAGTGGAACAGAAATTGGGTTTTATTAGGAAAATACTAGAGTCACAGCACCAGAATAAATCTCACTGTCATCTAGCTCATCTCCTAGCTTCAAGCACTGAAATACCTAAATCAGCCAATATAAAACCTTGATTCTAAGGAAGAGCAAATTTATACAAGAAGGCCAGCAACGATAAACCAGACAAATTTGGAAGAGAGCTTCAGGGATCAATAGCCATTCATTTATTCATCAAATATTGGGAGCTCTGAATACTTTTTCCCATGGATAAAAAAGCTAGGTATCTTTTTTTAAGAGCTGAAAATTTCAGTTTTGAAGTGAGAAAGGTCTATAATAAAGAGATCCTATATCCTTTCCATCTTTAAAAATTTAGCAGCTATTTTTGTAGTATTTGAAGTTAGCCAGAATCAGTGTCTCTCACTAAAAAACCTCTGCTATTGCTCATTGTAGTTCTATACAGTGGAAACACCATGTGCTATGGAGAGAGAGCCTGCTTTGGGTCTGGTGAGTTCAATTTACCTCTAAATGTTCCCTTAAGAAACCACATTACTCCTCTGTAACTACCTGGGATTTCACTACTACTTTCACTGAAATCACTCTGAGAATGAGCCACAACTCTGTTGGAAATGACTGATAAACGTTAAAAATTTGGTGGGCTAGCACTGAAGCTAACATTAATTGGGTCATCTCATTCACCAAATCCAGACAGTAAAGATTCCCATTCAGAAATCTTCCCAATTTTCAGACCAATGCAAATCAGCGCAACCCACATCCCATACAAAGGATGTCATCTAAAGAATTCTTTTTATGATAATAAATCATCTTAATTAATGCTTTGCTCTAAGCTCTTTTCTGCCAACACAGGCTTCGCACATTTATTTCTGGGATACACCAGACAGTCTTCTCCCAAGGCTCAAGATTGGGTCTTATTAACTACCTCATAAATACTACTTCAGCTTTTAGTCAAGACTGTGGTGGCCACCAGGCAGTGCCACCTAATTATGCAAAACCTGGGGTACCTTCAAGGCCCTTGCACCACCTCCTATGGGTCCACCAAGGTACAGAGCTTCAGTGGTGAACTGTACCACACATTTCTTTCTCTGCTTTTACCAACCTCTCTCCTATTAACAGACACAGCTATATATTGATGGGGCTGGGGAGGGAACAGAGCTGATGGACAGATGGTAGGGAGTATTCAAATCCACCTTGGGATGAGTTCTCTCCCAGGAGTAGCCTCAGTCCTTCATGCGTATGCCCTCCTGACAGGTCGCCCTACCTGTTCCCCAGGTGTGCTCACATCCAACCAGTAGTGGGCATTCTTTCATCTAATTTGGGGACCCAGTGCTCCATGTTTTCATCAAAATCAGTGGCAGGATAAATAGAATTTCAATCCAACCTTTTCTCTAACCACAAAGAAAAATTTGATACCCAACTTTTAGAAATTTCAGTCCCATCTGTCAATATAAAATTGTCAGCCTTTGTCAATCAAAAGAGAAAAAATGAGATGAGTATGAGTGAAGAAAAAGGCTCATAAGCAAAAAATCAAACTGATGCAGTCAACTGAGGTTATGTTTAACAGATGGACACCAGCTTCAAAAAGCTCTCTTGAATATGTAATTGGATTTAATGCTGAGTGATAAATATGATAACTACTTATGTCTGAAAGATGCAAGTAAATGTCAATATTAATTGAATGAAAAAGAGTACCGTTGAGAGAAAGAAAGAACATATTCTTTGTTCAACGTGCCATACATAGACAATAGTGAATAATATCAGGAAATCAGGAATAAGAACACATTTGAGAGTCTCTGGTAAATTGTAAATGTCATTCAAACAAAATATATTACTATGCTAATGCAAAATCTATGTTACGATATTTTCAAAATTAATAGTTTCTTTCCACACCCAGATTTAATAAAGTAAAAAGGAAGTACCTAAAGAATGTGGCTACTTAGGAATAAATGTAAGTGCTCCAGGGTCATTTTCAATTATCTCTGCCTAATCTCTCCTCCTTTTAGCACTTAGATTACAAAAAGAAGGACTCATGTTTACTTTTTCATAAAGCTTAACCATAGCACATCCTCACAGAGTATTATTTCTCTTCCCCCTTCCTCCCCCTCCTCCCCATGCCCCTCCTCCCTTTCTCCCCTCCCCCCCTCCTCCTCCTCTGTCTTCCTTTCTTTCTCCTCTGCCTTTTTCTTCATCTTCTTCTTTAAATTTAGCTTATTCCTTCCATATATTATTTAAAAGGGGAAAAAAAGGTAAAACAAACCATAATCCTACAAAAACCTGCCAAAGTTAGTTTTGCTATTCATTCTCACTCCTTTTAAAATTTGTTTCTTCTTCCTTTTCTGCCAATTTTCTTTCCTTTTTATGTTACTTCAATTCCTCAGTAACAACAAACCTTTAAACCCCAGTCAGCTGAGGCTATGAGAATACCTTCAGAGTCCTCTGAAGTTAGATCCAGTTCACCCTGGGACACTGGATTTTCTGTCAGTCACTAATCATAATAATCATTTTTGCCTTCCAAAAAATATAGGTCTCTTTTGATACAAATCATGTTAAAGGGCAGGAGCAGAACAGTTTTTAAAGTAATTGGTTTTCCAGTTAAAACCACATTCTCCTATGCTAAAAAGTCACAATGTTGAAAATCATTCTGTCAAAATAGACCTGGGCTCTAGAATAAATCTGTATTTTTAGCTCTGACAAATGTTAATTGAAATCAGCATTAGAAACATGGATGAATCAATGAACTGGGTATTTGAAAGCTCTCCCATTAAAATGGGTATATAAACTGAGCAGGCATCTTCAATATCACACCAATTTTGGGAATCATTTTCTTAGCTGACCATATGAAATTGTAATAGAATCAGAGCATTGAAAGAAAACTTATTTGATAGTTAACCCCTGACTTTATTTTATATTTTTATTGATTCAAAATAAGATTTACTTTTATTCCATTTAATTTTAGATAATGTATTCACATAATTTTACAGTATGAAAATATTCAGTAAAGGGTCTTGCCTGCCTTTCATCATGTACTCAGTTTTCTTATACACATATACCTGCCCCATTAGGTAATCACTTTTTATTCCGTCAAACACTGGTTCTGCTAAAATCACCAGCACAACTTATTAATAAGACAAAGCTAAGTGTATTGTTTACTGCAGTAAAAGAGGACATCACACTGCAAAACTTTGTAGTGTAAGGTCAAAAGTTATTGAGAATTAGAAGCTTGGTTTAAGGCTTGTCTTTCGGTGCAGTGAGTTGACTGGAATTGGGTAAGAATCGCCACACAACAGTCCAGGATTAATGGAATCATCAAGGTGAGGATTTTAAAACCTAAGAATTCAAAGAACCGTAAGGCACAAATGGTTGATGTTTGGGGAAGTTCCTATAATGAACAATCAAGGCATTTGATTGGGCATAATTGTCCCAGAAGAGGAATGAAGTGGTATTGGAGACAATGGAAAAGCAAAGTCACGTTAGTGTAGACGTAAAATACGGTTTCCATCTCAGTGCCCAGGCTAAGCAAGGGAGTAGATGGGCTTGGTTTTCAATTACTTTCTTGTGTCTCCTGCCAAAGTTTCTCTGTGCAAATGAGATCAAGTATATATTCTTGTTCGTCTTCTCTTCTTTTAAACAAACGATTACGCATTACACACATTCTTCTGAACCTTGTTTTTCTGATTTAACAACATATCTTGGACAACTTTCCGTGTCAATAATGGAGAGTACAACTGTGTAACATTCTATAGTACCTACAGATGTACCAAAATTTATTTAACCAGTCCGCTATTGGGTTGCTCCCAAACTTCTAATAATACAAACAGTACAATGATGAATGTCATTTTACATGTGTCATTCACAATCTGAAGGATTAATTTTTGGAAATGGGATTGATCTAAAGGTATGTAAATGTGTAATTCTGACAGATATTTTGAATTGACCTGCATAGGGCTTGTGCCAATTCACTCTCCTACCAGCTCCCATTTTATAGACTAAGAAGACTGCAGCCCAGAAAGATCAAATCATCTGCTTAGTTCACCCAACCCATTAATGAACATGAGTCTCTAACACCTAAGTCTTATAAGTTCCTCCCCAGGGCTCCTATTTTCCTGAATCTTTCTGAATAAGAGGTTGGCCAGTGCTGACCTCCAAGAACCCAACTGGATGATCTCTGAAACCTCCTGATAAATGACCAGTTTAGGAAACCCAAGGGCATTTCCTAATCTGCACTTCCTAACCCAGTTGCAGTAGCTGAGTAGATCCTACCAGAAGAAAAAGAGGGGGAAAAAAAGTTTAAGTGGAAGATAAGAAAAAGGAAAAAAAATCCAGTGAAGGAGCAATAACATAAGAGTCACTCTGTGCTGTGAAACAGATTGGCTGTATTAGTGTGTGTCTTTAAAAATAGCAACCTCATTAACAAATGCAGTAGTAATTTGCATTTTCAGACTTCAAGAACCTACTTGGTTTAATACAGTCTCCATCTCTTGGCATCTAAGTTGGTTTTGCCACCATCCTTTAAATTCTAGCTCACAAAAATCAAAGCCAGTAGATGCATTTTGGAAGGTGTAAAACCCCATATGCACAGATCAATAACAGGCTTGTTTGTTTGCTTGATCTGCCTCTTTCTGGCCTCCTAAACCTTGACTGCTTTAAACCAGCTCATCAAGAATCACGTCCGTTAATGACAGTTTGGCTAAAGGACAAAAAAGGCCATAAAATATCCAGTCTCCTGCCTGACACATCCAAACATCTTTGATTATCTGATCCTGCTGAAGTCCAAAGCTAAGGGTACAAAGCATGAACTTCTCCTGGGTCAAAAAGAATTGGAAATAAATGCTGAGTGTTCTACACAAAGAAGGAATTTAGTAAATGTTGGCTGATAATAAGGTCTGTCTTTAAAACAATTAAAAATGATCATACACCTCATTATTAGCAACCCACATTTGTTTAAAAACATAGGGCACCTCCTGTTGGCAACCACTTGTACTGGAATTACAGGGAAGAGGAAAAAAGAAGGCAAGAGAATTGACTGGTGACTTATCTGCCGGACTCCAACTCCAGTAGGAGTTGAGGCCCCAAATCCATTTGAGCTTCCCCAATAAGCTCTTTGAACCCTGAGGAAGAATGACATGCAGGGAGGCATAGAAGATGGAGAGATGCTCCATGATTGAAGTGGGGAAGGCATCCCATGGCAGAGGGTGGCACAGCAGCCTCTGACAGTCTATAGATGAAATACTCAAAGAGAGATGGCTTTGTGCAAACAATGCAACAAGCAACAACCTAAAGCACCTGACTTTTGCAAATGAAACAAAACTAACAAAATACTTTTTAATCCGTAACATAGTAATTAGAGAATAATCAGAAGGCAACACCCCTTCTCTCTTCCTTACCCACTAAGCCATATATACTGCCAAGCTCTAATTTGAGGGTTATGACTTCAATGAGAATTCTGTAGCTAATTTAAATTACTCCAGGTTTTAGATCTCCAAAATATCTGGCTTAATTTTACGCATGTTCTAGTTTGGATAATTAATTCAACTATCTGTGATTCTTCACTTTAGTTAACAGAGGATGAAGGGAAATGCAAAATTTAACACCTATACAAAAGTTGTTAATTTCTTAAGGTATCAACCAGCCAAAGAAAAAACAAGTAAGTTGCCTGCACTCTTTGTATGTAAGTATAAAGATGTGACTTTACAGTGGTGAGACTTTTTTATATGTGGTGTGTGAATTTTTTCCTATTACTTTATGGTCACATAAACTTCCACACCTTTCACACGAATAGCTTGAAAATCACCTTGTAGAGTTTTGTTTCTTTTAATTTCTAAGTAATGTGGGCAGTTCCTCATTATACAAACATTGGTTTTTTTGGTGTGTAGATGACATAAGGTTTCTGTTCTTAGTCTCCTTCATTTCAGTCACTCCACAGCTTTGAAAAACTCCAACAAAAAGCAGATTTCAGAAAAAGACAGTTTGATCCAATTTATATAAAAAAAATTAATGGAAATAAAAGCTATGTATATATTTACACATATGTGTGCAAATCGAAGAGAACCATCTGGAACCTTACCAGTGGACCCCTCTGTTAAAAGAAGTGGGATAACTGGAAGGGGAAGATGCTTTTCATTTTAACTCTATGTATTGATACTTCAGCCATTGCTCGAATTTTTAATGAAGTGAGAATATATTTACATATTACTTATAAGAAATAATCTAAAATAAAACTTATCTGGATTAAATTCCAATTATAAAATAAAGTTTTGGTCTACACTGCAAAATCTAGATGCTTCATTGTACTTCCCTAAGAATGTAACCTCCCAGAAGAATCTTTTTTTTTTTTTTTTTGCATGTAGAGATATCATTTGTGTCAAAGGGAATAATCCAAGAAAAGTGTCTTTTTGAATAAGCGTTTGGAAAAGTTCAGCGGCTATAGACGTTGGCTGCTTTTGTCACTTGTACTTTGCTGCCGTGCAAGAGGAATATTATCCATCTTAAGTGATTTCCACTTGTCTCCTCTTTCTACACAGCAGAGATTCTGTACCATCAATTCCAATCCAGTTTGTTCCATGTCCTTTTTGGATTCTTTCAAAGAATGTTCTTTTTCAAAGCCAATATCTTTGTGCTATTAACCTTTGAGCATCCCTTTGCCAGAGCTGCACATCAGATTGAATTCCGATCACTTACCCCTCAACCTATCACTTCTCTCTTATTGCTTTGCTTGGCTCTTTCCCAAGCTTTCCAAGCAGCCAGCCTGCAGTCAAACACCGGCAGATCTAAACAAACTGTTCCAAGAAAACACGCCTTTAAAAGCATTTCCCTGTATTTGATCAGGAAATCCACTTATTCCCCTCCTCCAAGGACAAATTAAATAGAAAAATCCTGTAGGCCATCACCTAATTCTATCCAGCTAGAATTCATTGAGTCTTGCGATGTGTTTAAGACACTTTAATAGATATTGTAGTATCTATTGTACAATAAGACAATGTTTCTGTCCTCAAGAAGTTTATAATCTAGCAAACCTAAATCATCATCCTTCAATCCCATCGTTTACCCTCTATTTAATGTATTTACTCTTAGAATCTTTGTATATTTTTTTTATTGTGGTAAAACATATACAGCATAAAATTTACCATTTTAACTATTCTTAAGTGTACAATTCAGTGGCACTAGGTACATTCACAGAGTTGTTCAACCATCACCACTATCCATTTCCAGAACTTTTTCATCATCCCAAACAGAAAACTCTGTATCCATTTAAACAATAACTTCCCAATCCCCACTCCCCTCTGTTTTCTGTCTCCATGAATTTGTCTATTTTCGGTACTTCATATAAGTGGAATCATATGATATTTGTCCTTTTGTGTCTGGCTTCTTTCATTTAGCATAACATTTTCAAGGTTTATCTATGTTACAGCATGTATCATAATTTCATTCCTTCTTAAAGCCAAGTAATATTCCATTGTATGTATTAACATTTTGTTTATTTTTTCACCTATTGATGGACACGAGTTGTTTCACCTTTTGAATGGGGGTTTTTTAGTAAGGGAATCTATCTTTTTCATATTTCTACAACCTCTATATTTGCTTTGGTTTGAGAAACCTGGATCAGTTTTTTTCAAGTGTCCTTAGCCTCCTTGATATGAATACAATGCTCTATATTATGAAAAGCAAGTCACAGAGGAGTAAAACCATGTGCAGTGCAGGCTTCAGCTTTAACAGGGCACAACTTCTTCTGCTGGTATGGACACTCCCACCTTACACACACACACACACACACACGCGCGCACTCTATGTTGATGTCTGGTTAAAGGCATGTTAAGCTCTGTTTTATAATTAAAGAAGGAATGTGTTTTCCATTGAGATCTTACAACAAAATTGGTGGAGGAGGGTAAAGAGGATGGTATGCTGTTTATTTCTCTTTAAACATTCTGGGTTTGACCCCCTACTAGAAGACTGAGAATTATAATATAGAATACTGTTTAGAGATTTTTTTGTGACATTTTCAAGATAACCAGAGTTGCATCAAGGCCCAAATGGCACAGTATGCCCCAGACCTGGGAAGACCTTCTCACCTCTGAAAAAAATCCAGTGCTGAGGATTTTGGAGACTGAAGACAATCTCCAAGCACAGACAGAACTATCTTTCTGATGGGTAATGGTACGGGTGGCCTTATTCCTTTTCCTAGCAGCTTTGTGGGCTAGAGAGAGCTAGAGCAAGAGCAGGAAAGAGGGCAGATGTGACATGGTGCCCACAAGTGACAAACTGCTGTGGGGACCCATGGGAGGCATCTTTTGGGAAATTAGTGGTGAACACTTTTAGGAGAAATGAGATTCTGCTAATACGTGGTGGGGAGTATTATCTGATGCTACAATGTCTTTAGTACATATAGGATTGGCTCTAGGCCTATTTTAATTATGATTCTGGCTTTTTAACCATCAAACTCTAAGCCTATATGAATCTCAGTAAATGTTTATAGAGACCTCCTGAGACACTGTGTGCTCCCAATGCCAACAATATAGAGATCATTATTTTTCAGAGTCCTATACTAAATTGCTCTAAGTGACAATATGGTGACCAGCTATTGATGTTATTTGCCACATGAAGAATAGTGGACGTGCTGGAAATGGTATCAGTGTCAACATAATTTATTAGAGTATAATGAATAATGACAAAAGATGTTAATTTGGGGCTCTTTAAAGACATGACCTTAAGGAAACAGTCAACCTATTTCAGCAAGAGACATACGATATATGTCAACTATAAAGTGAGGTATATTCTCAAACTATTCCTTTAAAAGGGGGGTGACTTTATAGCCAAGTCTAGACAATGGCTCATATGATAGGGCATCTCTCTTGTTTTATCTTATTTGTTTAGAGAAGACATATAATTAGCGAGGGAGGGCAAGGTCATGCTGTGACGGCAAATTAGCTCCGAAGTCCATGTGGCTTGACACAACTTGTTTATTTCTCTCACACTACCTGCCCCTCACAGGTTGGCAGACCTCAGTTCCATGTGGTCACCCAGGAATCCAGAACACTAGAGCCTCTGCCATCTTGTAACTGCTCCACATGGAATATGTGTCTCGTCAACAATGGTACTAGAAACTTGCGCACAGACTTTTTCCTGCCTTACGTAGGAAGAGACCCAAACACTGCCTCACATGATGCATAGACCTAAACTCCTCACTTAATCTCATCCAATTGTAAGGGGGCTGGGAAGTGTAGGAAAAGAAACATAATATTTTGTGAGCTTTATAGTCTCTGCTCCATTAGCCTGATATGACCTAGGTCAGTGTTTGGAATATGTAATAGTGGTCAGCTGACAGAACTGGGTTTTAAAAGGGAAAATAATAAACTTAACACAAATTCAGTTAGGTGTTTTTGTAAACAAACTTTTTAAACATAATTTAAAAAGCAGCAAAATGAGTAGTTACATTGTACAGATCTCAACTACACACTGAAAATAAATTTTAAAAATAACTTCCTTAATGTTAGACAAATGAGGACTTATGACTTGAGCTAAAGTGTCTATTGACAGCATCATATATGGATTCAGAAAGAATATATCTTCAATAACTAAAGCAGAAGTGAAACTTTAAAAAAACTATGAGCCTAGAGGCAGCGTGCACTCAGGTGGCACCACAGGAGTACACAGAAGTTGTTGCCCAATGAGAGCACTCTGACTCCACCCACTCCACACCACAGCTTAGCGCTAGATCTGGGACAGACAGGTCCTGGGAGAAGACTGACAAAGAGGCAGCCCAGATCTCTGGTGGCAGTGCCACCATCTCAGTTCCTGCAGCCATAACTCCCCAACCGCCAGCCCCAGCCCCCTCCACACCACAGCCTTGCACTAGCTGGGAGGGACACTCAGGGGAAAGGATACAACCTTGGGCTGCATCTGAGCAGAGCCCCAGGTGCTTGCAAATATGGTTCATTGGTCTTCTGTGAGGGCACCGGCTTCACTTGCCACAGCAATACCCCCCACCCCATTTGGGGGGCAGGGCATGCATTCAGGGGAATGGAGCCTGATCAAGATCAAACCTCAGGGCTTCTACTCTCACACCGGGAGCAAACCCCACCCCTGACAGGGTGGTGACAGCCATGGAGCAGAGAGAAAGTCATGCCTCACACCCTGCACAGGTTTTAGATCCCCTAACAGCAACCACACCTCCTATCAAGGGGACAGTGGCCAGCATACCCTGAGGAAAGATGTGGCTGGTATCCATATCAAAACCAGCCCTCGTACCAAGGGTACTGCACACAAATAGTCTACACAGGGACACTTCCACATACAAACACCCTTGCAAGACCACAATAGATAACTTTCTCCTAAATTCATAGAGGAAGAGAAAGTTAAGTAAAATGAAAAGACAGATGCACTACTCCCAATTAAAAGAGTAAGAGAAATCCCCTGAAAGAACAAATAATGAAACAGAGCTCACGAGTCTCCTAGACCCCAAGTTGAAAGAGGTGGTAATAAAAATGTTAACTGAATTAAAGAAATATTGATTAAAAAAAAGCAGATCACTGTAACAAGGAACTACAAACTATAAACATGAACCAATCAAAAATAGATAAATTGCTGAGAAAAAAAAACAATCTAGAAGCAATGAATAGCTGACTAAATGACACAGAACAACAAATAAGTCATCTGGAAGATAGAATAAAGGAAATCACCAAATCAGAACAGCAGACAGAAAGACAAAAAGAATGAAAGCAGCATATGAGATGTATGGGATAATGTAAAACGTACCAAGCTATGCATAATAGGGGTTTCAGAAGGAGAAGAGAGAGAAAGGGGATCAAAAATGTACTTGGCTCCCTCCTTGCCAGGTCTGTGGGTCTGTCCAGTGATCATACTCTCTTTGTGGACCCCACCCCATGACTGGAAGGGACCGGGCAAGCCCGGTGTGGGGTGTGGACGAGGACACAGTGGGGCAGCTGCCCGCTGGCATCCTCTGCACTGACCCCACCCCCCACCCAGTGTCGGAAGTAAAGATCAAACTGAAAGAGAGTGAGGCGCTGAGGCAGGAGCTGGCGGAGTGATGGGAAGCACATGAACTGGGGCTGAGGTCCATGTGGCTGACAGGGTCTTGGTGCTCTGGTTGGGTGTCAGGCCTGAGCCTCTGAGGTAAAACAGCCAAGTTCAGGACAACTGGTCCACCAGAGACCTCCCAGCCCCTCAACATATCAATCAATGAGAGTTCTCCCATAGATCTCCGTCTGAATGCTAAGACCCAGCTCCACTCAAAAACCAGAAAGCTGCAGTGCTGGACACCCCATGCCAAACAACTAGTAAGACAGGAACACAACCCCACCCATTAGCAGAGAGGCTGACTAAAATCATAATAAGTTCACAGATACCACAAAAAACACCACCAGATGCAGTCCTGCCCACCAGGAAGACAAGATCCAGCCTCATCCACCAGAACACAGGCACTAGTCCCCTCCACCAGGAAGCCTACACAGGCCACTAAGCAAACCTTACCCACTGGGGGAAGACACCAATAAAAACGGGAACTACGAACCTACAGCCTGTGAAAAGGAGACCCCAAACACAGTAAGTTAAGCAAAATAAGAAGACAGAGAAATATGCAGCAGATGAAGGAGCAAGGTAAAAACCCACCAGATCAAACAAATGAGGAGAAAATAGACAGTCTACCTGAAAAAGAATTCAGAGTAATAATAGTAAAGATGATCCAAAATCTTGGAAATAGAATAGAGAAAATACAAGAAACGTTTAATAAGGACCTAGAAGAACAAAAGAGAAAACAAACAATGATGAACAACACAATCAATGAAATTAAAAATTCTCTAGAAGGAATCAATAGCAGAATTACTGAGGCAGAAGAATGGATAAGTGACCTGGAAGATAAAATAGTGGAAATAACTACCACAGAGCAGAATAAAGAAAAAAAGAATGAAAAGAATTGAGGACAGTCTCAGAGACATCTGGGACAACATTAAACACACCAACATTTGAATTATAGGGGTCCCAGAAGAAGAAGAGAAAAAGAAAACGAATGAGAAACTATTTGAAAAGAGTATAGTTGAAAAGTTCACTAATATGGAAAAGGAAATAGTCCATCAAGTTCAGGAACTGCACAGAGTCCCATACAGGATAAATCCAAGAAGAAACACACCAAGACACATATTAATCAAACTGTCAAAAATTAAATACAAAGAAAACATATTAAAAGCAGCAAGGGAAAAACAACAAATAACACAAAACAGAATCCCCATAAACTTAACAGTTGATCTTTTGGCAGAAACTGCAGCCAGAAGGGTGTGGTAGGACATATTTAAAGTGATACAAGGGGAAAACCTACAACCAAGATTACTCTACCCAGCAAGTATCTCAAGCAGATTTGACAGAGAAATTAAAATCTTTACAGACAAACAAAAGCTAAGAGAATTCAGCACCACCAATCCAGCTTTACAACAAATGCTAAAGGAACTTCTCTAGGCAGGAAACACAAGAGAAGGAAAAGACCTACAATAACAAACCCAAAACAATTAAGAAAATGGTAATAGGAACATACATATTGATAATTACTTTAAATGTAAATGGATTAAATGCTCCAACCAAGAGACATACACTGGCTGAATGGATACAAAAACAAGACCCGTACTACACTGTCTACAAGAGACCCACTTCAGACCTAAGGACACATACAGACTGAAAGTGAGGGGCTGGAAAAAGATATTCCATGCAAATGCAATCAAAAGAAAGCTGGAGTAGCGATTCTCATATCAGACAAAATAGACTTTAAAATAAAGGCTATTACAAGAGACAAAGAAGGACACTACATAATGATCAAGGGATCAATCCAAGAAGAAGACAGAACAACTGTAAATATTTATGCACTCAACATAGGAGCACCTCAATACATAATGCAAATGCTAACAGCCATAAAGGGGAAATCGACAGTAACACAATCATAGTAGGGGACTTTAACACCCCATTTTCACCAAGGGACAGATCATCCAAAATGAAAATAAATAAGGAAACACAGCTTTAAATGACACATTAAACAAGATGGACTTAATTGATATTTACAGGATATTCCATCCAAAAACAACAGAATATACGTTCTCTCAAGTGCTCATGGAAGATTCTCCATGATAGATAATATCTTCGGTCACAAATCAAGCATTGGTAAATTTAAGAAAATTGAAATCACATCAAGTATGATATGTTTTCCGACCACAACGCTGTAAGAATAGATATCAATTACAGGAAAAAACTAGAAAAAATACAAACACATGTAGGCTAAACAATACACTACTAAATAACCAGAGATTACTGAAGAAATCAAAGAGGAAATTAAACAATACCTAGAAACAAATGACAATAAAAACAGGATGCCTCAAAACCTATGGGATGCAGCAAAAGCAGTTTTAAGAGGGAAGTTGATAGCAATACAATCCTACATCAAGGAACAAGAAACATCTCAAATAAACAACATAACCTTACACCTAAAGCAGTTACACAAAGAAGAACAAAAAAACGAAAGGTAGCAGAAGGAAAGAAATCATAAAGATCAGATCATAAATAAATGAAAAAGAAATGAAGGAAATGATAGCAAAGGTCAATAAAACTAAAAGCTGGTTCTTGGGGAAGATAAACAAAATTGATAAACCAATAGACTCATCAAGAAAAAAATGGAAAAGACTCAAATCAACAGAATTAGAAATGAAAAAGGAGAAGTAACAACTAAGAGTACAGAAATACAAAGGATCATGAGAGATTACTACAAGAAACTATATGCCAGGGCTTCCCTGGTGGCGCAGTGATTGAGAGTCCGCCTGCCGATGCAGGGGACACGGGTTCGTGCCCTGGTCTGGGAAGATCCCACAGGCCGTGGAGTGGCTGGGCCCGTGAGCCATGGCCACTGAGCCTGTGCATCCAGAGCCTGTGCTCCGCAATGGGAGAGGCCACAACAGTGAGAGGCCCGCGTACCGCAAAAACAAACAAACACAAAAGAAACTATATGCCAATAAAATGGACAACCTGGGAGAAATGGACAAATGCTTAGAAAAGCACAACCTTTCAAGATGGAACCAGGAAGAAAATAGAAAATATAAACAGACCAATCACAAGCACTGAAATTGAGACTGTTATTAAAAATCTTCCAACAAACAAAAGCCCAGGACCAGATGGCTTCACTGGCAAATTCTATCAAACATTAGGGAAGAGCTAACACCTGTCCTTCTGAAACTCTTCCAAAATATAGCAGAGGGAGGAACACTCCCCAACTCATTCTATGAGGCCACCATCACCCTGATCCCAAAACCAGACAATGATGTCGCAAAAAAGAAAACTACGGGCCAATATCACTGATGAACATAGATGCAAAAATCTTCAACAAAATGTTAGCAAACAGAAGCCAACACCACATTCAAAGGATCATACACCATGATCAAGTGGGGTTTATTCCAGGAATGCAAGGATTCTTCAATATATGCAAATCAATCAATGTGATAAACCATATTAACAAATTGAAGAAGAAAAACTATATGATCATCTCAATAGATGTAGAAAAAGCTTTTGACAAAATTCAACACCCATTTATGATAAAAACCCTCCAGAAAGTAGGCATAGAGGAAACTCACCTCAACATAATAAAGGCCATATATGACAAACTCACAGCCAACATCATTCTCAATGGTGAAAAACTGAATCGATTTCCACTATGATCAGGAACAAGACAAGACTGCCCACTCTCACCACTATTATTCAATATAGTTTTGGAATTTTTAGCCATAGCAATCAGAGAAGAAAAAGAAATAAAAGTAATCCAAATCGGAAGAGAAGAAGTAAAACTGTCACTGTTTCCAAATGACATGACAGTATACATGGAGAATCCTAAAGAGGCTACCAGAAAACTACTAGTGCTAATCAATGAATTTGGTAAAGTAGCAGGATACAAAATTAATGCACAGAAACCTCCTGCGTTCCTATACATTAATGATGAAAAATCTGAAATAGAAATTAAGGAAACACTCCCATTTACCATTGCAACAAAAGGAATAAAATATCTAGGAATAAACCTACCTAAGGAGACAAAAGACCTGTATGAAGAAAACTATAAGACACTGATGAAAGAAATTAAAGATGATACAAACAGATGGATACATAAAAACCATGTTCTTCGATTGGAAGAATCAACATTGTGAAAATGACTATATTATCCAAAGTAATCTACAGATTCAGTGCAATACCTAAAAAACTACCACTGGCATTTTTCACAGAGCTAGAACAAAAAAATTCACAATTTGTAAGGAAACACAAAAGACCCCGAATAGCCAAAGCAATCTTGAGAAAGAGAAACTGAGCTGGAGGAAGCAGTCTCCCTGGCTTCAGACTATACTACAAAGCTACAGTAATCAAGACAATATGGTACTGGCACAAAAACAGAAATATAGATCAATGGAACAGGATAGAAAGCCCACAGATAAACCCACACACATATGGTCACCTTATCTTTGACAAAGGAGGCAAGAATATACAATGGAGAAAAGAGAGTCTCTTCAGTAAGTGGTGCTAGGATAACTTGACAGCTACATGTAAAAGAATGAAATTAGAACACTCCCTAACACCATAAATAAAAATAAACTCAAAATGGATTAGAGACCTAAATGTAAGGCCAGACACCATAAAACTCTTAGAGGAAAACTTAGGCAGAACATTCTCTGGCATAAATCACAGCAAGATCTTTTTTGTCCCACTTCCTATAGAAAGGGAAATAAATACAAAAATAAATAAATGGGCCTAATGAAACTTTTGCACAGCAAAGGAAACCTTAAACAAGATGAATAGACAGCCTTCAGAATGGGAGAAAATTTTTGCAAATGAAGCAACTGATAAAGGATTAATCTCCAAAATTTACAAGCAGCGCATGCAGCCTAATATCAAAAAAACAAACAACCCAATCCAAAAATGGGCAGAAGACCTAAACAGACATTTCTCCAAAGAAGATATACAGATTGCCAACAAACACATGAAAGGATGGTCAACATCACTAATCATTTGAGAAATGCAAATGAAAACTACAATGAGGTATCACCTCACACCAGTCAGAATGGCCACCATCAAAAAATCTAGAAACAATAAATGCTGGAGAGGGTGTGGAGAAAAGGGAACCCTCTTGCACTGTTGGTGGGAATGTAAATTAATACAGCAACTATGGAGAACAGTATGGAGGTTCCTTTAAAAACTAAAAATAGAACTACCATACAACCCAGCAGTCCCACTACCGGGCATATACCCTAGAAAACCATAATTCAAAAAGAGTCATGTACCACAATGTTCACTGCAGCTCTATTTACAATAGCCAGGATATGATAGCAACCTAAGTGTCCATTAACAGATTACTGGATAAAGAAGATGCGGCACATATATACAGTGGAATATTACTCAGCCATAAAAAGAAACGAAACTGAGTAATTTGTAATGAGGTGGATGGACCTAGACTGTCATACAGAGTAAAGTAAGTCAGAAAGAGAAAAAACAAATATCATAGGCTAACACATATATATGGAATCTAAAAAAAAGAAAAGAAAAAATGGTTCTGAAGAACCTAGGGGCAGGACAGGAATAAAGACACAGACGTAGAGAACGGACTTGAGGACACCAGGAGGGGGAAGGGAAAGCTGGGACAAAGTGAGAGTGTGGCATTGACAGATATACACTACTAAATGTAAAATAGCTAGCTAGTGGGAAGCAGTAGCATAGCACAGGGAGATCAGCTCAGTGCTTTGTGACCACCTAAAGGGGTGAGATAGAGAGGGGGCGAGGGAGATGCAAGAGGGAGGAGATATGTGGATATATGTATATGTATAGCTGATTCACTTTGTTATAAAGCAGAAACTAACACACCATTGTAAAGCAATTATACCCGAATAAAGGTGTTTAAAACAATGTATTTGACGAAATTACAGCTGAATATTCTGAAACCTAAAGAGGAAATAGATATCTAGGTACAGGAAGTATAGAGAGTTCCAAACAAGATGAACCCAAACAGATCCACATCCAGACATCGTAATTAAAATAGCAAAATTTAAAGATGGAGGATTCTAAAGGCAGTAAGAGAAAAACAGAGTCAGTTACGAGGGAACCCACATAAGGCTATCAGCTTATTTCTCTACAGAAACTCTGTAGGCCATAAGGGAGTGGCGTGATATATTCTAAGTGCCTAAAGGGAAAACCTTCAACCCAGGATACTCTACCCAGCAAGATTAACATTTAGAATAGAAAAAGAGGTAAAACAATTTCTCAGACAAGCAAAAACTAAAAGAATTCAGCAATACTAAACCTACCATAAAAGAAATATTGAAGGGTCTCCTCTAAATAGAAAAGAAGCAAGAATCTATAGGAAAAGGAAAAATCACAATGGGAAAGGCAAATAAATATGTAGTAAGGACTGAAAATCACTTAGATAAACCAGTACAGAAACGTTTTTTAAAAAGTCAAAAAATTGTCAAAGCAATTATAAGTGTAATAAACAGTAAAAGGATAAGCATGAAGATGCAAAAGAGGACATCAAAATCATAAAATGTGGGGGAAGGGAGTATAGAAATGTAGATTTTTTTAAATGTGTTTGAACTTTCAGTTCAAATGACTATCAGTTTATAGCAAGTAGATATAGTTATAGGTTAACATACATAAACTCCATGGTAACCACAAATGAAAACACAGAGTCACAAAAACAAACAAAGAAAAAGGAACTCAAGCATACTACCAAAGAAAATCATCAAACCACAAGAGTAGAAACAAAAAGAAGAAATGAACAGAAAATAACTAAAAACGCAACTGGAAAACAAGTATTAAAATGTCAATAAGTACATACATATCAGTAATTACTTTAAATATCAAGAGACTAAATGCTCTGATCAGAAAACAGAGTGAGGTCTTCTCTGGTGGCACAGTGGTTGAGAGTCCGCCTGCCAATGCAGGGGACACGGGTTCGTGCCCCGGTCCAGGAAGATCCCGCATGCCGCGGAGCGGCTGGGCCCGTGAGCCATGGCCGCTGAAGCTGCACATCCGGAGCCTGTGCTCCGCAATGGGAGAGGCCATAACAGTGAGAGGCCTGCGTACCGCAAAAAAAAAAAAAAAAAAGAAAAGAAAGTGGAACAAGGTCATAAAGAAATACAAAAAAGGGCATTACATAATATTAAAGGGATCAATACAAGAAGAGGATATTAAACTCGTCAATACATACACACCCAAAATAGGAGCACTTAAATATATAAAACAAATACTAACAGACATAAAGGGAGAAATAGACAGAATAAAATAATAGTAGGAGACTTTAACACCCTGCTGACATCAATGGATAGATCACCTAGACAGAATATCAATAAGGCAACAGAGGTCTTAAATTACACAGTAGATCAGTTGGAACTAATTGATATCTTTAGGATGCTACATCCAAAAAAACTAGAATACTCTCTTTTCAAGTGCACATGGAATATTCTCTAGGATAGACCACATGCTAGGTCACAAAACAAGCTTCAACAAATTTAAGAGGATAGAAATTATTTCAAGCATCTTTTCTGATCACAACAGTATAAAACTGGAGATCAACCACAAAAAGAACAAACACAGAGAGACAAAAAACATGCTACTATAAAACCAGTGGGTCAACGATAAAATCAAAGAAGACATCAGATAATAACTCAAGACAGATGAGAATGGAAATGCAACTTTCTAAAATCTGAGATGCAGCAAAAACAGTTCTAAGAGAGACTTTCATTGCAATACAGGCCTCCTCAAGAAACAAGAACAATTTCAAATTAACAACCTAGTCTACCACCTAAAAGAATTATAAGAAGAATAAACAAACCCAAAGTCAGCAGAAGGAAGGAATTAATAAAGATTAGAGAGGAAATTAATAAAATAGAAATCAAATAAAATAGAAATCAAAATTAATAAAATAGAAAAGATCAGTGAAACCAAGAGCTGGTTTTTTGAAAAGATAAACAAAATTGACAAACCCCTAGTCAAGAGCACCAAGAAGAAAAGAGAGAGAACTTAAATAATCAAAATAAGAAATGAAAGAGGAGAAATTACAATCAATACCATAGAAA
This sequence comes from Lagenorhynchus albirostris, assembly GCF_949774975.1. Classification (NCBI taxonomy): domain Eukaryota; kingdom Metazoa; phylum Chordata; class Mammalia; order Artiodactyla; family Delphinidae; genus Lagenorhynchus; species Lagenorhynchus albirostris. The sequence continues at coordinate 92,879,731 of NC_083097.1, read as the reverse complement.
TACAAAAACAATCAAAACAGAATATGAATAGTTAAATGCCAACAAATTGAACAACCAGAAGAAATGGAAAATCTTCTAGAAATACACAGCCTGCCAAGACTGAGTCAAGAAGAAACAGATAATTTGAACAAACTGATCACTAGAAGTGAAATAGAATCTATAACTTTTTAAATTTCCCTCGAAACTGAAGTCCAGATTTAGACAGCTTCACTGGAAAATTCTACCAAGCATACAAAGAACTACTTATACATATCCTTCTCAAACTATTCCAAAAAACTGAAGAGGAAGGAACACTCCCAAATTCATTCTATGAGGCCACCATCATCCTGGTACTAAAACCTGACAGACACTACAAAAAAAGAAAACTAATGGCCAATATCACTGATAAATATAAATGCAAAAATCTTCAACAAAATATTTGCAAACTGAGTCCAACAATACATAAAAAAAGATCATACACTGTGATCAAGTTGGATCCATCCCAGGATCACAAGGATGGTTCAACATTCACAAGTCAATCAATGTAATACACCACATTAATAAAAGGAAAGAAAAAAAACCACATGATCATCTCAACAGATACAGAGAAAGCACTCATCAAAATTCAACATCCATTCATGATAAAAACTCTCCCAGAAGTGGATATACAAAGGACCTATCTCAACATAATAAAGGCCATTTATGACAAACCCACAGCCAACATAATACTCAACACTGAAAAGCTGAAAGCCTTCCCCCTAAATTCAGGAAGGGATGCCCACTCTCACTGATTCTATTCAACACAGTATTGGAAGTTCTATCCACAGCAATCTGTTAATAAAATGTATCCAAATTGGAAGGGAAGAGGTAAAACTGTCACTACTTGCAGATTACATGATACTCTACACAGAGAACATTAAAGTCTCCACATGAAAACTATTAGAACTAATAAATGAATTCAGCAAGGTAGCAGGATTATACAGAAGATTAATATACAGAAATCTGTTGTATTTCTTTACACTAATAATGAAATATCAGAAAGAGAAAGTTAAAAACAATCCAGTTTAAAATCACATCAAAAAAAAAATTCTTGGAGTAAATTTAATCAAGGAAGTTAAAGACCTATATGCTGAAAACTATAAATCACTGATAAAGGAAACTGAAGATGATTCAAAGAAATGGAAAGATATCCTGTGCTCTTGGATTGGAAGAATTAATATTGTTAAAATGGCCATACCCAAAGCAATATACAGATTTAATGCAATCCCTATCAAAATACTCGACATTTTTCACAGAACTAGAACAAATATTCCTAAAATTTATATGGAACCACAGAAGACCAGGAATTGCCAAAGCAATCCTGAGGTAAAAGAGCAAAGCTGGAGGTATAACCCCTCCAGACTTCAGACTATACTACAGAGCTACAGTAATCAAAACACTGTGGCATTGGCACAAAAACAGACATATAGATCAATGGAACAGAATAGAGAGACCAGAAATAAACATAGGCACCTACAGTCAATTAATCTACTACAAAGGAGGCCAGAATATACAATGGAAAAAAGACAGTCTCTTTAACAAGTGATGTTGGGAAAGCTGGACACCTACATAAAAAAGAAAAAAAATTAGAACATCCCCTCACACCATATACAAAAATAAATTCAAAGCAGTTTAAAAGACCTAATTTTACAACCTGAAACCATAAAACTCCTAGAAGAGAACATAGGCAAAACATTCTCTGACATAAATCACAGCAATATCTTTTTGGACCCACCTCTTGAGTAATGAATATAAAAGCAAAAATAAACAAATGGGATCTAATCAAACTTAAAAACTTTTGCACAGCAAAGGCAACCATCAATAAAACTTAAAGACAATTCATGGAATGGGAGAAAATATTTGCAAATGATGTGACTAACAAAGGCTTAATTTCCAAAATATACAAACATACTATACAGCTCAATAACAACAAAAAAACCCAATCGAAAAATGGGCAGAAGGCCTAAATAGACATTTCTCCAAAGAAGACATACAGGTTGCCAATAGGCACATGAAAAGATGCTCATCACTGCTAATTATTAGAGAAATGCAAATCAAAACTACAATTAGATACCACCTCACACCAGTTAGAATGGTCATCATTAAAAAGTCTATAAATAACAAATGCTGGAGAGGGTGTGGAGAAAATGGAACACTCCTACACTGTTGGTGGGAATGTAAATTGGTGCAGCTACCTTGGAAAACAATAAGGAGGTTCCTCAAAAACCTAAAAATAGAGTTGCCATATAATCTAGCAATCACTCCTGGGCATATATCCAGAAAAAAACCTATAATTCAAAAAGGTACATGCACCCCTATGTTCATAGCAGCACTATTCACAATAGTCAAGACATGGAAATAACCTAAATGTGCATCAACAGATGAATAAAGAAGATGTGGTATATATATACAGTGGAATACTACTCAGGCATAAAAATGAAATAATACCATTTGCAGCAACATGGATGGACCTAGAGATTATCATACTAAGTGATGTAATTCAGAAAGAGAAAGACAATACCATGTGATATCACTTATATGTAGAATCTAAAATGTGACATAAATGAACTTATCTACAAAACAGAAACAGACTAACAGACATAGAGAACAGACTTGTGCTTGCCAGGGGGGAGGGGGGAGGGGAGGGATGGATTAGAAATTTGGGATTAGCAGATGCAAACCCTTACATATAGGATGGATAAACAACAAGGTCCTATTGTATAGCACAGGGAACTATATTCAATATCCTGCAATAAACCGTGATGGAAAAGAATATGAAAATATATATATATGTATAACTGAATCACCTTGCTGTATAGCAGAAATTAACACAACATTGTAAATCAACTATACCTCAATAAAATTTAAAGAAAACTTTCTTTTAAACTTTTTAATGTTAAAAAATGCAACATCATACAACTGTTTATATGGAATGTACATTTAACTGGGAGTCCTCTCTTTTTATTTGCTATTTCCAGTAACCCTAGGAAGAACTCATAATCCATACTCATAACAGACAAGAATTCAAAAAGTTTATTTTCTAGAGACTGTACTAAAGAGCTCTTCAATTATGTTGTCTCATTTGATACTGACACTAGTCCAATGAAAGATATAAAATTACTATCTTCATTTTCCAGATTAGCAAAAAGATTGAACTTCGGGAATGTGTCCTAAGTTACACAGTTGTAATGGCATATTCAAGACAGAGCTGTTGAACACCAAAGCCAGGAAACTTAACCTCAATGCCAGCTGGGTCTGAAACTTGAACCTGCACCAGAATCACCAGAAGAGCCTATTAAAACACAGATTACTGGACCCAGACCTGAGTTTCTGATTCAGTAGCTCTGGGTGGGGCTTAATAATCTAGTTTCCACACATTCCCAGGTGTTGCTGGCGCTACTGGTCTAGGGACTACACTTTGAGAACCACGCCTTCTGCTGCAGTGCTCTGTGCCAACAACAACAGTGCTTGCCCCTATAAATGAAACCTATATGCCACGGATCATCATGAGCCATCCAAGAAATCCAGTGCCCAATTTTCACCTACTGGATTTTTTTAAAATTGTTACGAAACAGAAGGTAATATGTAACCCCATAAGCATTATTCCAAATGCCCTAAACTTTTTAAGGCCATGAATGTCTTTCCATCCTCCTCCTCTGACTTTAAAGTATCAGAGGAATTTCTTCCTAGTGTTGCCCTGAAAGAAGCACCATCCCACAGAGGTAACCACTAACTGGTACACACACCATTAGGAAGTAATCAAAACATGACTTTATTTAGTCTCTCACTGTCCCTTGAAATTTTATTCAGTGGGGAAAGTTCTTCTCCAGCCCCTGGATAAAGATTTGGACAAACCCATGACTTGTCTCATCTTTTATATAACAGACAGTTCTAAGGTCACTTTAAGTCACACACACAACCACACTTTAGATATTAGGCGCTGCAGCCCACCACATTCATCAATATTATAATTTAACACCCCATCTTCTCCCCTCTTGCACCTGGACTGGCCGTAGGCTGGAGTCACTGTGAGCAGTTTTGGAAGACAGAGCAGGGCAGCAGAAAGCCCCCCGCCCCAGGGCTCCCAACACCTTGGTTGGAAGGTCCTAGGAAAGGTCTCGCTTGAGGTGGTTCTGTCTAAGTGAGACTTGTGCTCTCTGGACCTGCCAGATATTTAAAACAACTCTCTCTCATGCTCACAGGACACCTCCATGGACTCCATGGAAATTCCACCATGGGAACCTCTCTCCTATAGGTCACATCCTCCTAGCTTTTCCACACCCTTGCAACTTCTTCCTTAGCCCCCAGTAACCGGATGGCTCCCTCCGGCTTGTGGCTTTGGTCCCTCTGCCCTTCTAGGCAGGTCTATTGAAAACCCCAAGCTTACTCCCCCTCCCGCATGGCCCCCACCTTGTCCACAGACACACTTCTACATCCTTTGCCCTAACAACTCTGGGACAGCAGGCTGATCCCACGGCAGCAGTGAGCCAACCCTGCTCTCCCTATCTGGATTTCCCAGGCTGGAGTCATACCTGGTCTACAGTGGTTCCTAAATGCAGAGCCCAGCACATCCCCATTTCTTTGAGTGCACCTGTGGAGTCTACCCTCACACAGCTTTGTGCAGAAAGGAGCATTCACAGCAACAGCGCTTTCCAAAGAAACCTCCATAACACCACCACCTCTTCTACTTTCTCAATTTTTGAAGTGGGTGAGGGAGTCCCGAGGCATGGATCCGCTTCGAGACATTTCCTCTGAAAGTCTGCTCTAAGGTGATTGGCAGCACACTTTGGAACTTCACATTTATCCTACCTCAGCATTCAGTGGAGTCTTCCTTTCTGACATAGTTACACAAAAGACTGAGCAAAGCCAGCTGGGTCTCTAGTCAGAGGACCAGGGCTTGGTTCCCTGAGGGTGAGGGGTCCTATACAGAGGGGGTGAAGCAGAATGAGTCAAAGATGCAAATGCATTGAAAGGGCCCAAGTCAGAAAGTCAGAAAACAAAGACACCACACACTGAGCCAGGCACAAAGGCAGGAATGGCATCATGAACATGCGGAACAGAATCAAAATTCAGAATCTGGACCCAGATTTCTATAAGCTAAGCAAGAGATAAAGAATGGACTCCCAACACCGCCTATTCCCCCTCAACAGGAAAGCAGCAATCCCAACCCCAGAAGTTGCTGGCTTTTTAAAGTCTAAGTTTCATGATAGCCAACCTACCTGGAAAGAGTAAGTTTATATCCTCATAACCACTTCTCTCCCACTGTTATTCCAATACTGGCTATTTCTGCTCACTAGCACGTACCAAAGGGTGGCACCTGAATGTTCAGTCCCACCAGCAACCAGAACCAATGACAGCCCAGCTCAGGGTGTTTTAGTAGCAAATTCCTAATAGCGCTCAAGAAATGGAAGTCATCTGCTACTCCCACACCCAGCCAATAACTGTCACTCTGCAATGCCCAGTAGGCCTGACCGAACTTCTGGACCACAGACAGGAGCTCCCCAGGAGAAGAGTGTCACACAGGGTGTCTTTTTGATACATAGGACCACTATGATTTTCCTGCTCTTCATGCAAGTCAAAGCAGGTGACTTGTGACAGACTTTGCAAACAGCAAATCCACAGTTCATGGCAAAACATACAGCCTTAGCATTCATTCTTATCTTATAGAACAGGGCCTCACCTGCTTCAACTCTCCTGATTTCTTCTTTGCTAGTCTATCTAGCTATCTACCTACCTATCTATCTGCCTACCTACCTATCAATTCATCCATCCACCCACCCACCCACCCACCCATCTACCTACCTATGTATCTACCTATCTTCCTATATATCTATATTCCTGTTTACCTATCTTTCTTTCTGTATTAGTTTGCTAGGGATGTTGTAAAAATGTACCACAAACTAAGTGGCTTAGAACAACAGAAATTTATTTTCTCACAGCTCTAGAGGCTAGATGTATGAAATCAAGGTGTCAGCAGGGCTGGTGCCCCCTGAGGGCTGTGAGAGAGAATCTGGCCATGCCTCTCTCCTAGCTTCTGGTGGCTTGCTGACAATCTTTGGCATCTTTGCCTAGAGATGCATCACTCTGATCTCTGATTTCATCTTCACATGACATTCTCCCTGTACGTATCTGTCTCTCTGTCCAAATTTTTCCTTTTCATAAGGACATAGGTCCACGTTAATGACTTCACCTTAACTTGATCATCTGTAAAGACCTTATTTCCAAATAAGGTCACATTCACAGGTATTGGGGGTTAAGACTTCAGCATCTTTTGGTGGGGTGGCGGGGGTGTGGGACAGAACAGTTCAATCCATAAGACTATCTTCTCCAGCTTTTCTCATAAAGTCCCATATTAGCAGGTTAAAGAGAAACCATAGCCCCTTGGCTCCACTCGTTCCCACATTCAAGTGGCAAATGAAGTCAGTAATAATAGTGAATGTTACTGTAATATAGAGTTTTGGGAAATTATGTAGAAATTTACATTAGCAATAGGACTGTGGGTGATTCATATCTGAATTACATGATATTCATATTTAAATATCTAGCTTTTAGAAAATTACTGCATCAATACATACTTAAGGTTAACCAGTAAATCTACAAAAAAATTTTAATTGGTATAAAAAGATAAGCTAATAATTATTTACAGTTAAAAAAACAGAATAACAGTAATAGAAAGCAGTGAACCACTCAAGACAACACTGGTGACTGGTGGGTGCCTTGATTTTAAAAAGAGCCCTTCCTGAAAAAAACAAGAAATCCAACTATTTGCATTTGTACATGTGCAATAGGACCTTTGCAACTGTGCTAAGAATGATGGGATCCAATTTTCTTAAAGCATACTGAAAGAGTGCCCCAAGTCAACTCCAGGAATGCCAGAGTTTTTGCAGACATCGAAACACTGTGTTTTAGCAGACATCAAGGTAGGTGACCAGCCATATCAGAGTCATATGAATAACACCCTCTGGAAATATGCATGGACCATACATGCATATAGAATGTAGAATGATGCCATATAGAATAGCCCTGAGAAACATGCCAATTTAAATTATAAAAATAAAATATTAGTAATCAAAAATAAGACTTAGTTTCTAGTAACTAGCCTCTACTTGTTTTTAAAAATGAAAGGCTATGGAATTAATATAATTCACCTGGAAGAAATAAAGACATACTTGTTTATTTAAATTAGTTCACAGGCACTGTATTGTGGACCACTGACTGAGCCCATTATTTAGTCCATGAGATCAGACCATCTTCTTTCCAAAGAACTGCCACCACCTTCATCCACATGACTACTGCAGGAGAAGCCATTTCATACAATATAACTCCTGGCCACCTCTGATAGGTCCAAGTCTGTGTATTTGAACCAAGTTGAACTAATGAGTCATTTTCTAGAAGATATATGAGAAATAAAATGGAAGAAAATATAAAAATTGCAACATTTGTTGCATGCTTACTCTATTTCAATACCTGTTCTAAGCATTTTCTATATAATAATTCATTTAATCCCATGCTGCAGGAGCTGTTAATACCCCCATTTTACATATAAGAGAACTAAGGGGCACATAGGTTAAGTGACTTGCCCAAAGTTAAATAGCTAGCAAATGGCAAAGCCAGA